>NC_043702.1:151606598-151739559 GCF_006229205.1 Suricata suricatta | reverse complement strand
TCGTGCGCCCCGGGCGCAGTGGAGAGGGGTGCCGGGGCGCAGCGGCGAGAGGAGCGGCCGGGGGGCGGCGGTGGCTGCGGCTCGTGGCCGCTCAGACTCTGCAGGTAGCGCGGCGGTTCTGGCTCCAAGAGCAGCGGGTAGGGACGCTGCCCGACGGCCGGGGACGCCATGGCCATGCCGGGCCAACGGCGGGGGTGCGCGGCGGCGGCGCTGCTCCCGAGTCAGCCTCGAGAGAAGGGCGGCCCCACACGAGCGCGCCTTTAAAGGGACCGCAGCTGCAGGGCGGGGCCGAGGCGGGGAGAGTCGCGCGAGGCAGGAAGGACGCTCCAGGGATCCGCCGACCAGCGGAGCGGCCTGGGGGCGCCGGAGCGAGCGCGGGTTTCGGCGCGTCTTCGGGAAGCGGACTGGACCGCTGGGGCAGCTGAAGAAGCGTTGCTGGGTGGGCCGTCTGCCTTCAGCCCTGCCTCCTTCCCTCTCCCATCACTGCCCCCCAAACCAGATACCCCCCCAAACCCGCACCCCAACACGCCCAGATGAGGGAGCAAGTGGCCAGGGAGGGCTTGGGAACTCTCTGGGGGTGGGTCTGTGGATAGGTCCCGGGGCCGGTGTCCGCGCGCCACCCTCCGGCTTTTCCCGCCCGCGGGAGGGTGTGCGCCTCGGCTCCTCCTCGCCGCTGCCCCCGCCCCCCACCCCGGCCACCCTGCCCCGCGGGGATCGGAATGCCCCGCCCGCGCCCGCGCTCTGGCAGCGGCTCCGAGTCCCGTGACGCCGAGGCGCTGCTGGGGACGCTTCCGATGCTGACCGCGGGGAGCCGCCTCCGCGGGGGCCAAGGCTGTCCGCGTGCGACTTTCACTCTGGCTGGATTTCCCCTCCGTAGGCAGCCCTGGCTGGTAGGATATTCCTTTCCCGGAAGGCTGGGGGTTATGATCCTGGCCTGGATCGCCATGGCTTGGGACAGCTTATCTTCCTGAGACAAAACCTCCTCCCCCCACTGCTGCTCTAGTAACTCCTGTGGAAACACCAGCCCCCCGCCCCCCAAAAGCCCTACTCTGTATTAGTGATGGACAGCCCACTTGTGGGTCCCAAAGAGTCCTTTAGTGCTGGCGCCAAACATCCTTCATAACTTCCTCTGTCCCTTCCATTTGAATACTCTGATTTCACCGTCTTGAAAGTCTTCATGCTTTTTGAACAAAGGGCCCGGCATTTTCGTTTTATGCTGGGTCCCACAAATTACTTATCCTGTCCTGATCTCTCTCGTGGGCGGGGAACCGGACTGCCGGATCTTTGAACCCGCCAGCTGCACCACCCTGGGTCCTCTCCAGCCTCTATACTTTTGTCTTTTTTTTTTTTTTTTTACCTGTAAATTAGTCTGGGAGTGGGGAGACAGGTAAGTGTTTTTTGCAATCCTCCGCTCTGATGCGGTGACCATTGTCAGTCCTTTTAACACTTGGGGGTCCGTTTGCCTGATTTATCAGAGGGCACCAGCAACCAACTTTGCAAACAGTCTAAAATTCCTAACGACCTCAGAGACCCTAGACCTGCTCTTCCCAGGCCACAGATGGGACTCCCCCTAGTGTCTGGTAGGGGAATCTTTACTTTTGCTTTTAGTTTCCCTGGAGGTTAATTTTTAGGTAATTCCTAAAATTTCAGGAGTCTAGAGCGGCCAGGGAATTTCCCAGTCTGCCTTGACTCAGGCTTTTCCCTTCATGGTGGTGGCAATCAGAGAGCATTTGATTGGAGTGGAGGACATGTTCTGGGTCCCTGGGTCTCAGCAGAGGCTGGAGCTTCTCACCTCTAGAAGGGGTTTCCGGGCAGATGAGAATGACCCACAATAGCCAATAGTGTTCCCCAAAGCAGAAGGAGTGGAGAGGAGAGAGTGCTCACCATCTGCTCCCCTCCCCCACCTCTCTCCTTCCTAGTCTGAACCTTGCTTTCTCTACCATCAGTGGTCTTCAAACTTTGGCCTGCATCACATTTGCTTGGGGGGTCGGGGGTTGGTCACAGATTACTAGGCTCCACCCCCAGAGTTTCTGAGTCAGTGTAAATTTGCTTTCTGCTAAGCATTCACAAAGAAAAGTACAATTTGCCTTTTTGGTCTCTTACTCCCTTTCCTCCCACTTTTTCTTGCAAATAGTTTTCTCAGGGTGGTTGCAGAAACCTGTATTGTGTATAAATATCTGCTCATATCCACCCATCTCCATGGCTTGAGATGTGTTGGAGGAGCTCACTCTCGGGTGAGGTCCAGGGCGTGCACCCAGCTTGAGCTCTGGGTGACAGGTTGCTGTGGCAAGAAGGGACCTGGTAATGAGGACATCACCTGGAAGGCCAGTTCTGAAATGCCGCTTGTGAAATACTTGCCAACAATCACTATCTCTGCCCTCTGTCGCCCTCCCCACCCCCTTTCCAGGCATGGGTGTGGGCAGCCAGCCCAGATCCCCCAGATAGAGAGGCTCATGGGATGGGTGTCCAGAATAACCAGACATACACTCCTTCCCAGTTGCCTGAGCTGCACAGAAAAATGACCGGGGTTTCCTTTTCTGCTACAGCTCTGATCTGGAAGAATGGTGGTGGCTGCTCTCAGCCCTGAGTGGGGGAAGCAATTATGCGGGGCCAGAGCCCTTCATTTGGCTTCTGGGATGGGAACGGAGATGAAAATGGAGATAACATAACCTCATGTAATCAACCCAGAAAGTTTATCAGGTTTATCTTAAGGTTCAGCTTCTTGAGCCAAGGAATTGAGGGTGGGAGAGGTAATTGCCTCCCCCAAACCCCAGCCGGAACCTCCCTGCCTGGGATTTGACTCCTGGATGCCATCTCGCCCAGCCCAGCCTGTCCCACAACTCCCACTTTCTCTCTTAATCTCTCTCTCTCTCTCTCTCATAAGTCAGTCCTCCTTCCCCAGGAAGGAAGTACTAAATAATCTCCAGTCTCTTTGTGGGTTCGGGATGATGACTGGCGGACTGTAGTAGCAACTGATGCTGGAGGCTCAGAACTGTTCGGACTGGCCTTCGGTCATGCCGGCTCCTCGGGTAAGACCACAGCCTCTGCTGAGACACCTCCCCTGGGAGTTTTTCCCATGTTAGCAGATCCTCTTGTCTCGGAGCCATTGACTTCTTTCTATGACTCACCTCCAGAAGAGTAGGTGTGCTGTTTTTATTTTTGACCCAGGGGAAGGATCCTGACAGTAGCTTGAGTGTTCGGTCAGGGTGTGAAGTCACTGCGGAGGTGGCCCCAGAGCGTGCTGGTTCCCCCATTGGGTGAACTGCTTCAGGGCTGTCCTCCCAACCCCCTACCGAGCTTCCTAGTAGGAAGGAAAGGGGAAGAACAGGATGGGTCCTGACTTTCTGAAGGGGAAGTTCTTGGTTTTGTTTGGCTTTGAGGCATTTGAGGCGCTGAAATCCCCGAAGCATTGAGGGGACCTCCCAGTGATTCTGACAGTACAGCTGTTTGCACAGGCTCACTGAACCCAGTCAGGACGGGTCAGGTTATGCTGCAGTAATAAACGGCCTGCAAATCTCAGTGCCTTTAAACCAGAAACTTCTTTCTCACTCATATTATATGCCCTTTGCTGGTTGGCATGAAGAGTCTGTTCCTCAAAGCCACTCGGAGACCCAGGCTGATGGCTCAGCCACCACATCTGATGTTGCCAGTCACCACGCCAGAGGGAAACCAAGAAAGCCTGGCAGCTCCCACATATCCAGACCATCATACACAGTGCGAGCAGGAGTGCAATCCCTTCATGCGCTCAGAATGGGGAATGGGGTGCCTGGGTGTCTCAGCCGGTTGGGCATCGACTCTTGATTTTGGCTCAGGTCATGATACCAGCCAGCACTGTGGGATAGAGCTCAGCACTGAGCATGGAGTCTGCTTAAGACTCTCTCTTCTTCTTCCCTTTTCCCACCCTTGTGCTCTCTTCCTCTCTCTAAAATTAAAAAAAAAATTTTTTTTAATGAAATAAACTCAGTTGTCAGCTCCCAACCAGTACCTAATCCAGAACTCATCTCTTAAGACCCTTCCAGCCATGGTCCCTGCACCCAGGGAGGGGAGACAAAGAACTACCTGGCCCAGGAAGAATAAAAGGCACCCAGTGACCTGCTGGGCTGGAGAGAAGCAGCAGTGGTGTTGGGAACTCTATGTAAGACTCATGAACATCCTCCAAAGTTGATGGTCACTGGGGTGGA
This sequence comes from Suricata suricatta, assembly GCF_006229205.1. NCBI lineage: Eukaryota > Metazoa > Chordata > Mammalia > Carnivora > Herpestidae > Suricata > Suricata suricatta. The sequence continues at coordinate 151,735,378 of NC_043702.1, read as the reverse complement.
TTTCTTGCCTCCATGGTCAAAGCTGAGGGCTGGGAGGAGGACACCATCCCCACCTCAGGAGATGGGCTTTCTTTGTGTCACTGACCCCTAGTGCTCTCACAGGGATCATCTGGATCCTTGACGGTATTGGGACAAGAGGGCAAACCAGGCTCGGAATGTGAGCAAGGATCGGAGGGCTCCTAGAAAGGTGTCACCCTATATAGGATGGGAGGTGGGTGGGGCTTGTTTGCCAACAGTTTAGTGGCACCTCCTCCATCTGCATCTCAATTATGGGATTTTTCCATCCCAAGTCTCTCTGCCAGGCTTATGAAAAGACTGGTTTGTGTGTGCGTGTGTGTGTTTCTTCTTTCCGTGTTGGAAAAACTCAGATATTCCAGGCAGATCTGTCCGCAGCTTCTCCTCCTCAGCCAGAGGGGAGGCTCCAAGCCACAGCCTCTTGTATTCCAGCACACAGCCAGCCTGGGTTCCTTGCCGTGGCACAAAGCCAGGGACAGGGATTGTGACAGACCAGCACAAGCACAGTGACCTGGATGGCCTTCCAGGCTCTTCCTGCTCCCACCCCAGCCAACTATACACGCATGCGCGCACCCACACACACACGTCTCTTCTGGGTCTTTGTACTCTCTTTTCTGCCCCCTCCCCCCTCCTTCTCCATTACCCTTTCCCTTTCCATCTCTTTATCACTCCCTTCCTCTCTGTCCTGCCTCCCACCTCTCTCCTGTCCTCAGTCCTGTCACTTGTCTCTCCCACGCACCCCCTGTCTCTCTACCGAGGGCCCTGAGAAAGGACCCAGATGCTTGAAGTGACTGCTGTCACTCAGAGCTACCAAGGGAAATACTCTAAAGCTGCTTCAGGCCATCCTGGCCCATCCCTTCCCACCTCCCCTTGGCATCACTTGGCTAAGGATTCTCTACGAGACGAAGGAAAAAGAGGCCAGGAATTCCTCCTTTTACAAAATCACTGAAGCAGCCTGGAAGTGACCCCCAAATGACTAATTGTAGCAATCTTTTGAGGCTCCCCTGCTGAAGCGAGATAGCCCCATGAGAGCGAAGGGTGTGTGCAGTGGGAGAGTGGCCAGGTCCCTGTGGGGATCTCCCCTGTCCTCTAGCCTGGCCTCCCTGACCTCAGCTGTCGGGGTGAGTGGGGGTGTGCTGAGTCAGGCATATGCTGCCTACTGCCCATTGGCCTGTGGCCGGGCCATTCACAGGTCCTCTGCAAGACGCTGGCAAACTCTGCCTCAGTGTTCTCAAACTTTAGCTTAAGAATCATCAGGAAAGGGGCACCTGGGTGGCTAAGTCGGTTAAGCATCTGACCTTGGCTTGGGTCATGATCTCCTGGTCCGTGGGTTCGAGTTCTGCATCAGGCTCTGTGCTGACAGCTCAGAGCCTGAAGCCTACTTGGGATTCTGTGCCTCCCTCTCTCTCTGCCCCTTCCCCACTCATGCTCTGCCTCTCTCTCTCTCAAAAATAAATAAAAATATTTTGAAAACATTTTAAAAAGAATCACCAGGGAAACTCATCAACAATGCAGGATCCTGGACCACACCCTTACTGATTGGAATCATGTGGGTGGGGTCCCAGAATCTGTGTTTTGAACCAGGATGCCAGCCTATAAAGAGGAAATTGAGTAGATTCTGAGACACAGGGACTATAGGCTTGCAGCTCTGGGCACAGAAAGGGGCACCAGGCCCTCCAGAATGGGCTGCATGAAGCTCATGGGAAGCCTGGATGTGCCCTCACATCCTCCTCGTTAGGCCCACTTCTAACGTGGGCTAGCCTGTTTCAAGAGGATGCTCGCCAGAAATCTGAATGCCATGTGAATTCTTTCCAGATATTTGTGACTGAACACTGACTGAGCTCATCTGAGACAAGAGGTTCTATTTCTTTTTTTTTTTTTAAGATTATGTATTTTGAGAGAGAGAGAAAGAGTGAGTGTGCACACAAGTGGAGGAGGGGCAGAGAGAAGGAGAGAGGAGACACAGAATCCCAAGCCCACTCCGTACCATCAGGGAGAGCAGATGCCCGAGGCGGGGCTCAAACTCACAAACTGTGAGATCATGACCTGAGCAGAGATCAAAAGTTGGACACATACTGACTAAGCCCCCAGGCGCCCCAAGAGCTTCTATTTCTTGACCACCCTGCCCAGGGGCTTCATCGCCGAGGGAGGCGCAGGGGGTGTGCAGAGAATTAACATTGGGTTTCAGGCACTTTGCAGAAGTATCTGATCTATTCCTACCTGTAACTCTGAAAGATGTCATCAGCACTTTACAAATGAGGAGACCATGTTTCAAAACACCCTCCACAGAGGCACCGGAGAGTCATATCTTTAAAATACCAGTTGGACTTGGCTTTGAACCTGTTTCTATGGTTCCCTGAGGTAAAGCTCAAGTTCCTTAGTGTGGCCTACAATGACCTTTGGTCTGGCTTCTCTCTTTCCTCAACACCAACCTCACACTTCAACGTATTCTGCAGCGATGCACATTCCTACAGTTCTTCCCATGCCGTGGCTGGCGCTGTCCCCCCTGCCAGGGATGCCTGTCATGCCTTCTTCACAAGGTAACTCCACTCACCTGCCGAGTCCACTGTCGCCCGAGTCCTTCCCTGACCTAACTGCGGTCCCCTGGGATGATGGTGACATAATGCCACACTTGAGCTGTGCATTCCTACTCTCCTCATGACATGGAAATGCCTCCCTGTCAAGGCGAACGCCCCCGGGGGCAGGCAAGGCACCATGGTCACCTGTGTGGTTTTGGTACCAGTAACAGGGCCTGGCACAGTGCAGGGGTTGGGTTCACGTCTGAGGAACCCAGTGGGCTCATTTTAAGTGTTATGTTAGGAATCACTACAGAGAACAGAAAGGGAAGTTTAAGAGGTCTTCAGGCACCTCAGGATCTTACAGAGTTCTGAACTTGGACCTTGGTCGGGTTCCTTGCATGGAGTCAGAAGCCCTGTGGAAGTTTAAGTGGGGGAAGGCACCTATGGCCCAGCTTGGGGACAGACTGGAGTCTCTGAGCATGCCCTCTGCTGGGCTTTGCTCGTGAGATCATAGAGCCTGGATCATATCATGTCCCAAAAATCCGCACTTGGCTTTCAGGGATCCTCTGGCTCTTCTGCTGAGCTCCACCAAGCATATGTGATCCAGAGCGGCCGCAGCTGCCAGGGAAAACCCATTCCGGGACTTCCCTGCAAGGCCGTCGATGAGCCAGAAGTGTCAGCCTGAACCTCACGCAGACAGAGCCTACCAGGCATGGCCTGGGGCCCGGGGGGTTGAGGCAGCAGTTGGCTCCAAGGGCCCCAGAATCTGAACCCACTGGGCAGAGATGACCCCATGGACCCCCTTCCCCCCAAATGGCATACATGAAGCTACCTAGGGCCTGATACAAGCAACCCCTTGGTACCCTCCCCTGGGCCTTTAGAGGGTGCTGGTCTTTTCCATAGAGAAGTGGCATGGAGGGTATCAGACTGCAGGACCCAGGCCTCCTCACTTCTGTCCTGCTGGGTCATTAGGCAGTGTAGCCTCTGAGGACACAGAGACTTCATGAAGATGGCCAGGAAAGATTTCTGGGGTGATCTAGAGTCAAGCATAATGTTGTTTTCATGCTTCAATGCACAAACGGAGCCTCCCACACATCTCCTTCCCCTCCTGGGGCTACTTGACTGCATTCTCCCCCACCCCGTAGGCTAGGCAGATAGTTCAGCTCTGCTTAAGGGAAGGCTGGATGTAGTGTGGGGGAAACCCCACATTTGTACATATCTGAATGCCCAGGCCCCATTCTAGCTTCTAGGCAAAATGAGGGAATACTCAAAATGACCCACAGTAGTGCTTATGCTCAATATTTAAGACACAGCCAAGGTTTTGAACAGTGGCGAGGGGTGGGGGGAAGGAGTAGGCACTTAAATGGTGGATTTGAGCTGGTGGGGGAGAGAGATCGCCTTTCTCCCCAAGTCCCAACCCCCCTATTGAGCTCCCACAAATGGCTGGGGGCAGGAGAAGAATGAGGAGCAAGCCCTCCCAGCAGGACGCCATCTTCCTTGGGCTCTTCCCTGAAATTAGGGCCCGTTTAGGGGAAAGGCAGGGATCAGGAAGTGACCAGTCCCACCTCTATTTCCCAATCTTTGTCCTCACAGATTCCCAGCCACCGCCTGCTGGGATGTCCAGCACACCCCCAGCCAGGAGCCTTCCCTGCCTCACAGACACAGCCCCGCGAGAGCCACTCAGAAATAGAAAAGAAGGCCACGCCACATTTATTCCACTTCTTCAAGGTGCAAGCCTCTTAACTCCTTTGGCCACTGGACTTACAGGCCTGTGCTCGCTGTTGACAGCAGCTGGCTGCGCTTCCCAGAGCCCGGCGGTGCCTCGGGCAGAGAGAGGAGGACGAGGGTCCCTGAGGCACGAGCACCTGGCCTCGACCGCTCATTCTCTCAACTCTGCCAGGCTCTGCCAGCCCAAGAGTAGAGGCAAAATCAGGCTCTGGAGTGCCTGAGGCTGAAGGTGGGGACCCCCAGAAATCATAGTAGAGGGGAGGGTTGTATGTTCCCCAGGAAACCCCTTAAGAGGAAAGAAGACTGAAATTAGGTCGTCTGACCCAGTCTCCTGGGGGAACCCCTAGAGGCCTCCTCTTCTGTTCCCTGAGAAGTGAAGGCCTGTAAACCCAAGGAGGCGGGTGGGCAGGCCGACGGGAGTGATTCACGTCTCTTCTCCCCCACCGCCTGCCAGCTTTAGCCACGCAGGCCCGGGGGACGGAGGAGCCGTACCTGAGCCTGTGCGAGACACAAAGTTCAGCCCAGGCAGTGGCCTGGCAGAGATGGCCCGGCACCCCAGGTCCTGCTGGGCTGCTTCCGGCTGAGAGGCAGTGGAAGGTAATGCTGGTGACATCTCCCAGCTGTTGGCCAGGAGAGAGGTAGGCTGATGAGATGGGACATCCCCCTGCGTCAGGTCCCGCACTGCAGGCAGGAGAGCAGGGCTTGAGGGATTCTAATGCTTCAGGAGGTCGTGCGCCCCATGGAGCTCGGACATCAGGAGTCAGGAGCTGCCGGGGGCCTGCCTAACCTGGAAGTTAAGCTACCGGTTAGCTTCCCCGCCCAGGCGGAGAAGCCTGCAGCCAGCACCCCAGGACCTAACGCAGTCAACTTTCAGGAGCACCCAGCCATTCCAAGTCCTCAATTGTCTGCTTGTCGCGTCCTTGCCCCCAACTCTGGTCCTCATCCCTGACTACCCTCTAGAATCCCCTGGGGAGTTTATAAAATCCCCAACCCCTGGTGGCACCAGAGTCCCTTGGAAGCACCCCTGGTAAATCCAATGCAGCCAAAAGTCAGGAGGAGGGGAGGTGGGGAGAGGAATTCGAGTTGTTTCTGTGGGCTCTTTGGCTACAGCTCTGACTCAGGAAGTGAACATTCGCTAAAATAAAGTTTCGAGTTATCTGTAAATAAACTCCGTATCACAGCAAGAAAAATTTATGTCCCTACTAAAATTAGAACTTCCTGCCCAGGAGTGCCCTTTGGGAAACCATCTCCCCCTGGCAGGGGTTAAGAGGATGGGCCAGGCCTCCTCAGCCCAAGAGCAGCCTGAAGCTCGGGAAAGTTCTGCTCTTGGCTTCCTAGCTCCCAGCTCCTGGGAGCACTTGCCATTTAGTGAGCCTTCCCCTCTGGGCCCCCTCTTCCCCTGCAAGTGGCCATCCTTCTTAATCCCTAGTTACCGCCAGCAGGGAGGGATGGCCACGGGGAGGGAACTGAAGCTCAAAGCGGGACAAACCTTCCAGGTTCAGGCAGTTTGGAAGGAGCAGTTAGGGGGCAGGTCCTGTTGGAGTCTGTGCAGATTCATTCCCGGTGCCCCTGGTTACCCCAAGGGGAAGTGACAGACGAAGGGTGATAGGGAGGGTGTGGGGCATGCGCGCACATGCACAAGTGGGTGTGTATGTAGACAGGCCCTCTGACCTTCAGGGCAAGGACCATCCTTGATGCCCAGATTAGGTCCCCTCTTCTCTTGGGTATTAAAACTGTGCTTTATAAGAGAAAGACGACCAGATGACAGGGCTTTTTCCCCATCAAATGCGCTTACTTATGTGAGAAGTTTGTCAGTGTGTTATTCTCCAGCTTTCTTTTGTGAACGGCACTGGTGCAAAAAATCCAAAAGTCTGAGCCTTGCTGCACCCCTTCTTGCCCCCCTTGCCCCCACTCTGGGGAGGCGACCCTGACCTGAGGTGACCCAGAGTCCCTGAGGCTGAGCCTGCAGCGTGGCGGCCCTGGGAACGCGTGCCCGAAGACGGAGCCCACAGGCCAGAGACACACAGGCCTCGGGCAGTTAACCCAAGTTCTGTGCCGCAGTTTCCTGGCGCGGGACTCTGTGCATGGTCGTGGAGGTTGAAGAACAGTCTGGGGGAGGCATTAGGCGGAGTCCACATTCCCAGGAAGCAGGACTGGCCACAAATCCACATGCCTCCAAGCACCACCACCCTCCCCTGCCCTGCCGTCTACACTGAGCTCATGTCCCCAAGACTCCAGCAAAAGCCTACAGCTCACGAAGATGGCAACCCACCTAAGGACACGGCCAGAGCTCTGAAGTGACTGGAAGAGGGACGCCTGTCCTCACACCTGCGTGGGCAGGCACAGGGAACCCAGGGTGCCTTGAGGAGCCACCCGTCCCCACGTGCAGTGGGAGCTCCTTACCCTTCAATGATGCGGTTGTTGTCTTGAAGGTCAAAGGCCAGCAGCTTCATCTCCTCGCAGAGCTCCTGCATGCTGTCCAAGGCAGAGGCCAGAGAGGGGGCTGTGGCTGAGGCCGAAGCTTCCGGCCTGACCCCTTCCCCAGGAAGCCCACCACCCAGACTCTCTGGATTCCTGCCTCCCAGGCCTGAGGCAGAACCCCTCCAGATCTCTCCTCTGCACCCTCCCCTCTCCCCCACCTGTCTCTCCACACACACGCCCCGCCTCCTCTCTCCAGCACTTACTGCAGAACCAGGTCCATCAGTGCAGGGCTGGGATGGGGAGCTGTGGGGGGTGCTGAGACCTGAGCCTCCTTTGTTCTGTCCTGAAGGAGCTGGTGAGATAACTGGTCAAGGAGCTGAAGGGAGAGCCACACTTTAGTCAGAAGGGAGGGGCCAGCAGGTGTGTTTCCTTGTAAGGGAGGTGTGAGGAAGGCTAAGGAAAAGGTAACAAGATGGCTCCCGGCCTGCATCCCCGGGGCACCCAGAATGCCCAAGCCTTTCCTGCAAGCCCCGGCTTCCCATCCTGGGAGCGTGGCTGACAGCCACCCTCACTCGACTGTGCTTGGAGTTAATGGTCCAGACTGCCTAGTTCCTCGGGGTCTACCCCACACCCCTGTGGCCCAGCACAAGCCAGGAGCTGCAGGGAAGGGGCAGGGCAGCCAGCCAGCCTCTGAAGGAGCTGCAGGTGCCTCGGGCTGGGGACCGGAGAAGAGACGCAGCCTTCCCGGAGTCCGTGTGTGGGTCTCTCCCCAGAAGGCAGACTAAAAGACCACGGAGAGTTCATGTTGCCTCTCTCAGGAGTAGCCTGGAACCTCCCCGGCTGCACGGGGCCTGAGGAAGATGTCCCAGCATTCTGGAAGCTCAGTCCTTGCAATGACCTTCAGTCTCAGACCACCCGGAAGTGCCTTCCATTCTCTCTGTCCCCACCTTAGGGCACATTTGTGTGTTAGAGACCTCCAGCCCCACAAAGTGCTTGGACTCAGGGAATGGCCCCATGGCCCCAGGGTGCCTGACTGACCTGGCTTCCTCTCAGCAGCCCCGGTGCCCCCCGGAAGGCCCCACACCTTGCCAAGGCCCTCCTGGGCTCCCTGGGCTTCTGTGTTAAAGGCAGCCACGGAACAGCTGACCATGCGCAGGTGGTTCCTGGTCTCGTGCACCTCCCTGGAAGGGAGCAGGTAAAATGTCAGAGCTGGGTTTGCTCATTCTGACAGGGGCCCGTCCAGCTGCCCTTGGGGTCACCACCCAGACACGCGGAGAGGCTTTCCAGACAGCAGAGGATGGAGATGAGGGGTCCTGGCCATCTGCCTCCTCCCAAGCGCGCCCTCACCCCCACCATGGACACTTCTGACTGAGATGGCCCAGGGCCGATCTGAACCATGGTGAGAGTGAGACCACAGGTGGCCGGGCCCGTCACACGTGCTGGGAAGGATGAGCTCAGGGCCAGGTTAGGCTGCAGACAGAGGAAGCCCATCCTAAGGCACTTACTATGGCAACTGCCCCATTTCCAGAGCAAATCAAGGTCAGGACTCTTTCATAAATGAATTCTCTTTTTCTCTCCGTGGAGGGAGTGAGCAGGACCATTTTCCCCATTGCACAAAAAGGAAACCAAACCAAGGACAGATAAACCAGCAGTGGATTCTCACCCCTGCCTGCACATCAGAATTAACCTGGAGGCGCTTATAAACTGCTGACATGCAAGCCTGACCTCAGACCAATTAAATCAGAATGTGTGGTGGGCTGGGGGTGGAGGGCCTGTATTCTAACGTGAGGATGGCTGAGTGCCTGAGTCTCAGCCCCAGAACAAGCCCACAGGTCATCGGGGCCTGAGAACCTGCCCTCAGGAGGGGCCGGTGTTCTCACAGGCAGAGGAAGGAGGGAGGGACTCATCTGAGAAGGGAAAACCCAAAACCCCTACTGGGGACCCTACGAGAGGGTTCTATCTGAGGGCCTCATTCCAGAGAGCTCTTCTCCCCAGAGAGGGGGTTTCCTAACAACCACCTGGGAATGTGGAATAAGCCAGATTTTTGAAGCAGTTCATACACACATACTAATCTTTGGTCCGCTACTTACTAGCTGTGTGATATTGAGAATGAGACCTGGGCCCTGAGCCTCAGTTTCCCCATCTGTGGAGTGGGGTGATATGTGTACTACCTAGGGTAGATATTGTGGGATAAAATAACCTAGTGGACAGAAATCACCTAGGTGCACAAAACCACTCCTGTTCTGGCCTTTGTGCCTTTACTCCCCTCAGTCAGGGCTCTGCACGCCTGGAGGGCCAGGCCCGGCAGGGCCCTGGGGTCCATGAGCTCAGCTCAGCGGGGAAGGCCCGACTATTACCTCATCCACTTGCCGTGCGTGACTAGGGACGTCTGGTACTTCTGCACACACTTCTCCTGGAATACTTGCAGGAGCCTTTTGGCTAAATGACCAAAATTCACTCTGAAAAGACAGGGACCCCGAGGCACAGAGATAAGCAACCAGAGCCAAACAAGGCCAGCATCTCTTAGCGTCCGGCACCCACGGCGGGGCTGCCTGTCCAAACCAGCAGGAAATGATGCTCACACACACGGATCGTGGGCTCGGAGCAGCCGGTACACACGACACAGCAACAGAGAGATGTGGGAGAAGGGCAAGGGGCCTCAGAAAACACACACGCCCGCAGACTCAGTCCTCACAGGGAAGACGAGCTGGTTCTGGAGAGACTGAGAGAGAGACAGTGTGTGTGTAAGGGTTAGGGGCAGGTGTAGAGCCGGGGGAGTGAGTCTACAAGTGACCATTGAAATCAGAGAGGGTCTCCTGGAAGAGGAGAGTCCAGGACACAGAGGAGCGGAGAGCGGCATGCGGGAGCGCTCAGGCGGAGGTCAGAAGCAGTAAGTGGTGAGCGGAAGTCAGTGAGGACAATTAGGAAAAGAAATACATCATTTCATACTAGAAATACATCCAGTTACATCAAGACTGCTTCAGAGAAACCTCCCTCTGAGTCAGCTACATGATCTCCCTCCCCTGACCCCGGATAACCTGCCCCACATACAGTTAGCCGCGTCTCTTCTGTCTAAGCCACGGCCTGGATCAGAGCCCTCCATCAGGTCCGGTCAGGCAGAGAGAGAGAGCACCGCTCCTGGCCCGCACACCCACCCTCCCGCTCACCCACCTGCCAAGGGCACGGGCCACTCACTTGTCCAGCTTGTGAATCTGCTCCTCGTTGTAGCCAAGGCCTGAGGGGAACAGATAGGAATGTTGTCACTTGTCCAATCAGTTAACAAAACAGAATGCCACGAGGGTGTGGGGACAAGGACAAAGATGAAGGTGGCTCAGCCTGGGCCCTTGGGAGCTCACAGCCCACAGGACTCAGGAAGGGCAGAAGGAGTGAAACAAACAGCCAGCAAACTGCATTATGCCAAGCGGGGTGTGGGGCAGGGGGAGGCATGAAGCTGCAGAGAAATTGCTGTAGGGCTCCTGGGGCCGGGTGTGGAGAGGTGATACTTGGGGATATGTCAGGGCAGGGTGTGGTGCACGAGGACCTTGAAGGACGCATGGTCAGCCCCAGCTCCTCATCCAAGTCCCCTCCCGAGCGGCTGATGCCTGCACCTGCAGGCCCCATTCCTGGCCATTCAGGCTGCAGGCAGAGCCAGTTGGGCTCTGCAGCAATGAGCTGGATAAGCCAGGCCACCGCCCTGTCCCTTGCCTCCATTCTCTGCCACCCCCCTTCTTGGACCAGCCACTTTTGCCAGAAGAGCTGGTTTTCGCGACCCTGGCCACGCCTGTGATGCTCATGGGAGTAGGGAGATGCTGCCCCCTCCTGGGCTTCAAGGGAATGGTCCTCCAGGCTAGTGGCTTCCTGAGGATGACCCGACTGGGGAGGTCTGCCTTGCTGCCCCCCTCCCAGTTCCCTAACAGCAGAACCCCCTCCCTGGGCTCTTTGTCCTGGGCCTTGCTCTCGCTTGCTGAGCACTTGTGAGGTCACAGCTCCAAGTCCCAGCCCAGCCTCCTGGTAGCAGGAGGTGGTAGGCAGGTGACCTCGCCTCACCGAGTGGGCTTCCTCATCCATCATATGTAACAGCAGGACGAGTGTGAGGGGAGAGAGAAAACCAGGAAGCATATTTCAGAATGGCGTCTTTCAACACTCCAGGGGGTAGCAGTCAAGGGTTATTCTTCCCTTCCTTTTTAATTTTCATAAAGGACTCTTGCAGACCCATAGAAACAAAACTGTTTAAGGCGTAAAGCAGAGTAATCAGAAGCATCCAGACCTGGACTGCTTGGGCTGTTTAGTCTCCCAGGGTCTTGGTTTCCTCAGCTATAACTAGGGGAGGGTAATGGTACTTAGCGTTTTTATAAGCATTAAATAAGTGAAGAGCATGCATGGGTTAAATCAAATATATTATGGAAATTAATTTCAGCTGTTTGTTTTTACTTTTTTCCTCTCACTTCTTTTTTTTCTATTTATTTTTTTAACATATGCAATTATTTTCCATCATTTACACTACAGTAGTTACAATTACACTCCAAACAGAAAAGCAAAGTAAAAAAAATCAAAACCCCAACTTCTATTTCACGTAATTAAACTTATACAGAAATTAGAAGGTTATGTAACAACTAGTTAATCACCTAATTTCACAGCTTTCTGAAGCGGCGACCGTTATATAGCAGCTTATCTATGATACATTCAAGATACATGATACAATTTGTTACTTGCCCATAAGCTAAAACACCATGCAGTGTTTTTACTTTTTAAATGTTGGCACGTAGAGAACTCAAAGTTGGGTATGTTGCTGGCATCACATTTCTGTGGGTCAGTGCTTTTTAGGTAATTCTAGGGACAGAGAAGAACTTGACACTCAAGACCCATCGGGAGATGCTTGCAACGTGACCGGAAAGGGAGGGGACTGGCTCCTGGCATGTTAGTTCCCCAACTCCAAGAGTCAGTTGGGGTCCCCCAGGCCCCCTCCCCCACTCCCCAGTCCTCCCCTGGGTTCTGTCCTACCCTGTCCCATGATGGCAGTCACCTCGAGCAAGCAGCCACCCATCCCTGAGCTTGTAAATGAGCTGCCCCTCCCGGAGGGTCTTTGTGTGGATAAGCAGAAAACACAGGCTTAGTTGGGCAAGTGGCTACATGACATTTCTTCAGATCCTCCCTTGTCTGGGAAACCTGGCTATTTTAATGAGCCAAAGACAGAGCGGATAGGGAAACATTCCTTAAACTGTAAAGTGCCCTGCGGAGGTGAGGGGTCTCTTTCAAAGGTCACCTCTCCCGTAGCAGCCAGGCTCCAGCCGGCTGAATCCCTCACCCATGCCATCTCTGCCTCTTACATGGCATTAGGTACAGGCGTCACATCCCTCACTTCACATGGGGACCCTGCCCTAGACCAGCTGCACCCCTGCTGGCCCCACATGAACCATCCACTTAGGAACCTCCAGCAGCAGCACCGGTGCTGTATTGAGAACGAGTGGATAAGCAGAGGGAAGGAAGGAAGAAGGGAGAGATGGGAGAGAAGCAAGAGAGCGGGGGTTGGGGGGGGTTTGTGTTCGCTCTCCCCATGGCTCACCCGGCCTCATTCTGGATTTCTTGAACTGTTTGTAGATGAGGTTCATCTTGTCCAAACAGCACTGAATCTGCTGGATGCTGTGGGCAGGAGACAGGGACCAGGCAATGGGAGAATCAAACGGCACAGAGTAAAGGGGGAGGGAGGGGGTGGCGGGGCCAGCGGGGGTTGCGAGGTGTGGGGGAGCTGCCTGTCTGCGGAAGGAGGCTCGTTGCCACAGTTCTGGGGGCTAGTCCAGAAATGAGAGTGACTCTCCTGTCCCTAAGCTTGTTTGAAGTGCCTTGGGGTCAGCCAGCCACCTTTTTCCGATGGTTATTGTTTCTCTCGCTGTCTCTCTCTCTCGCTCTCTCTCTCTCGCTGTCTCTCTCTCTCTCTCTCTCTCTCTCTCTCATCGGCACATACGCACACAAGGTGCTTAGTAAGAAATAAGATAGACAAAAAGCCAATCGGGACAGGGCACAGAATGGCCTTTGCTACACTAGGAGGTTTGAGAACAGAATCCAGGCAGGAGCCTCGGACCCTGAGAGTCTGGGAGTGCCTGGGGCGGACCCTGGGGTGTCCTGAGTGGGCAGAAATCTCTCTCTGGTCGCCTGGGAAGAATAGAAACAGCACCCTCTTGGCATAGTCAACAGCTGGCACATAGAAGGTGCTTAAATAAATGAATCAACAATCCCTATCTAAACCAACAATGAATCCAAGGGTCCTCAGTCTTGCCTGGAGGCAGGGGAACGCGGGAGATGACCTCTTAAGGACCTTCACCCCCTAGCGTTTAAGGTCAATATTGTTTCTTCCTTCCCTTTTCAGGCTGGATACAAACCCCTTGTCTGAGATGTTAAGTGTGTGTGTGTGTGTGTGTGTGTGTGTGTGTGTGTGTGTGTGTGTATTGTGGGGGGCAGGGGTGCTCTTCCTCACCCTCAGGCCTATTTAGCTACACTTCCTTCCAGAAGCCCCTCCCAGCGACCCCATCTCAGCTATTATTGGGGTGGACTCTGGGCAGGGCCCAAGAGGGCTCCCGGGGCTCTTTGGGTCACCCGCCCTTCAGAGAACATGGGATGAACGAGACCTCACAACCGGTTTTTATCCAAAAGACTCAGGCTAGATACGGTGCGAATGAGGGGTCTTCTGATTTTACAAAGGTAGTTCTTTAAAAGGCTCTCTTGTGGAACAGCATCCCTTGTGAAACACAGTCCACGGTCAGAGACCTGGAGGAACATTCGCTGTAGGCGGGATGGATAGACTAAGAAAGAGCCTCCTGTCGGCCGAGGTCAGGTTTTGTAACCAAAACAAAACAACAAAAAAACCCTACAGTTTTCAGAGCTCTTTGATTTCAGAATTAAGGGCCTGCGTTACGGATCCGTGCAGGCACTGAGCAAGTGGTCAGGGTGGAGCCCCTGGCACCGGGCTGGGAGGTGGGGGGTGGGCGATTTTATGTTTGTTGAAAGGGAGAATGAGGCTTTCGAGGGTGTAAATCCCTGGCGTAGGCTCTGGAGGTGGGCAAACCTGACCAGAAGCCCCGTCACTGTCATGTGTCACTTACTGGCTGTGGCCCAGGGCACATTAGCCTCCTGACGTGAGCTTCCTCATCTACAAGAGCAGCATACTAGTAGTATTGTGATTTTGAGGATTAAATGAGACAATACAAGTAAGAGTTCCAATCCAGGGAAAGAGTTGAGCAAAGGTTCAGAAGAGAAATGGAACAAAATGATTCCTTTGTTTAGAACTACCGCACCTGCCAGGATTTCTAATTTACTCTCGAACTCCCAGGGGGTGCAGGACCCCAGGTCCTTTTCTACTTCTGGCCAGTCTCAGGGGACGGTCTTGCACATTCTTGGATCTCACTTTACTACCCCATGCCCAGCATCCTTGCCCAGATAAGGGAGAAAGCAGGCCAGTTCCTAAAAAAGGCTGCTGGACCTTCTGAGCTGTGCACCGCTGCCCCCACCCCCATCCAACCAAAAAGGAAACTCCCACAGACCTTCTGTCCGCAAGTACCTGATCCCGGTTCTTCATCAGCTCGGAGCTCAGGGTGCTTAGGCTCGTCTGGGTCTCTGTGATGTTGTGGGAACATCTGGAGAGGGCTTCAGCCAACTGGAGGACAAAAATCAAAGGGACAGACCCCCAGGGGGTCCTCAGCTCTGGGTGCTGATGGCAGCCTGACCAACCCCCCAGCTCTGCTCTTGACAGTCCCCCCCAGCCCCAGCCTCACTCACAGCCCGTAGCTTGGACCTCAGCTCTGTGATTCTCTTCAGTTCCTGCATCTCGGGCATCCCAGCCACACTGCTGAACCTCCAGGGAAGGACAGAGAAAGGACACGTCTGGGGGATTGGGAGGCACAGCTCTGTGACCTCATGTTGAGGATGGCACCTTTGGGACAGCCTTGCTGGCTTCTGGGGTATCTGGGGAGTTTTGTGGTTGGACCAGAGGAACCAACGTCAAGAGGCCCCTACTCACCAAAGTCATACCATTGCTGAGCACTGAGAGGAGTAAAGATTGAGGTAGATGGAAACAACGTGAATCTATGAAAATTCACGAGTCCATGAAGCAAGGTGACTGTTAATGAACTCCCTTATAGGAATATTTACAACTACAGGAAAAACTAAATTTTCTTCCCAGTAGATACTGTACTTCATAATAGCCAATAGCTTACTAATAAGGGGAAAGTGATATTTTATAGAATACTAGCCAATAATATTCCAGGACCTGGGATGATTAGCATTGTGTTGCCCCCAGTGAAATGATTCGCTTGGGCACGGTGTTAAAATAAATGATTCACGATTAAGGCACGAACATTTGTGTTGTGCCAAAGTAACAGCACACTGGTTCTTTCACAGGGAAAATGTGACCACACAATAGAGGAATTAGCTGGTCCCCACCCAATGAGGGGGAGATACGAAGTGTACTTGGTGTCATCTGTGATCTATTTAGCCAAAAAATGTTCAACTTGAGTCCATCCAGGCTTGAGAACTCTCAGTTTATATGAAATGCTGGGAGAAAAGGAAAAGAGCCAAAGGGTATCGAGAGGAAGCACCAGGTGAGTCCAGAAAGTGGGACAATGGGTGTTGTCCCTCCAACATGCTGGTGCCATGAAGGGGGAGGGGAGAGGCGGTCTGTCTAGATCAAAATCGATTTAAGGAGCATAAAAACTGAACACAAAACGCGATCTTGGAGTGGACCCTGGCTTGGATAAAACCAGCTAGAAAAGGAAAGCAGGGGGCTACTTTGATGGTAGAGGACTTTAGAGGAGATGAAGTGCATTGGCCTGGGGCCGGAGAGCTCATTAGCTGAGAAAAGCAGGTTCTAGAAGAGCACGTACTGTAAAATCTCATGCTGGTAACTATATATACTTACATGCATAGAGTAGAAAACTACCTAGAAGGACGTGTATGACTCAAGGGCGACAGCCCAGCTCCGGGCGACAGGACGTGGTGCTTGTATTTCACGCTTGCTTATCTGTATTCTCCAGCTTTCTACAATCAGCATATACTATTTCTATCATGGTAAGACTCAGGGGAAAGAATCCTGTGTGCTTTGGCTTGGGAATGGCGGGGGTACGGAAAGAAGATGGGAGAGCATTAGGAATGAACTGGAAGCCTCATGAGGGTGGGGGCGCTGCCCACTTTGTCCCCCATTCTATCTCCAGTGCCTCGCAAAGTGCTCAGCATGCAATGGTTCCTCGATACACGATTGTTGAATGAATTAGTGACCGTACAAATGGATCTTAGGGCATGGAATATTTGCTGGCAGAAGAGGAGGAGGCCAGCCTGGTCCAGCGGGGCAGGGAGTCAGGGGAGACGGGTCTGAGTGTTATTCGTAGCAGCCACCTTGCCTGTCGTGCGTGATCTGGGCTCAGTCACTTCAGCTCTCCAAGACTTGGGTTCTTCATGTACATAATGGGGAGATAAATTTTCCTGCCACTCAGGAAAGTGTTTGTGGGGATCAAACAGCTAAAGCCCTTGGCAAGAGAGCAGGGACACACACTTTTTGGGGCTCCCTGAGCAAGTTCTAGCTGTCTGAATGGTGCCACGGCATGGCCGCAGCTGCCCGAGATGACCAGGGAGCTTCGGGACAACGGCAAAGACACTCTGCCAAAGAGGTCTGACTTGGAGGGCCTGTCCTGGGGACCCGAGGCAGGAGTGTGCCGTGGGAGAGGTGAGCAGCCAGCTGGGCAGTGGCAGCCACTTTATGCCTGGGGCTTGTTAAAGTATCTCAGGTTCCAGAATTCACAGGTCTAAGGATGTTCAAAAAAAGAACAGAATCACAAAGCGTCTGAGGTGGGAGGCTTCAGAGATCATCCAGTTCTCTCATTTTGAAAAGGAGGAAATAGTGGCTCAGGTTGAGGGAGATACCAGTGGCCTGAGGTCCCTAGAGAAGAGCGTGGACTGGCTTCTGACTCTCTGCTCAGGGCTCTTCCTGCTCTCCGCACTCCTCCTTGGTGGGAGGCGGAGATACGCCTCCAAGCAGGCACTGCTGAGCCTGCCTTCTCTAGACGCACCAGGCCTCCGAGGAGCCGTGGAGCCAGAACGGGGACAAGAGTGGCCAGCAGGCCCAGGACTCCTGGCCCAGGGCTGACTGTCCCTTCTCCACAGTCCTCGGTCCAGGGCAAGTGGGCAGATAAATACCACAAATGCTCTCTCTACCCATTTCTTTCCGGTCTCAGAACCTACGATAGAAGTCCACCGGTCATTTTATCAGGGTCCACTCTGCCAGCGGGACCTTCCAGGACCTCCGTGCATTCTCTCCTCTGCTTTCCACCTCTCCACCCTGCTCTACCTTCACTCTGGGATACTTTCCATTTTTTTCCCCCATTTTGACTATGACTTCAACAAACCTCACCAGCATCCCTTCCCCAGTCTCTTCAGTCACGGCCCCCTTTTCTGTCTCTTCACAGGACCTTCCACCTCAAGGTATTCTCTTTCACTCTAGCCTTTAAAGCTTTACCTCTTCCAGGAAGACCTCCATGATTGCCTCTACCTCTATCTAGTCTTTCTTTACCAACCATTCTTTCACCTCGGAATGGCTACCTCCTGCAGGGGGATGTAGACCTGTGCACGGGGTCACATCTAACCCTGGACCCCCTTTCTGTGCCCTGGACAGAGCTCTGTTTGAGAAGCAGTACTGGTGCCACTGCAGCCCCTCATACCTACCACCATGTGGAGACTCTCCTCTGCCTCCTCCGGCACCACTACTGCCCTCTCTGCCCCATCATCGGCATTGCTGCTGCCATTCAAGGGAGCAGGGAGTCAACACCCCCCCCCCCCAGGAAACTCCCCGGATCTTCCTGAGGATAAGGGCCAGGGGATGTGAGGGGCGGGGACAAGAGGTATGTCACGCAGTCTCTGCTCTCCTGGCAGGAAGGCTCTAGCCACAGTTGGCTTCCCTGGCCTGCAGGGCCCCTCCTACGACTTGGACCACAGCCCCCATGCCTTCCAAGGTTCAGGGGGCTGTGCCCACTGCTCGAAAGTGCTCCGGCCAAGGGAGTCTTCCTGCTTCTCATCTCCAGACTCCTTAGCTTGCTTCCCTCCTCCCCTTTCTCCCAGTCTCCTTGTATCTGGCCCATCACCCCTAATCAGCTCAAGTCCGAGGAGTGGTGGGCATGGAGCCCCAAGGTGGGGCCAGGGGAGATGGAGAAGGTGAGGACAGAGACAGAAGGAAGAGCGTGGGGGATCAGACCACCCAATCCCAACTCTGTCAGGCCCTGGGGGGTGCTGTGCTACTCTGAGGCTTCGGACCTGCAGAGGCCATGCCCCATGGGCCCCTTCCTCCCCACCCCCTGCAGCGCAGGAGAGGTATGCATGTAGTCACCTAGCAGGGTCGGGAATGAGGGACGGGGTCAGAGTGCCCTCTGCACCCCTGAACAGCAGGAAGGACCAGAGCTCTGGGTGTGGGGAGGCGAGGGGCATGGTTGGAAATACTGGGGGTGAAGAACAGGCAGTCAGAGAAGGGCTGAGGGGTCCAAGCTCACACCTGCTGCAAAGCACCCCTGCACTGGGCAGGACACCCACCTCTCGGTGCCCAGGCTGCTGCTGAGGAACAGGAGGGCCATCCGCGTGACCTCCAGTGTCCGCCTGCACGTGACCTGGAGCGTCTCCCTGCCAAGGGGTACTGAGTCAGAGCTCCATCCTCCCTAGGGAGTGAGGGCCCTGCACCCGCGGGAGGGGCCCCAGGACCCTGCAGAAGGGGTCTACTGGCCTGGCTGTTCCGCTTTGCCCTACCCCCCCCCCCAGACCCCAGGGGTACTCACACGAACCAGTACAGCCCCCGGAGCATCAGCTCCTGCCCGGCCAGCAGGGCCCGCGCCAGCCACAGGGCCTGGTAGCCAGCGCCCAGCACGCTCTGAAAATACACAGGAGGTTAGAGGTAGGTTCTCCACCCCTCCCCCCTGCCCACCCCTCCCTGCCCGCCCAGGCTGCCTCTCACCTTGGCAGTGCTGTAATCCGCCTGCAGGTCCACCTTGGGGAAGAACTTGGGGATGTCCTGAGCGGCTGTAGATAAAGACCCCATCTGAGGGGGTCTGGACGAACCCTAAGTTCATCTTTCCTCATTCACCACGCCCATCCGCCCTCACCCCTCTTCCACCTCTTGCAGAGCACTACCCCCCCAGCCTAAATAAATGCACTTCATGTGCTCCTTTACAATTGCAGTCTCTCACTGCCCCCTCATGTCCTCTTTGGAGAACTGCACCCTCATGCCAAGGTCCCAGAAACAGCCAGAAGATGGGCTAAACCCACCCTCATGCCCAGGAGTCTCAAGGCTAATTCTCCTTTCCAGCACTGGAGACCCTGAGGAGGGTGAGATGGGCATCACTCAAATGAGAAGAATTGGTACTTTTTCTAGAACTTGGAAGACAAAGCTCTGGGGCCCTGACCACCCTTGCTTCCCTCCATCACCTTAGGCTCCTGCTTCCTCCAACCCAAACTATCCGAGGCTCTCCCACCGATTGCAGAGATTGTGGAAATCATATTAAACCCAGATCCCCCTCTTCCACAGCTCCGTGGATACTGTGAAGCCCAGGGAGGGCAAGCCACTGGCCTGAGTCACACAGCATTGCAGAGGTGTGGTAGAACTGGAGGCCAGATCTGCCTTCTGCGCCCGGTGGGTGCAAAGAAACACCCACCGAAACATTCATCAATACCCTGGATCGTAAACTCCGGCCCCTCATAGCAAAGAAGAGCCAGCCTGAGTGGCCCTACTCACGGTCCCTGAAGGCCAGCCCCTTGGGGGTCTCACTGGCCATGCTGAAGAGGGTCAGGGGGCTGCTTGCTGTTGTGTGGGTGATGTGCTGCGCTGAGAGGCTGGGCTCAAGGACGCAGACGTGACCCTCAAAGAGGTACTCCTGATGCTGGGGGGCCACACTCGTCTGCTTGTACACGGCTTCCAGAAAGATGGCTACCCTAAACACACAGCGGGGCAGGGGAGCAGGGGAGGGCAGGAAGTGTCAGCAGTCAGGGTAGGGGTCCAGGGGACCCAAACCCCAGCTAAGACTTTATCCATGGAGAGGGCTTAGCTTTTCAAAGGGAGGGACTGGGTGATTTCCCCTCTAATCTGGGGTGGAGAGACAAAGGTTAGAGCTCATGTGTTAGGGGGGATGAGACGGTAGGAACAGAACACAGGAGCTCTGATACCCAGCCTCTGCCTTCGCATCCCTTTCCTGTAACACTGCCATGAAAACCCACTGAGTCCTATAAAATGCTCCAGAAATAAAGATTTCCATGAGCAATGCATTTGGGAAATACATTGCCCCCCCCCCCCCCCCCCCCCACGCGCGCATGCACACAGCCCTTAAAAAGGTTGCTGATCTCTGGAGTCTAACAGCAAAGGAAGGACTGAAAGGACTGTTTTACTTTAACTTTGTGGAACCAACATTTTCCAAACTAAGATTGGGCCCAGAAGCCCTCCTATCGAAACAGCCCACAGAGTGCCGCCCTTCTGCTCGGGCAGAGAATGTTCTGGGGCTCCTGCCGCTCACTCACGTGTTGTGGGCGTGGATGTAGACGCGGTGCAGGGCCGCCTGGGACAGGGAGAAGACGTGGACGACGACCCGCTGCAGGATGTCACTGGTCTCCGCGAAGAACTGGTCGAAGCCCCAGCACTTGGCCTGCTCCACCTCCAGGATGTTGGCCAGGATGGGCACCAGCTGGCTCTGCAGCCCCCTGTGCCCAGGACACAGAGACGGTCAGACTTATCCTCTTTGAGTGGCCAATGGGGGGCATTCTCATGGAATGAGCTAGGACCAAGGTGGCGGGCACGGTGGGATGGGGAGGAAGAGCTAGAAGAAGCCGTTCTGGCAGCCGGATGGGAACAGCGAGGTGGAAAGGGAAAGCCATGCACCCAAGTGGACTGCAAGTGGGGGGCCTCAGAGGGAGGGCTCTCTCCGCAGGGGTAGGTGACACCAGCCCAGACTTCTGCCCCTCCTGCAGGGCCACACTCACGTGGACAGCCGGCAGGTGACGGGGAGCGTGTAACTCCACTCCAGGGGCCCATTCTCCCGCCGCTGAGTGCCCGCGATGGCCCCGGCCGGCTTCTCCGTGGTGATCCGGTACCTGGGGCAGGACAGGACCAGGTCAGCAGTGCTCCTGGACTGTCACACTTCAAGGGATGGCTAACTCAGCATGGAGGGCTCAGCGTGTTGGTTCCCATCAGCCGGCCACTCCGAATTAGCGAATTAGCTTGGAAATGGAAGTCGAGAGTCCTGGCCCTCAGCCAACAAGATCTCCAGACAAGTTCTCTGCCCCTTGTCACCGCCCACTTCCTCCACCCCCTTACTGCGCATCCAGGGGCTGGCGGCCTCGGCACCTCTGTCCTGGATATGCTCCACTTCACAGACCCTCCCTCCCTTCATAGTCCAGCCTTCCCTGCCAGCCCCCGTCTGTCGCCTGCCCATCTCCTTCCCCTTGCCCTAACCTAACCCAGATTCCACACAGCTGGACCCCTGAGCTGAGGTGGGTGTTTGGACCTTCCCACGAATCCACCTTGAACCTCTGCTGCTCTGGGCAGTGCCCTCAGTGGGAGCAGCGGCTGTCTCCAGCTACTTCTGGATAAGCCGGCAGGAAACCTGGGAAGGTCTCTGACCAGGAATGGGGTGGCAGGGTGCGGTGGAGGGGTACTGGGTCCTTGCCCCTCTTTTGCCCCTGGCAGGTTCTGAAAGCACGCTTTGGGGCCTCAGCTGAGGCGGGTGACACAGCGGAGCACTAAAGGGAAGCACTGAGCTAAGATAAGGGACTGTGATCATCTCCCCTCAGTCAGGGTGGGGCTCAGCTTCTTGTTTGATTGGTTGATAAAGGAGGACCGGAAAGGAGCCTGGGGTGGCCCAGAGGAGGACCAGAGAGTGAGAGGTGGAACAGGAGATACAGCAGGGAGGAGTGGAGGAAGGCCCAGGGCCTGTCCCCTCTGTTCCCTGCCCAAAGCCCACCGTACATCATCTCCTTGTTGCGCCGTGGCCCACCGAAGGGGACGAAGGGCAGGCTGCCGGTGGCTGCGTGGTACAGGGTGACCCCGATGCTCCAGAGATCCACGGTCACCCCGAATGTCTTCTGCTGGGGCTTGCGAAGCACCGCCCGTTCATACATGTCAGGGTGCTGCCCAAGAGGGAAGAGAGAGCAGCCACGGAGCGGCGGGTGGGTGAGGGGCCGGAGCCCCCATCAGTCCATCATACCTCCTCCCACCACTTTTGGTGAAAACAGAATTATTAGAATCATCTCCTTTGTCATTTCAAAAATGGGTGTGGGGGCGCCTCTGTGGCTCAGTCAGTTAAGCATCCAACTCTTGGTTTTGGCTCAGGTCACGATCTCACGGTTTGTGAGTTCAAGCCCCACATCAGGCTCTGCACTGACAGCAGAGCCTGCTTGGGATTCTCTGTCTCTCTCAAAATAAGTAAATAAACTTAAACAAAAAAACCCCAACCACATTGGCATGGAGTTAGCCACACTCATCCAGAGCATTTCCATGGGCCCACCCTCTGCCCTGGGGAAGTGGTGATAAGCAGTGACCCGTCCTTGGTGAGGACCACATCAAGGAACTAACTGCATAAAGGAGACCTAGGCAGGAGGCCTGGCCAGAGGGGTCTGGGCAGGAACACTTGACACTTGGGCAGGGACACTTGACACTTGGGCAGGGAGCCCCGGGCAGGGACACTTGGGCACCAGGCTCCAGGCAGGGACACTAGGGCAGGGACACATGGACAGGGGGCCCAGGCAGGGTGCAGCACCACCTTTTTTGTCTTGGACAACAGAATTATTTCTTCTGGTTGGGGTGCAGGGGTGACAGATACCCTGCCCCATGCGGGGGAACTGACCAGAGCCCCTATCAACAGCCCGCTTACCAGGTACTCCTCAGTGCCATAGACAGAGACAAACTTCTCATCGTCATCCAGCTCCCGGGCGGCCCCAAAGTCCGTCAGCTTGTAGATGCTCTGCCCCTCCTCCCCCATGAGGCGCATGATGTTTCCAGGCTTGATGTCCCGGTGGACAATGCCGTTTTCCCGCAGGTGGTTCATGCCGGCCACTGGGGACAGAGGGTGGGCTGCTAGCTCTCTGGCCAGGAACAGCTCAGTGTCTGGGACTTCTTTTTGGGGGAGAGGCTGTCCTTGGGCCCAGACAGAGAGTTCGCATGGGCTGACAGAGCCACAAGAAAAGCAGGACAGACATAGGGACAGGGCAAAGGAGGGGGGCCCAAAGACATGGTGTCAAGGTTCCACTGGGATTCTCTAAGAAATCAAAAAGGACGGTGTCTCTGCCTCCCCAAGGATGGCATCCCTTTTCTTGTCTGATTTATTTTAAAAAGTTGTAATAGAGGCATCTGGGTGGCTCAGTCGGTTAAGCATCTGACTTTGGCTCAGGTCATGATCTCAGGACTCGTGGGTTAGAGTCCAGCATCAGGCTCTGTGCTGACAGCTCAGAGCCTGGAGCCTGCTTCGGATCCTGTGTCTCCCTCTCTCTCTGCCTTCCCTTGCTCACCCTCTGTCTCTCTCAAAAGAAATAAACACTAAAAAAAAAAAATAAATAAACACTAAAAAAAAATAAATAAAAATTGTAATAAAATATATCTAACATAAAATTTAGTATTTTAACCATTTTCTGTGTATAAACTTCAGTGGCATTGAGTTCATTCACACTGTTGTGTGACCATCACCGCCGTCCGTCTCCACAGCTTTGCCAGTGTCCCAAATAGACACTCTACCTATTAAACTATCATTCTGCATTCTTCTGCCCGCCCCCGCCACATGCCATTTGACTTTCTGTCCCTATGGACTTGACTGTGACTTACTTCACTCAGCAGTGTCTTCTAGGTTCATCCACATGTAGCATGTGTCAAAATTTCATTCCTTTTTAAGGCTGAATCGTATCCCGCTATATGTATATATACCCTGTCTTGTTTGTGCATCCCTCTGTCCCTGACATGTGTGTTGTTTCATCTCACAGCTATTGTGTATAGCACTGTATGAATTCTGGTGGACAAACTGCCTTAAGAATTGTTTTTCAGGCTGGAGTTTTAGACTGCTGATCAGCAGGAGTCAGATAAGGTAAAATCTTGGTTTGCGAGCATAATCCGTTCTGGAAAGATGCTTGTTATCCAAAGCACTCGTATATCAAAGCAAATTTCAAGAACCATTGGCTCAGTTGGGATCATTTGGCATCAATACTACTCATATTGCAAGATATTGCTCATTTACCAAGTTAAAATTTATTGGAAATGCTGGTCTTGCAGAAGAAGTTACTCGCCATCCAAAGTCTGTACTTGGATTCTGTCTGTTCATCAATGTCTGTCCTGGACACGGGACAGATTCTGTCCTGGTCTGTGAACCAGAGCCTCTTAGGGACAGAACGTCTTCTGTGTTTGGCTACCTGTTTCAGACCCTCTGGGACATCACCTTCCCCTGAGGGCTGGGCCTGGGGCCGGTCTGAGGCGGGAGGAGGGAAAGAAGGGGGAGGAGGGAAGGAGGGAGGAGACTTCTGGGTGGGGGTCAGGGAGGGGCTCACCCACACAGCGCAGCACCACCAGGAACTCCTCCTCCGGCAGCCCGAAGGCATTCTCCGGGCTCTCCAGCACACTCAACAGGCTCCCGCTGGAGCAGTACTCCATCACCAGCACCTTCTGCCGGCTGCCCCCCTGTGGGTATGGGTGGGACAGAGACCGGGAGGCTTGGGGACAGAAAAGGGAAATCTCCTCCCTTTCTCAAGAGGGGGGTGACTCAGCCTAGGGCCCAAAGCCCCCATTCTCTAGGTCCCAGCTTCTGACCTGGCCTTCCTTCCTTGGCCTTACAGTGACCCCACACACCTGAGCCCAAAGTTCCCTTTTCCAGGAAGCCCTCTTTGATTTGGCCCTACTACCCGTCCTTACTTCCCTGTGCACATCCCAGCCCACATTCTTGACGCCACTCTACAGGCTGCCGCTCTGGCTGACCTGCTGACAAGCATGTGACCACGTCTCCATGCTGTTGTGACCTGACTCTTTCCAGCCTGTGAGGGTCAAGGACAAGACCGCCTCCCTCTGACCAAGCAGTGGACCCACCGTCTCCTCCACCGCAAAGAGCTTGACGATGTTCTGGTGGTTCAGCTTTCGCAGGACCTCGAACTCCCTCACCTGCACCTCACGGGGTCGCAGGTAGCTGGCGGTGTTGAAGACCTTCACAGCAACCAACTCCCCGGATTTCTGCCGTGGGAGGTAATGTAAGTCCCACCCCTGCCCAGGGGAGCACACCCAACCCCCAGCCCACCTGCCTGACACCAGAGATGAGCAGAGACAGCCTGGCTGGGGACTCAGCTCCTTCCCCTACTCAGAGGGAAAGAAGCAGGTCCAGCGTTGGTTGGGGACAGGGGCTTGCGCACCAGATACCCTGCAGGGGATGGTCCGTTGTTACTATTACTATTTCTCTTGACAATAACCATGACGGCAGCTACCACGCCCTGGTGCCAGGAGCACAGATGGGATTGGAACCCGTTCTGTCTGGCTTCACCTCTTGAGACAGGATGGTGCAGTATGTCTCCTATGTCACAGTACAGTGCTGTGACAAAGGCAGGGCAAATCCAAACAAGTCCTACTTCCCACCTAGATTGGCTGTTCCTAGATTTGCTGCCACTTCCCTGGACCGAGGGCTTGTGTCTTTCTCTCTTACCTGTCCGAAGCTCCTAATCCCCAAGGACCCCTTTTCAGCTCCCCACACCTCTTTCCAAAGCTGCAGTGTCCACCGGCTTCAGATTACACAGGACAAGGTCCAGAGGCCTCTGCCTCACTGCCCACCGGGGGACTGACCGGGCCAAGAACTTCACAGATGAGGGGGCCCGGTGAGGGCCGTGTCCTACCTTGTTTCGGGCCTTGTACACACTGGCGGTGGCCCCCTGCCCCAGCAGGTCATCCGTGTGCCATAGGTAATTGACGGTGCTCTGCATCTCCTGCCCCTGGCTGGCTGGCTGCCTTCTGCCTAGAAAAAGAACATGCAGGGGTGGAGAACTCCATTCCTGAACTGGGGTGGACTCTGGTGGCCTGATGGGTGCCCAAGACCATCTTACAAAGGATTCCACATGGCCATTCTGGGGGCGAGGGGATGGAGGAAGTGTGAAGCATAGAAAGGTTAAGTAACTTCTCCAAAAAGAAGTACAGCTGTTCCCCACCCCTGCCCTGGGGCCCTCAGCCCACAGCCTGCGCCTGTCCTACCACAGGTCACTCTACCTGTCCTCACTCCCCATCTTCTCCAACCACCTCCCCCGACGGGCCATTCTGCAGAGACAAACCTTTCCTCTGTTCCCTCTCCCAGGCACTGAGAGTTCTGGGTTTTTGACATCCAGGCCTGGGATTGTCCCAGGAAGCAGAAACAGTGCCTGAAGGAAGGGCCCCAGGTCAGGCCGAGTCAACCACACCACCGCAAATCTCCAGGATTGCAACATGAGCCTGGAGCCCTTCTCCACCCACTCGCCTGGGCCCACCACTTCCTGCTGCTGTGAGCTAACGACTGCACCAGGCAGCCAGTGTGGCCAGGTCAGCGCCACTACGGAGAGGAGCGACACATGTTGCCGCCGGCAGTGTGTGTGTGTGAGGCTGTGCGTGCACGGGAAGGGGGCGGGGAGGGGGAGACCAGCAGTGTGTGTGTGAGGCTGTGCGTGCACGGGAAGGGGGCGGGGAGGGGGAGACCAGCAGTGTGTGTGTGAGGCTGTGCGTGCATGGGAAGGGGTTGGGGAGGCGGGAGACCAGCAAATCCAAGGGCTCAGGAGCCCCGGGGACAATCTGAAACCCTCTCCAACTCCATGCCCCATCTTTGCCCCCATCCTGGGCTCTCCAAAGGCCAGTTCCTCTAAAAGAGTTGGGGCCTGAGACTGTGGCCTCGAGAATCAAAATCAAATTCTCTGAAAAATAGGGTCAGGTCCGGTCTTAATGGGATGACTGGGAGAAGGACCTTGAGAAGGGCCACCACCTCTTAATTACTCTCCAATTAAGGCTGGACTAGATAGGGCTTCTTCCTCTTCTAACATCTGATAGGCTCTCAACCCTAGGGTCATCAAGCCTGGACTCCTACGGTCCCTTAGCTTTCTTTGAGCCTTATCTCCATAATATTTTTAACAATGCAAATCTTAAGAACGGCAATTCCTTGAGCCAGAGGCCCCTTCAAGAGACTCAGTGGCCAGTTCCTAGTTTCAGAGAAAGTACTGAGTGTGTGCATTTTACAGAAGCAATGGAGACACAGAGAGACAGTCTAATAGCTCAGCTCAGCCCATCAGCCCCTCACCCCAGATGCTGAGGAAGGATCCTGATGGCTGCAGGTCTGGGGATGTGAAGCCTGGCAGGGCACATGGAAAGCAAGGCCAAGGGGTCCAGTCTGGGGAGCTGGTGGGCAGCCAAGTTCACTACCTTCATAATCCTCCCAAGGCTCTTCCCCAACTCAGGCCCTGGTGCTGGGGCAGGGCACAGCTGATGACCGAGGGAATGCACAGTGTTGTGCAAAAGGCAGAGCCCTGGAAGGGCGGTGTGGCCTGGGCTCTGCTCCTGGTCCTGCCAGGGCTGTGCCTGGGAGCTGATGGGTGGTGCATCAGATTGGCTGTGGGTGCACGTTGGCCCCCAGCTCAGGTGCAGGGAAGGGCTGCTCTCCGGAGTTGCTTGGATGAATGAGGGTGGGTGGTGGAGCCTGGGCTCCCCCTGCCCCACCCACTGTCTGCAACCCCGTCCTCCTCCTGGGGGCTCTACTGCAGCCAAAGCACTTACCCCGTGCTCTAGGAGCCACGGGTCCGTCAGATTCTTCGGGGCACGCGTCTGTTATGTTTACTGTCTGTGGCAAGTCCAGGAGCTGAGCTGCACCGGAAAGAGGAGGGCGGATGAGAGGCACCCCTCAGTGCTCTGTGATTCTCAGCCACAGTCAAAGGCCACCAGCCCCAGCCCTTTAACCCTTTCCTGTTTGTCACCCTCCCCCACAGGGCTGGGGGTTTCCAGCCCATTTCCCCAGTGGCTCCAGGAGACGCTCCTCCCCACTCCTGGCACTGGGGCCAGGGAGAGAGACCCCAGGCTGTGCGAGGGCAGGTGCCAAGGGCCAGGCGGGAGGAAAGTGTGGAGACGGAAGCTGAACAGGGTGTCGGTGTTGGGAAGCAGAGCCCAGAAAGGAGTCGTGGGAGGCAGATGGCAGCTCTCCTTCACTCAGCAGCCCTCCCCGCCTCTCTCTCTGACCTCCGAGCAGTCCTTTGCAAGGGTGACCACCAGAAATAGCATTCAGGGCACTGCCCGAGGGGGTTGGGCCCCTGCCCCGGTCCAGTGACCCCTGCAGACTCGGCACACTCACCCCATCTTGGCTGCGATGGTGGCTTGCAGGCTTGCGGGAGCGCGTGGCACCCGCCGAGCTTTCAGTAAGTGCTGTCATCCCCGGCTGTGCGCGGAATGTCCTGGTGGCCACGGCCCCTGGGGGACCCCAAGGCTGGGTTGGCTGCAGGGGCAGTACAACACCCCTGGAGCTGGGAGGGTCGGGGGCAGAGGGTGTCCTCCCCAGCTGCCTTCAGGGCGACTCTCTACCCTGCTCTGAGCCGGCCCTGCTCTCTCACACTTCCTGATTTGGTTCTTTCTCTCTCTTAAAGGGCCAGAGGCAGCTGGGTTGCGGCAGCCCTCTGGCAGGAAGGAGAAGAGAAAGGATGCTCTGAGCTCCCAAGTGGAGGTGCCGGGACCAGAGTTCGAGGCATGGAGAAGCCTGGAACCGAGGCTGGGCGGCAGTGGTGCCCACGGGGTGCCCTCTGGGCATCTGCCATTCATGGAGCAGAGAACTCCAGGACCCTGCTCTGAGTCCACTGAGCAGGAGCAGGTTGGGCAAGTGAACCTGGGAAGACCGAGTTCCCACACCCCAGAGTCCCAGGGAGGCCCAGACCTGTGCCTCCCACTCCAGGAGCTGGGTCTGACTTATCTTCCCAGCGAGCCTGCAGAGGCCCAGGAGCAAACACTGGAACCCATGTTATGCCCTCCAGCATGACCTTGAGCACAGTCCACATCCCTTCCCGGTTTCTTTACCAAGGTTAGTAGCATTTACTCCACTGGTTGTGTGGACGACTACTCGGAACACAGGTATGGGAATGCTAGGGAAACTGGAAAGCGCTTTACCGACTTCGAAAGCATTGAGGCCCACCCACCTTTAGAAATTTGCCCGTGATCTTCAGAGACTGCTGGGGCTGGCACAAAGGTGTGCCAATGTCCCAGTCGAGACTCAGTGCCCCACATCCAATTTCCTAGGAAGCTGGAGAGGTCTGCACTGTTCGGGTCAACTGCGAGATGGCAGTTGGATAAGAAATGGTTAAAACCAGGAAATTCCATGTTTCTATAGAATGTTGGAGGGACTTTCCCAAGGCCACACCTGGTGGTTTCCTCTGGCAGCCGCACCCCTAGCACAGCGACACAGAACTGGAGCCCAGCTGAGAACAGATAGATATACCTGCTGATAACCCCACAGCCAGAGGCATTGCTGCCGGGCCTGCCCAGAGCGCTGCCCTACTGGCTCGCGGTGGACCCAGGAGAAATGTTGCAAGACCCTCTCTGGCTCTCCATTCCGGGTTCGCAGCTTTCCACCTGCCTGAAATGTGGGAGAATGGTACTTCTTGGCACCTTCTGATGACGTGGGGCCAAACAAAGCCTTTCATCGCTGGTGCGAGAACTCCCCCACTCCCACCCACCCGCAGCGCCTGCCCTCTAACCCTGAATCTGTTAGACTCGGTGTCTGCTCCAGTCTGGGTCGCCTGAGCGACTGTCGCGAGCAGAGCCCCCTGCTGGCCCACAAGGGACGTGTACCTTTGAGGAGAAACCAACCTTTGTTGTTTTAAGCCAGAGGTTAAGTCTGCCCATTTTTTTCCTGGTGAACTTGATCGGTCCTTGCCAGCACCCTACTCTTCTCTCTCCAGCAAGCTCAGTCTGTCATTCCCAGTGTCTTAAGTACCTTCCAAACAATGGACGTGTGTCTAGCACCTGGTGGGAAGCTGTGGCCCTTGGTGATGAGGGCACACAGATGAGACCCAGGCTTCTCCCCAAGAGCCAGGGTTCAGAGTGCCCGGTGAATGGTCTGAGACACGCACCTCAGCTGGTGATCTAGTGAACCTGGCACGACAGGGAGCAGCAGAGAGCGGGTGGTCAGGAAGGGCTTGGGAGGAGAAAGCATGCTCCACCAGACTTCGGAGGGAGGGGAATGAGGCAGCGAATTGGGGGTCTGAGGTGAGGCATTTCAGGCAGTGGAAACGTGCAGGGGCACAGAGGTGTGAGGAGAGGGCGGCTTGCTGGGGACACCACATGTGGTAAGGCTAGAGAAGGGGGGAAGGTGGGAGGTGGGAGGCGAGCCAAAGCCCTGTGTGGTGACAGGTTTCCTTGTCCCAGCATCCTCCATGAGGTCACATCCTCTGTGTGGACAGACTCTTGTCCCAGCTGGGCAGCGTGGCCCTTGTTTCATCGGTGGGGAGGCGCAGGAGGTGGTGGAAGTCTGTAAGAGGCCACAGCACATTTTCTTGAGTGGCTCTGAGGAGTCCTAGAAATACAAGTGGCAATTGGAAGGTAGGACAAGGAGCAGCAGTGGGAAGAGGGGGGTCTTTGACAGCGGCTCAGCAGCTCGCAGGGGAAAAAGCTCACGTCTACCCTCTACAAAGGCAGGCTGGGTGTGTCGTGGGCGGGGCAGGGGCTTCGCGGTCCCAGAGGCTGGAGTCCTCCTTCCACCCCTCGGCCAGCCCTCCAGTGTGCTGTCGTGTGCTGCGCATCCCTTCTGCCCATCCTGCTGGGTCTTGACCTTGGGCAAGTCACCCAGTCTTTCTCATAGAGTTGATGTAAATATTCATTGCTGTCTCTGCCCCTACACGGCCTGTCTGTCACAGCCGCCTCCCCTGCCGGCACCCTAAAGGAAAGAAGGACGAGGGCCGTGTGTACTCACCGTGCGCCAACACTGATGGAGGGCCGAGTGAAGAGGTCTCAGAGCCCTGCTTCTCGCCACCCTCACCACTCAGCTCCGGCCGTGAGCTTTGGGGGAAAGAGGGGCCATGCACCGCAGCCAGATCGGACTCTCCTTCCCCAAGTGGTGGGGAAAGGGCTCGTGGGAGCAGAGCCGAGCCACTGAGAAAAATGGAACCCTGTGCCACCAGGCGCTGTCTTCCTTGGTATGGAAGAAGACTTCACTCATTTTCTGGACTCTCCAAGCCTCCTGTCACCACTCCCTCCTGCCCTCAGCTAAAGCCTTCGCCTTAAACGTCACTGAAACACAAGAAGCAAATGAAAGGGCGCTCCTTCATCTTCTCGCCCCCACATCCACTGCCTGCCTTGCGTCACACTGCCTTCCCTCCAGTGAGACAGAAGCGCCTCTTCTCGTGGCCACGGCCAGCCTTTCCATTTGTCCTCTGTGACTCACCCTCTCCGGCACATTCCTTCCTCTCATCCTGCTGGATCCTGCTGTTGAGCAAGCAGGCCTCAGAGATGCCCTTTAAAACAACCAGAAACCGGGTCCCTTGGTCCCTTTTGATGCTCCCCGTTTAAAACAGCACCTTTACATCAGTTGCTGACTTCCCGCCTCCACCTTCCCTTCCCAGTGGCTGCCCAGCCCGCTCCACTCTGACCCATTTCCCAGGTACAGAAAGAGCTCAGGCCACCACAGAACGGCCGCTGCTCCAGCTGGCCTGGTCTTACCCACCAGCGTTGGGCAGCTGAGCCTCCCTTCCTGGTGACACATGTCCTTCACTTGGCGTCTGTGACACTGCTCTCCCAGCCACGGACCTGTCACTTGCTCCCTCTATCTGTCTTCTTTGTCAGCTCCTTCTTCTCTACTGGGTTTCTAATGATTGGGATCTACTTTTTTCCATTTACATATTCTCCCTGGGAATCTCATAGTTTGAATACACCCATAACAAAATAGGTCCCAAGTTTCTTTGCAGGTATGATCTGTCCCTAAAATCCCACAATCATATATTCAAGAGTCTGTGATATTTCTACTTGGATGTCTAGCGATCAACTTTCCCAGGCTCCACAGAAACCTTGATTAACTGTCCTACTTCTTACCCAGCCACTAACTACCTATTACATCGTTTCATTTTTGGAGTCACACTTCACTTTGGAGTAACACCTCTTTGTTCTCCCTCAGACTAGAAAGAAAACTCCATTATCTGTTTTTCCTGTTCCATATTGTACAACAGTGCCTGACACACAGCGAGCCTTAGTGTTTGTTGACTGACTGATGAATGAGTCTTTGGCACATGTAATATGCCAGAGTTGCTAACCCCGGAGTAAAAAGAAGCTTCATTTACCTACTGAGATCAACATTTAAAGTGGATTATCATTAAGGCCATTTCCTAAATTCATACTCACCTGGTCTCCTTTTCTGGCTTCTCTCTGGGTGGAATGGACCAATTTTCAACCATGTTCATGGTCACTAGCAGCGGTCAAACTCCCATCAGAAAACATAAAATAAATTAGAGCACCGCCCGTCCCCAAAGAGCCCACCTTTGCCTTTAGGGCTTTCTGAAAAGGCCCTCTGGTCCTCTGCTCACAGCTTATAAACCAGCTCCATCTCACAGGTCACCAGCCACACTCCGGAGGACTCACCCAGGGCACAGGGTGGCAGGGCAGCCTCACCTTGACTTACCCAAGACCAAGGGGCCAGCAAGAGAAGCTCACATGTAGCTCTATTATTAAAAGGAGGGAGGTGGTGGAGAGAGACAACAGGTTGGAAGGGCATGAGACAGATGGAGGTGACGGACCTGAGAGACGGAAAGTGTCTAGTCCAGGACTCAGGACTGGTCAGGGCTCAGGAGTCCTTGAACTACCACAAAGCACTGGGCATCCCTTTGGATACAAGAGATCTGATCCCTCCCCAGGGGCTTCTGGGATTGGAATAAGCCCAGTAAAAATAAGTGTGGGCCCTAGGATGCATTTTAAGTTGTTACCTTTGAATAACTTCACCCTTGAGCTCAAGATCTGCTAGAATCAAAATCTACAGGGGAGAAAGCATTTCCGGGGTGCCCCTGTGCTCAGCACCAGCAGCACAAGTGTATGGGTTGGGTCTTCTCCCAGACGCAGGGTGCATCCAAGGTCAGAATGACTCAGGGCTTTGGTTGGGGGAAGAAATACGACCTTCGGTCACCCTTGGCTGTGGCTGGCAAAGCCTGCAAGTGACCAGGCAGGCCCCAGTCCTCCAAGTGGGGAAATCTGACCAGCGACAGAAACGAGAACCGTCCTCAACGAAACCACGGTAGGTGGATTCTGTGGAGGAAATGGTCCTCATGACAAGACTGCCCAGGGACGAGCTGGGAGACTTTCTACAAAAGTTCTTAGGTTCCACACATGGGTTAAATGGAAAGGCTGGTGGGGATGGGCGGGGCAGGAGCCACGTTCTACATGCACCTCAGCTGTGCCATGCCGGGAGGGAGAAGGTGGTCGGCTTCCAAGCTCACGCATTTCTCCTGTCGCCAGGAAGGGCTCTGTCAGCACAGACAAATCAAATTCCCTCCTGGGCGGCTGGAATCCCAGACTGGAGATTTCAGGGAGTGGGAAACGGATACGAATGGCAGCATCGAAACCTAAAAACGTATTTTATTTCGAAGTTGTGCTTTGGATTTTCCCCAATCCAACATCTGTTGAGTGACAGTCTTAGGTTCACACAAAGCATCTCCAAGCATACATACAATATTCCAGTTATCAACACTATTTTAAAGAATATACCG
This sequence comes from Suricata suricatta, assembly GCF_006229205.1. Classification (NCBI taxonomy): domain Eukaryota; kingdom Metazoa; phylum Chordata; class Mammalia; order Carnivora; family Herpestidae; genus Suricata; species Suricata suricatta. The sequence goes on along the minus strand of NC_043702.1, from coordinate 151,701,998 downwards.
TTTTACACAAACGTGACATACAAGTCAGACGCCACAACATTGCAATTCCCTGGAAGACCCAAGCTTCCCTTCTGCACGTGAAGTACACCACCCCGGCCCTTCCAGTGGTCTGCTCATCCTGCTGCTGGCGTCATCTCTCCTCGTCTCCTTGGGGAGAAACCAGGGCGCCCTGAGGAGGTTGGCTGGGACCAGTGTTTCCAGTTTCCAGGCTGCTGGCTGCAAACTCCTCTCTTTTCCAAGTTGGGATGCTGGTGGCCCCACCCCACCTCTGTTCCCCAAAGACTGACCCATCAGAGTCCACACCAAGAGAAGGATGGATTCATGCCTCAAGGGGCAGAGCGGGGCTCTCTGAAGCATCATGCTGGTTGAGGCAAGCAGATCAGAGGAAGCCTGGGCTCCCTAGGCCCTGGGTGGCCAGCTCCTTCTGGCTTTTCGGTGTAAACATCACAGTGTACAACCTCAATTCCAGTTGATTGCAAGGAGCTCTGCCAAGAAGGACGCTCTTTCTGTGGGTTCCGAGTCCTCTCGACAGGTCCATGTCACAGGTCAGGAGCACCAGAGAGGGGAAGACAACTTGGCTCCCAGAGCTGGGGGTGGTAGGTGGCCACTCACACCCAGTCCAGTTCAAGACGCAGCCCAGCAGATGGACAGGGGGATGGTGGACACAAGTCATGTCCAAGGGCTGCAAGAGAAATCAGGCGGGAACGACAGAACAGGCCCAAAGCTTTGTCATTAAGAAAGCTTCACTCTTCCTTTCTCAGAGAGGAGTGGGCTGGAGGGAGGGGCGAAGGGCAGGTATGGGTACCGGTTCTGGTCAGTTGGATCAAAAAGGAATGTAAAGTGAAGGGTGGGGGTTCCATGTTCATCAAGGAAACAGATCCTTGGTTTTAATGAAAGCCCCTGTTGGCTTAAGACCTGTGTGAGTCCGGGTGATAGGCAGGGACAGGCCACGAAACCGAGCAACAAAACCCAAGAATGCGGAGGGCCGCAGGTTACCTCTCACAGGCTGACTCGCTTGACTCAAGGAGGTCTTCATTTCTCCTTTCTAGCTCCTGGGATAGTTTTCCTGGGATTGCGGGCTATCCTTCTAATAATTAGAGATTTTCCACAAAGCTTGCCTTCACACAGAATGAGGAAAATCCTACCGCTTTCCACAGCACCATCTGCCAACTTCAAAACGTTGGTCCAAAAAGGATCTTCTAGGCTAAACAAAAGGAAACTCAGATTTTCCTATCTGAATGGCAACCCACCACCTCTCCTGACCGATAGAAAATAAGGCTAAAGTGTAGCTTTAAAAGCAGAAAACAGAGAAGAGGAATGAGCATCAGCTTTAGCTCAAGTAGTTGTCTGAGACTCATGAACCCGGGTGTGACTGTCCCCACCCCTGCTACCGGGAGGAGAGCGTGAAGCAAGGGGGCCCCGAACCGGGGGCTCCAGGTTTGGAGACCAGATGAAAGTACGCAAGGACATCACTTCTGCTTTTTGGAGAAGAACCAGGAAAAAGGCCAAAGGAAGGCCAGCATATTCAGCATCTAATTCCCTATTTGTTAGATTCCAGCCTTGGGAAGACCTTAGAGCCCATGGGGCCAAAGCTCTCTTACTTGTCCTTATTGGGATAAAAGAAAACAGATTTTAAGGAGTAATATCTCTCTTTAATCTACCCAGGGCTCTCCAAGCCCTTGTTGGTCCCTGAAGAGAGATCGTGTAGAATAACCAAACTAGGTGGGGTGAACTTAGGATACATTTTCATTTGGGAACAATTTTGGGGTTAGCAAAGCTGATTTTAATTTTGGAATAGGATAATGAATTTTGTCTTAAGTTCCCTCAAAAAAGCATGAGGAAGAAGGGCCCATTTCTCACCTTTTTCCAAATCTGCCATAAACACAATAAACTCTCTTAAAAGACTCTTTACCCTAAAAGATATCAGCCACAAAACTGTCTTATACAGGAAAATGTCTTAAATGGAAAATGGTCCATCAGAGACAAAGACAGGAACTCGAGAAAGGTCTATACATTCAGAAAAACTTTAGAGGTTCTAGAAAAAGATTGGGCTATATTTCTAGAGGATGGAGGAGAGCAAAAGCAAACACCAATGACCAATTCACACCAATAGAGAGAAGACAGAAAGCCCCCAACTCCACACAGATTACAGGACTGAGTCTCATCCTGCTCGGTTTCTTAATGATGGAGAGATTTCAAAGGCTGGGTTCTCTGGCCCAGACAGAACGAGATTTGTAATGGAAACAGAGACCCCTCGTGGCTGTTGTGTGAATTGCCACAATAACTTACAAAGAGACTGGTCTAGACCAGGAGAGGCTACACATGCCAGAGACGAGAAAAACGTGTGTTTGTGTGTGTGTGTGTGTGTGTGTGTGTGTGTGTGTGTAAAATGAAGAATGGACTATATATGGTTCTCTATAATCAGTACCCAAAACAAGATGCCACTGAGGGCTGGCTGCCGGTAGCCAACCATCTGGCCAGGCACCCGTGTCTGAGGGGACAGAGACTTGAGCCCGTGTCCTCATGGCTCGCCTTGCCAGACTTCACAGTGACCTGATAATGGAAAACTCTACCTCTGGCTAACCTAAGAGCAGTAGGTACTGCAGCTGGCTGGATTACGAAGACTGGGGGAAGCAGAGGGGGGCGGGAAGGGCAGGGCAGGGTCGTAACAAGGGCTTCATTCTCAAGGTTCTGGGTGACGGGAAGGCTAATTCCTGCAAGAACAACTTAGAATCTAATTTTCAACTGAAGTCCCCAAGCTAGTTAAATAGGAAGATCTTTAATAACAGTCCCTCCAGTCCCCTTTTCTAGAACAATTAAATTACATCCCTCAGACAGTACAAGACTTGTCAGTGGACTGTGCAGAAGATGATGAGTTGACACCAGGGCTAGTGGCGTTTGTTTTGGGGAAGACAGTGGGCTTGGGTCGTGTGGCTGGCGGCTTGACTGGGGCGGCCATCTTGACAGACTTGACGGGCCGGAAGGCGCAGGCGATGTCCCCAGCAGTACTGGCACTGCGCTGGAAGGCGGGCTCGGGGTCCTTGAGGAGCTGGGTGTGCAGGGGGCTGGAGGGCTCCGATGTGGGGGCCACCACCGGGGAGGTTTTCAGGGGCTCCAAGGTGTCCAGAACCACGTCGGGGGTGTGCTTGACACTGCTCTGCCGCTCCAGCTCCCGCAGCTCGTTCAGGGCAGAGTTCATAGTTGCTTCAATGTCCTGCAAAATGGGAAAAAGGAGGAGGTGAGGCGAATGTCAGGAGAAGTCCCCGGGAATCCCATTTCAAGGGCACAGGCCAAATCACGAAGAGACCAACTGGAGGGAGATGTCCAGATTATTTTACTTGGCCAAAATCCTTGAACACACCAATGTTCAAAATGTGGGAACGGGAGAAAAAAGGGATTTTCGTTATCATGAGATTTTTTTTCCCTTTAGAAAAGAGTGGTTGAGATGTTATTTGAAATAGAGCCCTCAAGCTTTAGAGATAATGCACTGAAATCTTTCTGGGTGAGATGACAGGTGACCCAGTGGGAAGGGGAAAGGTAGATGAACCAAGCGTGGTCAGGAGTTCGGTCACGGGTACACGGGATTTACTACCCAAGTCTCTCTACCTTTGTATACGCTTGAAACTGTACGTAATAAATGATTGCTTTACACGTGGTAGGGACGATACACGGTCTTGTTTTCTTGGGCTTCAAAGCCAAAGGTTAAGAAGGGCCAGGGGCTGAAGAAAGGTTCCAGAATCCCGGCCTTGAAGATTCATCAGGACACCTCCCCGTGCCCTACCCCACCCCACCAGAGCGCCCAACTTGAGGAAGCCATTTCCTTCTACTCATCACCACGAGAGGGGACCAAAGAGTGGCCAGGAGGGGGAGCCAGAGCCCACACAGGTGAGTCACCTCCAGCAAGTCACAGAGGAGCACCCCAGATTTCAGGAAATAGCAGAACCAAAGGCCCTTTGTATGCAGCCAGCTGCCCCTGAGGGAGACCTCCCAGCTCCCTCCCCAGCCCAGCCTCTCCACACCCTGTGTCTGGCACTCCCAAAGCACCACAGGGTTTCTCCCTTGGCATCCGGCTCACACTGAAAGATTACATGTTCTAAGCAAAGGCCCTGGTGAAGGCTCCTCGGCCCTACAGGGTGATCTATGCTTTCTGTTGGCAGTAATTCAATTGCATTCATCCCTATGATGTTCTCAAACCTTAAAAATGCCCAGGAAGAATCCCACCTTCTCCCTCCCCGGTCCTGCTCTATAGCTAGAGTCTGTACCAGCTGTGCATCTAACACTCCTATTAACACGTGACTCAGAAGGGAGCTTGGAGGATTCCCGTGGTGCAAGGCAGATCGCAGCCAAGAGCTTAAGTAGAGGCGCAGAAATAGAGGGCTAGCAAAGCAAGACAACTCAGGCCTGTAGCCTAGTACGGTGCTTGCCAGGCACACCTTCCCTAAGCGAAGCATTCCAGGTCAGCCCAGAGAGACCATACACAGCATCTACGCCCCCTGGAAGACAGGGTGAGGAGAATCTCAACTCAGTTGAAACACAAAAGGGCAACAGGGAGCCCTCAGCTCCTACCTGGTCTAATGAAAATTATAGAGTTGGGAGAGGCGTCTGAGTGAATTGCTTGGAGTGGCCCCGGTAGTCAGATTTTTAGAGGTGGGGCTGGATCGCTAATATTTCACGGAAAACAGAGACTCGTCAGTGTGGCACACACGTGGAAGGAAGACCCCATTTACTACCAGGGGGCTCATCACTGCATCTGGAGACGTGGGCTGGGACCCTTCTGGTCCCGGAGCCCCCAGAGAGGAGTATTTTGGAGCCGTCAAGACCAGGAGCAGATTGTTGACTGATCAGCTACCTCCCAGTAACGACCAGAGATCAGCCTCAGGAAAGAGGAGATGGGGATGGGCAGGGTGATTAAAAAAAAAAAATGGCCAGAACCACATCTGAGCCTCAACACTTGGGCAGCTTCACTTGAGCCTACCAGGCTCTCAAGACCCGAAACTTGGGCAGAATGGACTCCATCAAAATTCTAATTATTTACTTTATAAAGTACAACCCTCCTGCATATAGCCTGTACATGAACAAGAAGTCTGAATTCTTTTATACTGTCGTGAAATCCTTCTTGGGGAGAGAGGGCCTGACAAACAGCTTGGAAAGCTGCCTTTTCGGGCCCAGAGGCCCAGCAGCCTCTGAACTCTGTGTGTGATGTATGAACTCTGCTGTCTCAAGGTCCATCGTAACTACTGTGGGCTCAGGAAGTGGTGGTGACAGGGGTGGACGTACTAGCAGTGTGTCTAGATGCCCCCAGTTACCTGTGCAATGACCTCAGGGTCCACAGGCCGATGGTTATTGAAGCTCTTTGACCTTCCCGCTGTCACCGTCTTCCGGATCTGTGGACTGTCCAGCCGATTCTTCAGGGACGAGTGGCGGCTGATGGAGTTAAGGCCCCCATGCCCACTGATGGAACACTTATCTGGCCCTTCCTTAGGGAGACTCTGGCTCATGATGGGCTGGGAAGATGGGCGGCAGCCAGCCCCTACCCCCGGGGCGGCAGAGTCAGTCAGGGAACTGCTCAGCCCATGGCTGTCGCTCCGAAAGGTTTTCCGGATGCTCCCAGATTCTGGCCGCTTCCTTTGCCTTCAATCACAAACAGAAAGGGCGGTGTGACCAGGGAGCCCTGGCCCTGAGAAAGCCGGGACGAGTGAGAGAGGGCAGAGGTTGGCCCCCGGGGACTTCTGGAAGGAGAGGGACACGGCACGTTCTCTCCTCGGCTTCACCTTCCCTTGCTTGCTCTGTGTCTCCGTTCCCCTGCCACCCCCAACCTGGACAAAGGAGAAACGGATACTTACTCGGCGGTCGTGGGCTTTGGGTTCTCGAGAGGTAAGGTGCTGCCAGGAAAAATGTCTGATTAAGTGAAAGTTTCTAATGGCAGACAGGCTCACAGAAGGGCCCCTCCATTACCTGCTTTGAACGGAAACCTAAGGCCCCAGGTAGGAGAGAGATTCTCGCCACCACCAAGAAGGCAAGAGGAGTGTTGATTTTTCCAAATTCTAGCAGGTTTCTTAGTCCAACCACAAGACTGTAATCATTCAGAGCTCTGGCGAGCGGTTGTCGTTGCTTCTGGGGCCGACAGGGCACTGAGTATGTTTTTTTTCAAGAGGCAGCAGTGCTGAGGAGTTAGGGCCAAGTTTGTGCATTTTCTGAGAGTGGGAATACATCTCCACGACCCTGAGTCACCCAGCGCTGGGCTGAACCCTGGCTCTGGGCCAATTTCCTTTAGACCACCGAGACTCTCAAAGAAGTCGGCTTGGCCAAGTCCTAAAAGCATGGGTGTTGCCCTACTGCTGAATTATTGCATTCATTCTTGGAATCAGATCCGTAAGGCCCTATCCTAAGAAGTGACACAATGTTGGGTTTGGGACGGCAGCTGGGCAACTCTGATCTCAAATCCACTACGGGCCTTGGGTAACGAGGCAGGAGAGGAGATGGAGGAAGGGGAGGGGTAGGTCCTGAGGCTAACGAGCTCGTCTGTGTGGCAGAGCCGGTATTCTAGGCCGGTCTTGCTCCTGTCCCCTGGTCAGGCCTTTTACAGTGGGGCTTGGTGTGGAGGCTGGCACAGCGGACCAGGCGCTGAGGCTGCCTGCTCCAGCAGTTTAACCTTGGAAGTCAGCCATTTTGGAGCAGCAAAAGGATGTTCTGAGTCTTCTAGGGCCCAGCTGAGGTGACTCTTCCTCTGCACAGCCTTCTCCTACCGCCCCAATCCCAACGGCAGAGCCAGAAGCAGACACTCCCTTTTTTTGTTCCCTCAGGGCTTTGATGGCACTGCGGTTTGAGCTGCCTGTCTGCCTGGTGCTTACCTGGCCAGCCTGAGTGCAGCGGCCAGGCACCGTCCTACTCATCTCTGAATAACAGTGCGGGGTGCTTGGTACAACAGCAGCCACTCACTAAATGTCTGAAATTAAACTGAATGCTGCACCCGAATAACTCTTTTGCTGATGTCTTTTTTCCACTGGAGGATGGCTGACTCACAAAGCTCAAACTGCTGAGGAGGCAGGTTGTGGACCGGCTGGTGCATGTCAGGTCCCTCACCAGGCCCCGGGGACGTGAGGAGAGGAAGGCAGATTTCCTGGTTTCGAGATGCTCGGGCTGGTGGGGGCATCGGAGTGCAGCTCGGGTCATGCAGGAGAGACACTTGGACTGCTGTGGGGACACAGACTAGGGGCGTCTGACTCAGCCCCGAGGACCTCTGGGTTGTCAGAAGGGCTTCCCCAAAGAAGTAAAATCTTTGGACTGTGTCTTGAAGTGAGAGGAGGAGCTGACCAGGGGAGGAGGCAGCAGATGTGAAGGTCCAGGGGTGCGAGAGAACTCGGGGGCATGTGGGGCAGGAAGTAAGGCTGTAAGGGCAGAGTCACTGCTAAGGGCAGGGCATGCCCGGGGGGCTGCCACTCAGCCTCCGACCAGTGGGCATCCCCTTCGACCATGTCCTCTGAGTGCCCTGTCCTGACTCCGCCTAGCAAGGGGTTCAAGGGAACCGCCTGCCTTTCCACCAAGTGTTCATCTTCTGACTATTTCGGCTCTTATCTTCTACAATTTATTTGTACAAATGGCATCAAATATGTGATGGCTTAGAAACATGTACCTAACTAATTATTTAACTCTCTCTCCACCAACCTGGCCTTGATTTCTGGGATAATTACAGGCTACGACCGTTTGATTATAGGCTTATAATTAACATAGACTTGTAAATAAAGGAAAAAAAATATGATGAGCCCACAGTTACTTTTTACGAGCTTTGCCCTCCCAGCAGGGCACGACTTGCTGGAGGGAAATAGATAAAATCCTCAATCCTTTTTACTGGTCTGACTTAAGTTACACCTACTCTCAGTGAGCTGAATCAGCAACTTCACTAACTGGAGGGCGAAAGAACTGGAAAAGAGCCACGTGCCCCAACCACGCCCCCTGCTACCGTCTGGTTGGAAAAAAGCCAAGAGATCGGGGCGACCTGGTGCGGTTTAAAAACAACAAGCATCTTTTATTCTCCTTCCAGTTTCAGTGTCCAGAGGCTACGGTGAACAGGCTTTCAATGTGCAGATCATTTCATTCCTCCAGAGCCAGAGGGGAATAAAAACTGTACATCATCTGCAATCCACATTCATCAGGAACGCCCTGGGGTGCGTCATCCCGCTGGCACTGGGCCAAGTTTCAGGGTCTGGCGGAAAGAGGTCTGTAGGCTTTGGGACTTGGTGTCTGGCCCCTTGAGATGAGATTAGTTCTCCAATAACCTGAATGTCTCTAGGGGAGGCGGCAGCACACAGGCGTGGAATCCCTCCAGCCGGCCAGATCGGGTGTGGGCGGAGTGAAAACCCTGGGATGCTGCTCACAGCCACAGTGAAAGCTGGGGGGCAGGGTTAGGAGCCTGCCGGACAGGAATGGGAATCTGCAAAGGGACTGACAGAGGAGGATGACACAGGGCTAAAGCAATAGGGAAAACACGGACAATTACGTCTATGGTATGAAAGGGCAGCGGGGAGCTGGGGGGTTAGGCGATGAATCAAGAGCTCACGACAAAGCTTTCCTTGGGGGGCAGAGTGGTGTCCTTTCCTCCACAGAGTGAATGCAGGAGAGAGTGAGAGAGAGAGAGACCCATGGTATCGAAAGAAACCCATCTGGGGTCACGTGAGCCTAGCGGAAGACACACAGGATGTTGGCTCTTTGGACAGACAAGGGCCAGGAAGACATCAAAGACTATTATTTGAGTAAGAATCCGAAAAGAGAAGGCACCTTCGAGAAATAGTCCAAAACCAAGTTGCAGAGAGTGACCAAAGCTTTGGCCAAGTTTTAGTAGTCAGATGGCCCGGAGGTCCGACCCCGACAGGTGCTGCAGAAACCCAGAGCGGTGGGGGCCCTTCCAGAGCCCGAGGGCAGCCTGTTGTTGCCAGGACCTGCCTGCGAGGCCCTGGAAAGTTCCTCGGTCCTGTCCGCCTTGCAGCAGCAGCGAGCGCATGCAGAGTGTTAGGCCCAGGGGCTGGGGGCCCTATGCGCAGCACAGGAATGGAGAGGAGGTGAGGCAGGAGGGGAGGCCGGGGGGGTTGCAGGGCATTAGGGGAGCAGAAAATGAAAAGCAGAGCTTACTTGTTGATGTTTGCAAGATAAATATCGGCTACATGACCCCCACTGGGACAGCTGGCCCCCGCTCTGGCTGTCACCTTTTCTTCAGGTGGCTCAGAAATGACCTCAATCTCAGACTTGGGGCTGGACCTCTCCACGACACCGTCTTCACTGGGGGCGGGGCAGGCAGGCAGGGAGGAGGGGAAAACAACAACAACACAAAAAGCAGTGTTAAATCGGCAAGATGGCCCCCCGGACACACACGCGACCCCACCACAGCTCTGAGGCAGCAGTGACACTGGGCCGGGCCAGCCCTGTGAGCAGAGGCAAGGAAACCTAAGGGCCTTAGGAGGGCTGTTTAAATAAAAATAAATAATCCTGCCGCGTTCTGCGGGATCCTCAGCTCCGCCAGAAAGCCGGGCCAGGGGACCCCTGGATTCCAGGCATCTGCCTTCTACCCCGCTGCTCTCCCAGGGCAGCTGTGCCGGGGCCGCCTCCCGGGAAAGGAGGCAGCCGGTCCAGGTTGTGGTTTATCTGCTGAGGTCCTGGGCACTGCCCAGCAAGGACAGGCAGGTCTGCGGTGGCTCTGGAGATGCCGGCGTTGAGGCAGGACACCGCCATACTCTGTCGTAGTGCATCTAGCCCCGCTTAGAGGTCCAAGCCGGTCCCAGGTCACTCCACCGCTCTCCCGGCCCCTCTGGCTACTGGTGACAAAGGAAGCCCCTTCTCCCCCACAATTCATCTTCTCTCGGTCCTGTAGTGAAGTCATAATGCTAAATTTGGGAGGGTCCTGTCCATGTACAGATGGCCACCGGGTTTGCGATGTTATCAACAGAGGGAGGATCTCCCTGCAGAACGAGCCGGGGAGAGGCTGGGAGGGTGCAGACTCATTCAGGATATCAACCTTTAAAAAATAATATGAAGGGAAGGACTAAAAACACTGACAGTATCGTATCCAAGGGCAGAGAGTCAGGGGCAGAGGCAGGGCAAAGGGGCAGGGAGGCAGGCTTGGGAGAGCCACGGGGGCAAAAGCCCTCCTGCCCTGGGCCACACGGCCTCCAAGAGTGGCAGCCAACCAGCAGCCCATCTGATGCAGTCTCCCTGGGGCTGGTTCACGCTCCCTTCGCTCCCCAACATCCTCTCCCCTCCTCTCCCTGTCTGTCCCCAAGTCGACCTCATCTGGGTTAAATGAATGGGCTCCTCTCCACAAGGCTGCTTAAGCTAGAGTCCTCCTAGAAAAGGAAAGCATCACTTTCACTTAGTAGAAAAGTGCCATTGGTGGCCCAACTGGTTGGGATGAGGAGGGTTGTTTAAAAAAAAAAAAAAGTAAAAATGTTTTCCCACCCAGAACGGAACTGTAAGTGGTCAAACAATCACCCCTCATTATCACTCATCAGGTTTAAGTGGGGGTGAGCCTGCACCTGGCAGGTTTCCACAGTGACTGCGGGTGGGCGAGGGAGTGATCTGCAAGGGGAAGAGATGGAAAAACAATCCTCCACGGAGTCTTGGGGGGGAAGGGAGGTGTGTTTCAAGGCTGGTACTGGTGGCCCCTCGGGGTTGGTCCCCGCACCCTCCTATGGAGCCAGAAATAAAGCCTCCCCCAGAGCAGCCAGGACGCCTGAAGGTGCAGGGGGTCCAACGTACGTGTCTTGGACCACGATGTACTGATGGGGGATGAGTCCGTCGATGCCATTGTGCCGGCCTTCCCACCAGTCATCAGAGGCCCGCTGGTAAAGCAGCAGGGACGCCCCCTTCTTGAAGGACAGCTCTCGGGCTGTCCGGCCCACGTAGTCAAACTTGGCAATGGCCTCGATGGGCTCACACTCTGAGAGGGGCAGAAAAGAAGGAAACACATGTTGTTGGGACCCACGGATGCAGGAAATGGGGCGAAAAGGCCCAATTAGCTAAACTCACGCCAGTGGGAAGATAACCCAGCGCGACAGATAAGCCGAGGACAATCCACAAGTGAGGCAGGGGACTCCCCGCGTGGACGGTGCCAGCAGCCTGAACGCACGTGTGCAGGCTTTCCTGCTGTCCCCCCACCTGGAGTCCCTTTCTCTCTCACCTTCCTGATGAAACACACTGAGTCGCAATTTAGATGTCATCGTGAACAAGCAAAACAAAACGAAGAATGCTTTATTCTCGCAGCAGTTTCTGTGCATCAACGAACCGCATGTACAGGGTGGGAATTTTGTCTTCCTGGCGCACAATCTGCCTCCTAGAAGCTCCCGTCACACTGCCCATGAGGCTCAGCCCCACTCAGGGCACAGGAGGCCTAGAGTTAACTTCTTGGGTGACTTTCCCGCTCTTTATGCCACGCCCACCACTGAACTTGCCATCCTGAGGTTGTAAGTTTCATTTCTTTTCTGATCCTCAAATAACTCCACTAACTGTGGAGAACATTTATCATCTTGCACTTTAAATACAACAAACTTTATTGAGGTGGTCCGTTTCCCCTAGCAGAACACAGAGCTTTTCGTCTCCATAAGGAGAGAATAATTTCCCCAATCAACTTTCCAAGGAGCTAAAAATATGAAAATATATGTTGTGGGTAATACAGGGAAAACTTTACTATATAACGTTAACTTGAAAATTAAAAGGGGTTTATAGATGCGATATTTAGTTTTATTCTATGCAAGCTTCCGGTCTCCTTGACTGTTAGAAAGGGATAATAATAGTGCCCTTCTCATGAAGTTGTTAGGAAGAGTAGATATATAACAATTTGTAAAAGTGCTTAGAGCAGCGTCTGGCCTATAGGAAGGAAGCTCTACGTCCACATGGGCTGTTGTGATTGTTGTCATCATCACCTTTATCTGGGCTGAAATGCAGGGAGAGGTCAGAGAGCAACGAAGGAACCTCCCCGAGGACAAAGTCGGGTATTCTGAGTAGGGGACAGAAAGGCTGCTTACAGACAAAACCGTGTGGAGGCAGCCTGACCGCCGGGCCTGCTCCTGGACGGGCTGGGCTGGGATTGACCAGAGGAATCCTGTCCAATATCCCAAGTTTCAGTTCTGTATGGCCATGGGCATATCACTTGACCTCTCTGGCCTTTGCTTTCCCAACTAGAAAACAGCAGCTCTATTTCACTAGGATTAAGAGGTAAGACACACAGAGCATCCAGCGGGAACAACTTCCCTAGCTCACCTATTCTCCTCCTGTAAGGGGGCAGATTATCATATCGATCCATCTGACTTCAGCATCTAAATAAGCAGCCCTCATTTTTTTTCTCCTTTAAAAAACTCTTCAGGCTGTGCCATTTCATTCTCCTGCCCAGAAAACTCTGAGGCCCCTGTCAGCTGCTGAGACTTCCAAGAGCCCAAGTGGTCCAGAAATGGAGGTGCGGAACTGTTGGAAGGAGGGGAGGCGTGCTGGCCGGACAGACCCTAATCAATCATGGGCGCTGCCGCGGGCCCGCGGTGACAGCTGTGCATGCCACCTCTCGACGCCCGCCCGCCAGGCTGCACAGCGCTCGCACGTCTGTACTTTGGAAAGGGTCAATTTTTCCAGTCGGCAGGCGTGAAAGCGTGTGGTTTCTGCATCCTGCTTCCCTCTCCCCCTTGGCTTACTTCTGTTGGGCCCTTGGCACCCAGTTTCTCTCCTCTCCAGGCTCACTGTTTTTTCAAATGAGCTCTCCTTGACGTTCGTCTCCAGCTACCTGGCAGGAGTCTGGGCTGTGACAGGGGCCCAACGTCGGGCAGGCGAGACGGATGGCGAGACGAAGAGCTAGAAGGCGCGTGAGGGGCAGGGACCCGGGGCGAGGAGCTTGAAAGGCTCTGAAAGGTTTCGCCTCTGGTTTAACACAGAGACCATTCTATTTGAGAAGGTGGGCTGTGTCTCCACGAAAGGGAAGGAAGGAAAAGGACAGACAGGGGAGCTTCCCGCTTGTCTTTGGGGGAGACTGCTGGGCAGGAAGGTGCGTCAGGAGCACAGGCTACGTAATCCGTTCCTTCTGCTTCCCGCCCGGTGTCCCCACTGCCCAGGCCGCGGGGCCTCGTACCGTCATCGCTCGTGTGGTGCTCTGTGGTCACGTCCTGGGTCGAGTCCTCAGCCGAGGTAGTCTCTCCGTGAGGGCTGTCACTGCAAGAGAAGCAAGAGTAACGGGGACCTCAGCCCTGGCTGCCCAAGTTGTCTTCTCCTTCCCCAGCTCCCTTGCAGCAAGGGCGCAGAGGCTAATTCACGCTCTCCACAGCCTGACTGGACACCACAGAGACGTGCTGATAACGAAATACAAGACTCCTGAGTGAGGTTCTCTAGCCCCGTCCCTGCTGCAAAAACTACTCGAGTCTGCCAGGGACTTACAATGTCCTGAGACAGAGGGAGCCCCTTTTGAAGTCATAAAATAAGTCATTTTGAAAATACAAAACAACTCAACTCCTCAAGGAACATTTCACCAGGTGAACTAGTGCCTGGAGGGAGCACGTGGAAGAAAACACTAGGTTTTTGCGTGGACACCACAGGAGCTGAAATCCAGCCCTAGCACTTGGTAGCTGTGTGATGTGTGACCCCGGGCTAGGGAATGAATCTTTTTAAGCCTCAACTGCCTAATCAAAAAGCTGAGGATAGTGGTCTGTATGCCTCCCAGAGTCCTTTCCTTCTCTCTCATTTTGTCATGTCTCTGGGCTTTGTGGTTTGGTCTGTGTACTGGTGAGAGAGCGGGAGGTGAGTGGCAGTGACAGGGCATGGAAGTCGGTCAAGTTGCTAAACAGTTCAGCGAGTCTAACATCATACAGGGTTGAGAATCAAGGATGGCCAGGGTAGTTACTAGGAACGTCGTTTCTTCTCCTGGTCTTCTGGCTCCTGGACATCAGAGTGGATGGGGACGGGCACCAGGAAGTTCTAACTTCCTGAGAAATAGACAAAATCCCTGTTCATTTCTGAAGTTTCTTCCTCTGGCGGTTGGCAGTAACAAGGGGGGCTTCTGGGCAGTTCTGTGGAGGCATCACCGCCTCCTCAACCCCACCACCTGGCCTCACCATTCCTACCTTTGAACCTCTAGCTTCTCCCTCCACTGGAGATGGGTCTTTCACTCCAGAAATTCCCTCAAAGCCCAGGGAACCGGTTCAGAACTCACCTCACGTGAAGCAAGTCAGTTCCAAGGAGGCTCTCCAGACTCTAGAGAACATTCTGGGAGAACATCAACAGGGACTCCCCTTCTCAAAAAATGTGGCTGGGGCACTGTTTACTGGGTCTACACACTGTGGGCACTGTTTACGGCACTTAAAAGCCCTCTGATGAGTTTCACGACATTCTAGAAGCTCTCAGGCACCAGGGGTGCACTGGGCAAAGGCTCCATTTCCTCCAGAGTTCCAACTTCATTGATGTGGCCATCCACTAAGGCAGGGAGTCCTGGATGGTTTGTTAAAAGCAGACTGCCTCACCCCTAGAGTTTCTAATTCTTGAGGGCCGGGCGGAGCAGAGCGGTCTGTATTTCTAACCAGTCCTATGTGATGTAGGTGCTGTTGGTCCAGGGACTCCACCCAGAGAACCACTGCTCTAATGTAAAAGCAACATGATGCTTTTTAAGGTCCCTCCTAGTTCTAAAATCCTACTTGTGGTTCCACACCTACACCTGCAGTCTGAGGAATCCCAGCGGCCAAACAGCAGGCGGGCCTAGGAAACTGGGTTCTGGTGTTATGACTGGTGAGCTTGGTGAAGGGGACTAGCCTCTCTGTTTCACAGGGAGGCCAAGCAGCCCGGGGCCCCCTCTTCCTGGCTCTTCTGGCCTCCTGGCCATTCTCCTGGGTTCTTGGGCTCTAGCTCTCCCTTCTGCCACCCCTCCCTCACCTCCTTCCTCCATCTGAGCTCACTTCACTGGCACTTCTTCCTGTTCCCAAAGAAGAGGAGAGGCTGGGAGCCTTCTGAGGGGGTGAGTCCAGTCGTCAGATGGTCCTTCTTACCCACAGTCGCCTACTCTTGATCTTGCATGCTTCTGGCCCCCCACCCAGTCTGTGGTAGTAACATACCCTCACTAATCTGGTGGTTTTTCCAGAGTCTGCTAATAAATGTCAGATGTACAACCAACAGCGGTGGGCCAGGAAGAAAGCTTCGGAGAGAACTGGCGGAAGGTGCCCTCCCTCCCATGTCCCTGTGAGCCACCCCTGCCATGACTCTGTCTGCTCCACTGGGCTGGGAATGGGGAACAGGGCTGTGGGGGGCTCTGTGTCCTGGGATCGAGCCAGAGATAGTTGAGAAGTGAGGGTACACTTTGGAAGGAAGATAAAGCAGGCCCTGGGAACACTATTCCACAGTTTTTCACCCTCATGCAAGAGAGAAACCAACTCTCCAAGTCACATGCACAAAGACAGCTCCCTGGAGCACATCAGCTTGGAGACTGAGACCTGAGCAGCCTCCCCCGTCCTCACCCACCATCTGTCAGTGACAAAAAGCGTTCTCTCCAAGCTGGGCAGTATAGGTTTCTCCAGCTCGGACCCAGATGCTGGGATCCGCGGGATAGCGGACAAGATTGAACCCAGGGGTGTCAGTAGTATTGCGGTATTCACAGACATGTGAATGCCACTTTCTTCAATGTTTCAGGCAGAAGGCTCCTTCTGTAGGGATCAGGGAGAAGCATGGACCCACTGGCCTCTGATTAAGTAAACAACCTCCTCTGTCCTCCCCTACCTCAGTGGATAGCAATGGGGCTGCTGAATTGGTTCCAGATGTTGCATTCGGATGGAATCCGATTTGGGCTGGCTCAGGCTTTCAGCCCAGGCTGAAGCATGATTCGGGGGAAGAAGGGAGGGGATGCAGGAGGTAAGGGGTGTTAGGGAGTAAAAGAGAGAGGCGGTTGCCTTTGTGTTTGGTTGGGAAAAAGATACTGTAAGTGGTACCCTGGGGTGCAGTGTGGGGTCCTGGATGGAGCCCTGTAAGAAGACACAAGACACCATGGTTGGAATTCCCATCACTATGGTGGTCTGAAAGATTGTCACTGGCTTCTCTAGGTTACTCTGTAATATGGAAATAGTGATTTGTCGATTGTGTAACACAAGGGTCTAGTAAAGACGTGCCCTACGGATCCCTTTGATATCTCTGTTCCCAGGCTGGGTCACGAAAAGCCTCGCCTCACAGGATTTAATCCTGCTTTAGGATGGAGATATGTCTGACCTGTGGAAAATGAAGCTTACCCGTTCTCTCTTCACAGATTTCTGTAATCATTCTAAATTATCATTGTACAAACTCACAGTGAGGAAATTATGCCTCCTGTCTAAGCTCTTTACAATAAGGAAGAAAATCTTATATCTGGAGACCTGGACCCAGGACTGCGTCTCTCACCACACACAGCACAGACATGAAGCCCGAGAGGCACCGCTGACTGATAAGCAGCTGTTCTAAACACAACTTTACAAACTTTTGTCCCCTGGAGATTATTCATATTCCTATTATTGTTGCCATTATTTCCCAGAATGGTTCCTTGGCACTCAGAACTCATAAAACACGGGGATATGGCACAAAGTGGCACTTACTCCATAGGTTGGGTCGAGGTGGGGCACTGCCTACACCATGCCCAGATCCCGGCAGCTTGGATTGCCTGGGAGCATGAGGTTGGGAGGGTCTGGGTGCTCCCCCTGGGTCTTGCTTGGCCATCTGGCTCCCATGCCCGTGTGCACAGGGGACCCCCTACTCCCACCTCCGGCCCAGGGGCCTCCTTACCAGTAGTCCTCCGTGCTTCCTCCTCTGCTGTAGACAGGGCCCTCCAGCTCCCTGGGGGTTGGGAAGATGTTCTCATGCTGGATGATGGTGGTTTTGATCAGCTCATTCACGTGGGCTTGGCAGGACACCTGGTCGTGGCCCTCAGGCACTGACATCAGTGAGGGCCCGAAGCAGATGGCGAGGTTGTAGGGGTCCATCATGTTCTCTTCACTGAACTGTGATAAACTGGAGGAGAAGGGAAGGGGGCAGGCTGGAAAGCTCTCGCATGAATGCCCAGAAAACACTATCGTGGGAGGCACTGCCAAGAGCAAGAGCAGAAGTTCCACAAATTGCCACCTGCTTTTCTGGGCATCAGAGCCCTTCTAGAAAGTCTTGGAGGGAGAAGAGGATGACCACCAGGACAGTCATTCGGGAGCTGCCTCCTTGCAGGCCTCACCCCTCCTCTCTCTCCAGCTCCCCCTTCAAAGCCTACTTGTCACCCCATCACGGGCCCCATTCCATATCTCACCACCGAACCTAGCCCACCTCGAGAATACACCTCTCGGCATGACCGGGTGGCTCCCCGACGCCAGCCCCGGAAGCTGCCAGCGCAGATGGAGACCCTCAGGCTGCCCTCCTAATGATACGGTCAGAAGGCAAAGGCACCGCGTGGTGTGTGCCGCCTCATACAGCAAAACAATCAAATTACCAGGGATGTTCCATTCCAAGCTCTAGACGTACTTAAAAAAATTGCTAGCCAATTAGCTTTTGTATTCCGTCAAGCAAGTGAATTTCTTTCTGGAACAGCTAATGCAATTGTTTCTCATTTTCATAATATCCTCTATTATTACGATCAAGATTTATTCAGGAAAAGGTCAGCGTCGCTGCTCAGTTTACGCTCAGGCTTTCTCTGGGTGCAGTCTGACTTCGTTATTGGGTATTTATTTTGGGAAATCTTCCTTTCAGCCAGCAGCTGCTCCAGCCACACCTCCAACCTTGGCCAAGGCCCCAAGCCCTTCAGTGAGCCTCTGAGCCTCACTGGCCCTCACTGGTCTCCATTTGTCCAGGCTGATGGCTTGGCCAGCTCTGGGTCTGTACCCCTCCCCCCTACCCCCAGCTCTAGGGTGCGGAGCCGTGAGTTCTGCTAAGGAGTCCTGCCTCCTTGATGGGCACCAGCAGGAGGGCCCCAGCACCTGGTTCTGACACCTCTGAGGAGAAACCAAAGGTCTCTGATGCCGAACCAGAGGCCTGAGACACAGCTGTCTTCATCTGAGTAGGTATTCTTCAGAACCAGACAGAGTTCATTTCTACTGTATCCTGCACCCAGACTCAAATTACCAAGCTGGTCTCTCTTTAACCCAATGGTTCTCTCCTCTACTGAAGATTCACAGATCTTGTCCTGTGAAGATACACAGATACATCTCTTGTCCACTTTGGGAATCAGTGCAGGAACTAAGAAGGGGTACGATGGATATGAACAGCTGTCATGGGGGAAATTCTTGTCATGGTTGAGAGTCAATGTTCTCTAGGACTTAGTCAAATGCAGGGAGGCCAGCGATGGGTGCGGTTAGAGATCTCAGTGGCTGGACTGCTTCATAGAAGTTCTTAAAGGCTGAATTTTACAATCCTTCCCTGGCTCCTGAGTCAATCGAAAGCTGGGGTTCAGAAAAGGCTAGGAGAAGTTCCTAAGTCGACTTTTTGGTCAAGCAAACGCTGGAGAGAGATAGGGGAGATAATTACCTTGGTAACCTCAACAGGGACAAGAAGGAAGAAGGCCATGTTTCTTTGGTGTGAGCTGATGACATTTGGTGACATAGGAAAAAACCAGTCATTTCTGGGGAAGCCTGGCAGTCAAAAGGAAACAAAGTCCAGCTCCAAGAGCCCTAGTCCAAGCCTTGTGAGAGAGAAGGCACCCTGTCGAGTCTCCTAAGGGAACGACTGTTCAGTTCCTAGGTGGCTGCAATGACCATGGGCTTGAGGAGGACATCGCTTCGTGGACTAGGGTCTCATGGACCAGTTGCATTTCTTACTCCCATTAAAAGATAAATCAAGATCCTTCTCTCTCTTCCAATCTACAATGGGAACACCTGGGTTTAGGGGTAAAGCTGTGATTCTGAACTATTTGGGGGTCATGGCCTCCTTCAAGAATTTGACAGAAAGCGGGGGCACCTGGGTGGTTCAGTCGGTTAAGGGTCTGGCTTCGGCTCAGGTCATGATTTCATGGTTCATGGGTTTGAGCCCCACGTCGGGCTCTGTGCTGACAGCTAGCTCAGAGCCAGGAGCCTGCTTCAGAGTCTGTCTCCCTCTCTCTCTCTGACCCTCCCCTACTCATGCTGTCTCTCTCTGTCTCTCAAAAATAAATTAAAAAAAAACATTAAAAAAATTAAAAAAAAGAAAAGAATTTGTAGAAAGCAGAGATTCTCCCCTCAGAAAAATTCACATGTGTACACATACAGATACCTTCATTTCATATACAATATAACGGTTCTAATAATCCATGCCCTAAAGCCAGTATCCAGTATAGGAATTCAAATACTTGATTTTTATTGAAAAAAAACCAAACAAACCTAAAATAGATAACAGTGACAACAGCTCCCTCTTTAAACTTTTTTTGGTGTGGACTTATATAATGCCATCTCTTCCAAGAATTGTACTGTATTTCTATAGCTTCTATCTATAATACTAGTGAATTCTTCTAATTGATTCAAATTCATCTTTTGTGTATCTTAACAAGGTTCAGCATAGAGACTGGGACAAAACATCCCAAGAATTTTAGAGTCAAGTAGGTCTGGTTTTGAGTCTGGCCACATCGCTTACCAATTCCATGATGGTGTTCTAGATTCTAAGTCTCTTCCTTGTAAAAGAACAATGGACCTTATTTGTGGGGTTTCTCTAAAGTTTAAATGAGCAATTATACACAAGGCACTGAGCACTGTGCCTGGCACATAGGTGGTGTTCAATCAATATTTTCTGTCATTATAATATCCTACTTGCTTCTTGATACAGGGGCCTCAATTCTAGCCTGAAAATGCGAAGCAGGGCTGCTGACATTTGCCAGCAATTGATTTCTAGGAGTCTAGCCACCTTGTTCTCGTGACAGGCCCAGGACTCCAGATCCCAGCGTTGAAAGCTTGAATCCCCAGGGAGAATGCTAAACCTTGGACAGACTGTTTTTAATACAGGACATTTCACTTAACAACCTTCCGTTTCACATGTCCCAGGGGTTTGGTTTGGCAACAACCAACAGACTGTGGGTAAGATATGACGCATCGGGGTTGATTCTTGGTCTGAAAGGGATGAAGAGAAACTGTATTATTCACCACGGCCCCAGGCAAAACATGGGGCCGAGAATCCGTCAGGCCTTTTAAAAGCTTTTCCAATAGGAGACACTACAACTTCCCACTATAAATCCAGGATTGAACAGCCTTTCCCGACTTCCCCAAAAGGCTCTCTAAGAGATGAGATGTGAAAGGTAATTCTGGCTGATTTTTTCTCATGGCCCTTCAAAGGCATCCCCTGGCTCCCTCTGCCTGTAACGCGTGCTCCTGGCACCTGTTAAAGGACTTGCCTCTGTGTCCTCACGTTTGCCCTCCTTCCCCCACAGTGAATCCACCCTCTTTCTCCAGCAAGAATATCCCTCCTGCCACCGCCATCGCCTTGTGCCCTCCTCCCTCATTAATTTCTCCTCTCCACTGCGTCGTTCCCACCAGCACACAAACACGTAGTAATACTGGCCATCTGAAAAAAATTCTCTCTTAACCCCATATCCATACCTAATCACTGTTCCATTTCTCTCCTCTTCAATAATAAAACTATTTGGGAGTTCCCGATACCTGTTGTTTCTGATTGTCTGATTCATCTCTACCTCTTTGTAACCAAACTGGGTCCCGCTCCCCAAATTCCTATGTTGAAGCCCTATCCCCCCCCACCCCACCATGTGACTGTATTTGGAGAAATGGCCTTTAAGAAGATAATGAAGGTTACCTGAGGACATAAGGGTGGGGTCTCATCCAATAGGACTGCGGTCCTTACGCCAAAGGGAGGAGACAGCAGAGCTCTCCCTGTGTGTGCATATAGGAAAGCCACGGAAAGACACAGAGGGGAGATGGCCATCTGCAAGCCAAGGAGGGTCCTCACCAGAAAACCAACCCTGTTGGCACCTTAATCTTGGACTTCTGGACCGCAGAACCATGAGAAAATGGGTTTCTGTTCCTGACGGCACCTGGTCTGTGGTATTTTGTTATGGCAGCTCTAGCAGACTAACATGCCTTCTCTCTCGCTCCCTCCCATTCTTTACTGTGGTAAAATATACAGACCATACAATTTACCATTTTTACCATGTTAAAAAAATTTTTTTTAATATTTATTTATTTTTGAGAGAGAGTGCATGAGCAGGAGAGGGGCAGAGAGAGGGAGACATGGAATCCGAAGCAGGCTCCAGGCTCTGAGCTGTCAGCACAGAGCCTGACATGGGGCTTGAACTCACAAACTGTGAGATCATGACCTGAGCTGAAGTCAGTCGCTTAACGGACTGAACCTCCAGGCACTCCCTATTTTCACCACGTTAATAAAAGTGTACAACTCCACACCACTTAGCATATTCACAGTGTTGTGCAGCCATCACCACTGTTAGTTTCAGGACAGTTTCATCACCAGAAAGGAAACTCCACATCCGTTAGCAGTTACCCCCCTTCTCCCCTCCCCGCAGCCCCTGGCTACACAAGTCTGCCGTCTCCACTGACTTGCCTGTTCTGGATATTGCATATAAATGGAATCACATGCTACGTGGTCTTTCGTGACTGGCTTCTTCTGTTCAGCGTGATGTTTCCAAGGTGCACCACGCCGTAACATGCCTCAGTGCCTCATTCCTTTTTATGGCTGAACACTACCCCCCCATATGGATCTATCACGTTTCTTTTCCCCATCAGCAGCAACTCTTCTCTCCTGAATCCACACTGGGAGGGTTTGATCCCTTCCACACCATCCACACCACACCCTCAGGGTCACCAATGCTCTCCCTGCTCCTGACGCAATTAATTCTTAGTCCTTTTCTTAGCTGACCTGTCATCACATTTAATTTTGTTATCATACTCTCTTCGAAATACTTCTCTATGTGGCTTCTGGGACACCATTTTCTCTAGGTTGTCCTCCTACCCCATGGTGCACTGTCACCTGCTCAGTGAAGCATCTGCTGACCACTGGGTATTAAAGAGCAAATTCTTACCCTGACCCCTGGCATGCTCCACTTGCCTTACCTGCTTAATTTTTCTCTATAACACATATTCTCTGACATGTGATATGCATACTTATTAGTTTGGTCTGTCTTCTTTCAATAGAACATAAACTCCACAAGGGACTCCATGGGACACCTGGATTGGGTGGTGCACTCTTAGATGGCCGGCACCTAAAACAGGGCCTGGCACACAGTAGATGCCTAATAAACGTGTGAAACAAATGACTAAGTTAGTATGTGAACAGCTGAGCTGCAGATCTCCGAAGACAACCCAACCACAACTCTACTTGTCCGTCTACGTGTAGAAGCCAAAACCCTCCTGGTGAGGGCCCGCCTCACCCAGACAGAATCTTTCCAACTAGGAGGCACCTGGAGATGGATGAGATTTAGAGGAAGACTCAGCTTTTGTGGAGCCACTGGGGCACCTTAATCAGGAGAGAAGCACCCACTGATTCACTCTTTCAGATGGTGGAGTAGTGTTTGAGGACTCAGCACAGGGCTTCTCGGACTCTCACGTGCGTATGACTCACCAGGGGCCTTGTTAAAATACAGATTCTGATTCACAGGTCTTTGAGGGGGAGGGGCTGAGACTCTGCATTTCTGACAATCTCCCCAAACGATATCGCTGAAGCTGGCCCGAGAGCCTCACTTGTCTAGCAAGAAACTAGAAGGCTATATTGTTTGACATCTGAAAAAAGCAGGTTTCAAAAGGCAAGCAGCAGGGTCAGCTGCAGTGAGGGGGAGTTACCTACACTTTGGTGGAGGGCAAAAACTCTGGGTAGTGTACAGGCCGCAGGAGGCAGCCTCTACAATGAACCCCGTGGTCCCTGCCTACTGGAATTCACACCCTGGTGTAATTTTCTCCCTTTGAGTGTGGGCTAGATATAGTGACTCATTTCTAGTGAATGGAGTATGGCAGAAGGCATGGGATGTCAGTTCTGAGATTAGGTTACTAAGGACTGTGCTTTCTGTCTTGGGTGTTCTCTCAACTTGTTTGGAGGGAAGCCAGCTGCCATATTGTGAGCAGCTCTATGGTGAGGCCCACATGGTGAAGAACTGACGAAAGCCTCGGCCAGGAATGAAGGCCCTCCGTCCAACAACCTGCAAGGAACCGAATCCAGCCACCACCACGTAAGTGAACTTGGAAGCAGATCCTCCCCTGGTGGAACCTTCGGAAGAGACTTCAGCTCTGCCCCCACCACCTTCACTGCAACGTCCTAGGACCTAGAGCCAGAGTCTCCGGCCACATTGCACCTGGATTCCTAACCCACAGAAACCGTGACAGAATAATGAATGCCTCGTGTTTCAAGTGGCTAAGTTTTAGGGTGATTTGTTCCACAGCAAAGATAATTAATACAGGTTCTAGAAAGAATAATGGTAATAGTTAACAAGGCCTGCAGGACAGGCATGTACCCGAGGCTCAGGCAGTGGACTGGGCACCCTGAAGGACACTAGCTACGTAGATAAGGAACCAGGTCAGGTCCACACAGCACCGGTGACTGTGTAGGGAGTTCCACAGACATGTATGTACATATTAGTTTTTCTGGCTCCTTGAGATTGAGGATGTGTACACCCCACGAGAAAGACCATAGCCAGAAATAAAGTCCACACACGTCCTAGGACCGCAAAACGACAAAGGAGAGCAGTCCTGAAAGTCTGAGCCAGTGCAGTCTCCCTCAGGAGTGACTTGTCTCCACTGTTGCCACATCTGTTGACAAGTGTGCACTTAGGACTGCCATCTTCCCGCAAAGGTGTCTTCTCTACCACCTGTGTCCTGAATTCTGTTTGTTATTTTAGGAAACACCATGGTTATTAATGCTGCATCTTTCCCATGAACTACTCTGACGACCAAATGCATCTTTTTTTTAACCAGATAAAAAAGCAAAACCAAGGTAATCATTTGAATTGGAATAATTCCCATGTTTCCCTCAATAGTGGCCACTGTCTCTGGCTCTGGACGGTGATGTTCTGCGGCTCCCTTGCTCCTGCGAAACCCTCGCCATCTTCGTTTAGCAGGAAGATGTGGGGGAAAGGATGAGGCCAATGTGCTTACACAACACAGTCTCCCCACTGCCCTCACGCTCCTTGCTCTAGGGGAGCAGACCAGGCTCACTCTGGGGGCAGGTATCCATCAATGAGGGGAGAGAAGGGCTGGTGGCCCTGGGGGGCCGACTGGCTCGATAGTCATCAGAGAGTTTCCGTTTCCACCAGCCTGAAACGCACCTCCCGTGAGCACCCTTCGTGAGCCATGAGGGGTTCTGAACTCAGGCAGTTGTGGTGCTGAGTCAGGGTGTGGCTAATGGCACGAGCAGACACACCCACGTGAAGGCAGACCAGACAGCCGGGACCTTCTGTCTCTCTGCACCAGCAGCAGCAAGGATGGCGGACAGTGCAGGTGCTCATCAAGGTCTCTGGCGGGGGGCTCACCTAGATGCCCTAGAGGGTCAGGCTGACCATGAACTTACAAGGGAGCCAAAGCTCAGGAGATGGTCACTCAATTTGTTTTGCTTTGAAGCAAAGACCAAACAGACCATGAAGAGAAAGAAATTTGGGCTAAAAGACACTATCCCTGGGGCGCCTGGGTGGTTTAATCAGTTGAGCATCTGATGTTGGCTCAGGTCATGATCTCACGGTTTGTGAGTTCGAGCCCTGCATCAGGCTCTGTGCCGATAGCTCAGAGCCTGAAACTGCTTCGAATTCTGTGTTTCCATCTCTCTCTGACCGTCTCCCACTTGCACTTTGTCTCTCTCTCAAAAATGAATAAACATTTAAAAAAAATTTTAAAAACTACATAAAAAACAAAAGGCGCTAGCCCTTTGGTCTAATTTTTGTTTTCTCTTTTGATAGACTCATAGGTCTAGAGAAATGTTATTGCACTAAGGGAAAATGCATAAAGCAAGACTGATGACAAATGAATTCAGCATCAGTATTAGGGGGTATCTGGAGGGCCCGCCTCACCCAGGCAGCTGCCCTTCCTCCACTGGGCACAGATGCCTTGCGGAGTACGGGTCCATTATCACCAGATCTAATAGTGCTTTCAAGAGAAGCTGGAAATCTAGATATTTTTAGGTAAAATCCCCTAATATTTAACTGCTTCAATGTTTTCAAGACACAGTAGACTGAAAGGAAACACTTCAGTGGGCCTTACCCGGCCCTCACGTTGCCCACGTATAGCCCTTGCTCTGGGTTGTGGAGAAACCAGTGTGAAGACAGGGGCGCCCACGCGGGAGCACCACATGTCCCTGCGATCTGCTTCTGCCGGCTCTCGGCAAGGCCACACAGCGTGGACAGGAAGCGATGTCCCGTCCAAACGCAGGGCCCCTCTGGCCCTCAGACCTCTCGTCTAGCTACACTCACGCCCTGAGTAACCAGCTAAAACAGCAGTACACAGTGACTGCAGACTCTAGGTGCACTCGGTTTCTCCTGAGTGTCTGATTCTCCAGGCTCGTTGCCTACTTGGAAATCTCCGCTTGGGGGCCTAACAGGAACCTCAGATTGACAAGACCCAGCGGGTGCCTTGTCTTGATTCCATCTTCCCCAACTCCAAAATGGATCACTAGTTCCCTGTGGCTCCTGCCAAACATTTGGAATTTTCTCCTTCCTCACACTCTGCATCCTCCTCATCAGAAAGTCCTATCAATGCTATGCTCTGAATAGACCCCAAACCTAACCCACACCATCACCCTCCCTCGTGACCCCCCCATCCTATCTAAGCACCCAGCACCCATGGTCGAGACCTCACAATAACCTCAATGGCAACTTCTCCATAGAGCTGTTGGCAGACTTAAAAAACAGAGAGAGATCAGATCTCATCGCTCTTCTGCTTAACACCTTCCAGGGGCTTCCCAAAGCCAAACCCATTATTACCATGACTCTCAGGGCCTGGCGGCCTTGAACATCCCTGTGGTCCCTTCACTTCATATAGGTTCCTACTCTCCCACCCTCTCCTTCAGAGAGACCCTTGCTGACCACCCCTTTGCAGCAGCTCTTCTTTCACCTTCTTTCACCCCCATTCAGACCCGTACTCTAGCTCTTAACTGCGCTTCTTCATTTTAATTCTAAGCACTTACCCTGGCTTGACATCTCTGTTATCTCTCCGTCTCCTGCCCTGGAATGTGAGCTAAATGACATCAGGGCTTTTGTCTCTTATTTCACAATATGTTCTTACAGCCTACAATGGTGCCTAGCACCTTGTACGTGCTCCGTAAATACCTCTTGGGCTGGATGAACTGATATAGCTTTACATGGAAGCTTCCAGGGGCTGAAGCCAAGGCCTGATCCAATTGCTCACTGGGAAGTCTACTCACTGATTGAGGAAGGCAAAGAGGTATCTCATGATAATCAGAGTGGTTTTGGGCAGGGCCAGGAGGACTTTCCGGATGTGCAGAGCTCTCTCCTGCAGGCTGTCCATTGCTGAAAGAAGAAAGCCACGTGTCACCTTCCATTGCAACAGAGATCCCAAGGAATGATGGTCAGAGGGCCCTTCCAACCAGCAGGTGCTGCACAGACAGTGGCCAGGCCAAGTCCACACAGCACTGGTGCGCTATGTAAGGAGTTCCATTCCTGGGGCCCCTTGGGGCTGGGCTGCTGCCATAGGGTACATTCTAGGCTCCAGACACTGACTGGTTACAGGACTTAAGGAACATGCACTTTGGGCACTGAAGGGGTTGGAGATGGTCCCTGAGCACCTACTACCTTCTTATTAGAACCACAGACAAGGACTGTCCATGAACTCACTATGATTAATTGCTTGACCTCCAGACTCAGCGGATATACATGTGGGGAGAGAAACAGGCTGCACAGGTCCTGTCCTGCTCACTCTACATATGTATCACCTCCCCCTCTGGACGGATCTGGCTTATCTTCCCCCTCCCTTATGTGCAGTGAGGTTGAACAGAATGTGGTCAGGGGCAGGAGATGGTAGATGCCTGCATAAATAGTGCTATCTGGGGAGAAGACTGAGAAGCTTCCTGATTCTTGTGCTGCGGACAGATCAATAACAGGTAAGCCCCAGGGCTAGTGGCCTCCGTCCAAAGCCAGCCTCCTCACTCGCACAGTGTGCCCCACATGCCCATATTGTTATTTTCTGTGAGCGTCTTTCTGTGAAAAAGAAGTGGAAAGCAGTGGGTTTAGGAGAACATCTCAAGGGAAGAAGCAGGCAGCCAACGCATCTTGAACTGTCTTGGTAGCCCCAGTCCACTCAAGTGTTTTACCTAAGCCCAATTCTAGAGAAAGATGTGAGGACAGGAGGGATGCATATATTTAATCACCAACAGAACTGATTTCCACTGGACTCCCCAAAGTAGTGGGTCAACAAAACAAGAGAGCTTATTGAATGTTCTAGGTCCTCAAAACAGCAGATAGGCACAGTGTTCAGGGCATACACTGAGTCAAACTAAAAACTTGGGGGCCATGAAGACCTGGGTACACCTAGGAAGAAGGTTCTTTTCCCCATGTCCGAGGCACTGCCCTGTCCAGCCTCTGGAGCCATCATCCCATTGGGATCTACTTCCAAGATGACCTGTATGAACCCAAGTGTCCACTGATTATGTTCCATGGAAAACAAAACAGGAAAATGAGCTAAACTAAACGGTGAGAACAGCTCTTCCAAGCCCCAAATTTGAGAGTAAAAGGCAGAGAAGCTGTAAGAAGGCTAAAGTAGAGACTATATCCCTTTTTAAGAAAACAACATATTGTTACTTTCAAATGTGCAGAAGGCTTGTATTCGTAGAAGAACACACACTAATTAACACACACATCTAGCAGGTTAACAGTGCCATGTTTAAAGCAACAAGCAGAAAATGTTTCTCCCTTTGGATCATAACAAGCATGGACAGTAAGCGTCTGAGCTGCCAATAACTGAAAATGACCAGGTCTTACATATGATTAGAAATGTATTTTACTGGGGAGGCCTGGGTGGCTCAGTCTGTTAAGCGTCTGACTCTTGATTTTGGCTCAGGTTATGATCTCACGGTTTGTGAAATCGAGCCCTGAGTCAGGTGGGCTTGAGGCCGAGAGAGCAGGGCCTGTTTGGGATTCTCTCTCTCCCTCTCTCTGCCCCTCCCCCACTCATGCTCGCCTTTTCTGCCTCTCTCTCAAAAAAAAAAAAAAAAAAAGAAATGTATTTTACTGAAGAAAGATAAAGCCTAGGAAAGCAAGGCGTTTAAGGTAAATCAGAAAGAAAAGGTCAGGAGTTCTGACTTGTCCTAGACTCTTCCTGAAAACTCATCCTTCCTTCCTCAGGGGGTGAAGGACTACAAATGAGGAGAGACTTTACCGAGGGGAAGGAAAAAGAAAAACATTACTGAAAAGTTTATGGGGGAAAAAAGATCCCATGGAAATTGCCTGTCTTTTGCTATGAGGTGTTCTTTCTCGCCTGGAGGCCAGTCTGAGGCCAGGATGTACTTACTGACACAGGCCATCAGGTCATGGAAGATGTCCTTGGGGAAGAGAGGGTGTTCCAGCCCCCGGAAGTAAAGCTTCAGGACGCCAGCAATGGAGTCCATGTCATGGTCATTCTGGTCCCCAGCCAGGGGGTCCTCTCCTGAGGATAAGCAGCCCCCCAAAAAGAAAAGAGAGAGTGAGAGAGGTAAAACTCCATAGAATGAAGCAGAGGTGGTGGGGAAGGGATGACTTTCCAAGTCCCCATCAGAGTCCACCAGCTCTCTGCCTGGCAGGGTGGCCATGAGTAGGATGGACCAGAGACTAGATAAAGCAAAGACTGCTTAGGCTTAGGGGCCCCAAGCCTAGAAGAGGGCCATTAGGATAAATTGGCTTGTGCCAGACTAGCTCAGGGACATTCCCTCTGGGCTGGGATGGGATACTGCAACAGGGCCTCTCACAAGAATCATGAAACAAGGCCCCTAGTGAAGGAAATTGAGGCCAAGGTGGCCCGCCACTCTGACTCGCTCTTAACTCCTCCTGGCTCGCAACAAAGGACACCTACTTACGGGAGAACAATCATGCTGGAGCTCCCTATGGAAAATTTCATATCAGATGTAATTAGATTTAATGATAGGACCAACCTCAAATTGAAACTATATATATCCATTACAGTGACGGAAATTGCCAAAGCTTGCCCATTACCTTAATAGCCCACAAGTAATAAATGGGCTACGATGAACAGGCGCATTAGCCTTGATATTAACAGCCACCAAGGGCTCTGGATGAAGCCATAAGCTGCCCAGATATCATAGTTAACTTCCTGGGTTTCGGCGGATCATCCACAGGCGAGAAGCACGATGAGTGGGCAAGGAGGAAGCCAGGATGTGCCCTGGCATCTCCCTATCTGTGCTGGGGAAACTGTCCACCGGAGACAGCAGGTGCCGGCTGAAGCGCCCAGGTGCCTCCCAGGGGAGACAGGGAGGAGCCAATACCCCAGGCGGCTGGCAGACATCTGGTCTTACCTTCAAGCCTGCTTCCTTACCTCTCTCAAAGGCATTTTTGATGTCATTCACTTCCACCTGGGATCCCGACACCCGGAAGATTCCTTCATGCTGCAGTCCTGGAAAGAAGGGAAAAGTGGTCAAGGAGGAGAAGAAACAAAGTCACAGCCACAGCTCCACGCTTGGTTGGATGTCTGTGTCCTCCAGCCAGTGTGCATTTAAGCACCGCGTCTCTGTCCTTCAGCCCAAAGGAGAAAGCATGTGCAGGGACGCAGGAGAAGTCCCCAAAATGAGCACATATGAGGCATAAACACAGCAAAAGATGTCTACGCCGTGGCTCCATTTCTGATTCTGAGGGAGACCAGGAAGCAGGTTCCTCCCCCTGCCTCTGCCCCTCTGCTCCCATCTGCGAAGTGAGGAAGTGACCTCTGGCACCTTCTTATCACCCCCTGGCAGGAATGGGCACTGGGGGTAGGGCAGGCAGTCCCTAGACACGGTTGGAGAAGTTTCATAAGGCCTGTGATACAATTACTGCTTTGGCTGTTCCAATACTGTTTGGCTCTGCTAGGCCACAGTATTCTGAATATTCAGGAAAGAGAGAGGAAAGGAAGAGGCAAGTGATCAGTCAACACAGTGCTGCCAGATACTGTGTTGGCCGCTGGTCCTTGACCCCAGCTCGACTCAAAGGCAAATGTACATAGGTGTGACAGTGTGATAATGGGCATGAAAATTGTGTTCTCTTGGGTTTTGTTAGAGTAGAAGCAATCACTGAAGACAATCATAATGCATGTGCAGGGATGGCTGCTAAAAAATGCTTTCACAGAAATAAATCAATGCATTCTCACAATAGCCATTAAGGTAGGGGTCACCAGCAAGCCCATTTTCTAGATGATGGAGGGGATGAGTGATGGCCACCCTT
Source organism: Suricata suricatta (assembly GCF_006229205.1). Taxonomy (NCBI): domain Eukaryota; kingdom Metazoa; phylum Chordata; class Mammalia; order Carnivora; family Herpestidae; genus Suricata; species Suricata suricatta. The sequence goes on along the minus strand of NC_043702.1, from coordinate 151,671,730 downwards.
AGGGTATACAGGTGGTGAAAACCAGAGTCAGGAGGCCGACGCAGACCTTCTGGTTGCAATCAGGCTTGTGGGGCTGACCAGAGGAGAAACGCAGAGAGGGCAGGAGCCCATTATTAGTCCGAACAAGGATGTGGCTCACAGTCCCACACAAGGGACTGCAAAGGTGGAAAGAGATCCAGGAAGCATGCCTTCAGTGCTCGCCTCAGGGGTCAGACCCAACTAGCATCTGTAATCACATGAGGCTCATCAGCCTTTCTCAGGAGCCCCGTGTCTCCGTCTTGGGCATCTTGTCCAAGTTCCTCTGTAATGGCACGATTCATCAAAAAGGCTGACACGTCAGGGAAATCTCCAACAAATTTCTGTTTAAGAGAAAAAGAGTAGAACTGCCACTGTTTCAGGGCTACCTCTCTGGGAAGGGGTGACTGGATCCTATCAGCTAGACCTTTGACGGTATATCACACAGGCCAGGACTATAATCTCGAATCCAATTGAAGCAATATTAAGAAGCAAGCAGGGGGAATTTAATTACCTGGCTTGTAATAGGACTTAAGTTGTTTGCTCCTCTAAGGGAATCTCCAGAATATTCCTCAGAGAAACGGCAGACAATGTTAAAACCCCATTAGTACCAATGTAATAGCACCATATTAGTTACCAATGGGATGTAACAGCCAAATAATGGCATTTAAACACAGAATGTAAACAGCAAGTGTTCTGATAGAAACAGTCACATACCCTGTGACTTGTCAAAAACCCAGTATGGGTTTTGTAAGGAAATGTCATCTCAGCGGCCAGAGCTACTCAGTGTTCTAGGGGAAGCCAAGAATCTGCTGAGAGAGGATCACTTCGGTACTTTTTAGTAGATTAGACCATCAGCACAAAGTCACTGTGGCCCACGGGCCCAGGCCATGAGGAAATCAGAGGAGAGTTTCCTGGAAGTCAGGCAGCAGGCCTGAAACACAGAGAGCCCCTTCCGTCTAGTTTCCATCTCCCCTCGAGAACCGACGCCTTAGAAGGATCGCTCTGTGTTCTTGCTCAGCAGACAGAATCTTCAGAGTATCTAATCTAATGACACTGAAAGTAGGGACACTGATAAATGGCTGGTTTCCAGAAGTAAAGGGGAAAAGCAGTGGGCTTCTTATGAGAAGGCAGGTAAGGCCTCGTAGGACTAACCTGACCCCTCGGTGATCTTTTTCATTTGTGTTTAGGGTGCACAAACATGAAGGTATGCAAGCCCTCAGACGAGGCTAAGTTACTGTACGGAAACAGCTACTTGGCTCCTTTGTGCATAAGATCGGTGGGGGTTTGCCCTCCTGATTCTGTCGTTCCCCAAATCCCTCTCCTTTAAGCGTTCCTGGATCACCCTGACCCACTAGTTACAGATGCGCCTCAGCCTTCTCATCTATACAATGGGAACTACAAATCTACCTCCCAGGGAACACGAAGTCAGTAAGAATGTACAAATTCCAGCGGTTGGTGGGTCACAGACCGTTTTGGGACTGACAAGAGTCAGAGATCCTATCTCCACTAAATGCACACGCACAGAAGTTTTATCCCTGATTTATGGGGAGTTCAGAAATACCCTGAGTCCCTGTTTGGGGGAAAAAGTTTAATTTAGCATAACAAATGTTTTTTGAACTACTATGTACTATGGTGTTTTTGTTTGTTTGTTTTTCCCTCTTTAAAGCAACGATATATTTATCTATTTGTTCAGTCTTGGAATACACATAAAATGGCTTCAGAATTGATAGCCCATATCTGACTTTGGTTCAGATCACAATCTCATGGTTCTTAAGTTTGAGCTCTGCTCAGGTGAGCTTGAGCCCCACTTCGGGTGAGCACGAGCCCTCCTTCTCTCTCTTTTTCCCTGCCCCTCGTGGGATTCTCTCTCTGTCTCTCTGTCTCTCTGTCCCTCGCTCACTTGTGCCCTCTCAAAAAAAAAATTGCCAATAGTTGTGTAGTATTTGTCTACAGTTCTTGTTGTCTTTGGACTTAACAGTGCGGGATCAAAATACCGTTTTCAGGGGGGCCTGGGTGGCTCAGTCAGGTAAACGTCTGACTTTGGCTCAGGTGATGATCTCACAGTTCCTGGGTTTGAGCTCCACATCTGTGCTGACAGCTCAGAGCCTGGAGCCTGCTTCAGATTCTGTGTCTCCCTCTCTTTCTGCCCCTCCCCTGCTTACACTCTGTCTTCTCTCTCTCAAAAATGAATAAATGTTAAAAACATTTAAAAAATATATACTGTTTTCCAAAGTTACTTAGATTATTTTCTTCCTCATTCATTTGTTACGCAGTTAGGTTTACTCATTACTGTTTGTATTCCGCTTGGGGTTTTACCCACATCCTTGTTTTATTTATCTGTTTATTTATCTTTTGAATATGGGAAACACTACTGTAGCTCTAAAAGCCACAATGATACAAAAGCAATATTCAGAGAAAATGTCACTTCCCTCCCATTTCCCACCCCCTATACTTTTTATTGCTCTTCCACCCCGTACCCTCTATATAATCAATTATTAGTTTCTGGGTTCATCCTTCCTGTATTTCTTCTTGCCGAGTAAGAAGATGCATATACCTTCTTATATCGTCTTCTTTGTACAAAAAAGGCAGCATGTTATTGATACTCTTTTGTACTGTGCTTTTTTCCCTTGACAACATGTTCTAGAAATCTTTCCATGTCATTTCGTGGAGACCATGCTCCTTCCTGTTTTGTAACTGCCTAGCATTCAGATACACCATACTTGATTCAACCACTCTTCTGTGTGAGGGCATTTGGGTTGTTTCTAATATTTTTACAAATGAGGCTGCAACCCATAACCTTGGGCATATGTGTCTTTATTTTGTTGGAGGTGTCTCTTCAAGGTGAATTCCCACAGGGCTGCTGGGTCAGAAGATTCATGCATATGCAGCCCTGTTAGACACGCCCAGTCCCCCTCCAGAAGGTCTGTGCCAGTTTGCAATCCGACCAGCACTATGTGAGCACACCTGTTTCCGCAGAGCCCCACTGTGGAAATGTCCCCACGTGCACCATGCATGTACAGGGACAGGGATAGCTACATTTGAGTCATAGTATCTGGAACCACGTCCTCCTCTGCTCCCCACAACTCCCACTCTGGGCCTGGCCACCGTCGTGTCTTCCTGGGGCAGCTCCTTCCTCCCATGGACTGTCTCTATAGAGTGACTCTTTTTAAAACTCTCTCTCTGTCCAGGGATCCTGGGTGGCTCAGTCAATTGAGCGTCCGATTTTGGCTCAGGTCATGATCTCACAGCCCTTGAGTCTGAGCCGGGCATTGAGCTCACTGCTGTCAGTACAGAGCCCACTTCAGATCTTCTGTCCCCCTCTCTCTCTCTGTTCCTTCCAGGCTTGTGCTCTCTCTCTTAAAAACTCTTAAAAAAAAAAAAAGCTCTCTCTGTTCAAGCTTCTCCAGTGGCTTCCCACCTCACTCAGAATATAACCCGAATACCTCCCTTAGGTGACGAAGCCCTGAGTCTGGCTTCTGGCTTAATCTCCTGCCCCACTTCTCTTCCCTCTCTCTGTTCCAGCCACACCGGCCTCCTGCATGCTGGCCTCTGCGTAAGCCATGGATCTCTCTCTGCAATACTCTTCCCAGACGCCACGTGGCTCTCTTCTTCACTTCCTTCCAGGATTCCACCCAAATGTCACCTTCTTAGGGGGGCTGAAGGCCTTTCTCTGAACAACCCACCCAGCATGGTGTCCCCTCTCCATTCCTCATCTTTTCACCTTGCTTTTCTTCATGACACTCACCTTCAGGAGACACACTGTATGTGACCGTTTATCTATTAACTTATCAGCCAATCATTTATTTATCTGTCCCTTCGCAGGATATACAGCTCATGAAGGCAGGAACTTTTCCTTGGCACACAATAAACAAGCTCTCTCTTTCTCTCTCTCTATTTGTTGAACGACTGAATGGAATGCATGGATGAAGCAATAACAGTGCAGACTCTCTTCCTCCTATTGTCCTTTAGACACAAATAATTTTTCCTCCCCTGAACTCAGTTTGGACTTATCTTTGCCAATTACTATCATTAATCATTACTATCTTGTGAAGTTTCTTCTACTGCTACTCTGAATTGCTAGAGCTTATCTCCTTTGATTTAGCTTTTCAACTGCTTATTTATTTTCTTCCAACTGCATCATAAAACCAAGTAAAGACAGGAGAAGTACATTGTCCCTGGTTTTGTTTTCCTAGTTCACAATGCATGGTGCCCAGCACGGATCAGGGGCTTGATAAATATTTGTTCGCTGTTGATACACAATGTTGTTACTTCAAGTAAATAGAGACAGGACGAAAAAATTGTAGCTGATCTGAACTGGGTAAGTTGTAAGCATGCTAAGATAATTACTATTCCAAAAACGAACGCAAGCAAGGTCCCAGCTTACTGGAAGAGAGGGAGGGAAATTGGCTACCTCAGCACTGAGACCAGCAATCACCTACCTCCCTCCTTAGCTGCAAGAAGGTCATTCTGCCCCTTTTCCTCTAACTAGATAAGACAGCCTCTAAAAACAATGTCTGATGTTGTGTTCCTAGAAATCTCCACAGCCTTAGCTCAGACTGCTTTCTAAATACTCTTACACTTAGAAGCTTGGTTCGAGGGCAATTCACCTCCACCCGACTCTGTGCAGCCAGCCTGGGAGCTGACGAGGGACGGAGTTTATGAGACCCAGCTTCATCCACGCAGCAGACAGCGTGATCTGACTCAGGCCGAGAAGGAGCCAGCCCCCGAAGCCTCCCAAAGGTTGCCTACAACGTTAGACTGGTGACTAATGGAGCCCCAGGTGACGTATCCAGCGAGACCACACCAGAATCAGAACCTAAGTATTATCAGGAATCAGTGCAACATCACAAAAGGAGTTGTTTTCAAAGGAGTCTGATGCAGAAAGTCAGGGTGACGGAAGGCTTCAGGGAGTGCGGCAGGAGATACTGTCACGTGTGAAGACAGTGAGTAATGGTGAAACTGTCACCACACCATCCCAACTGCACTTACTCACATCACAGCTGTGATTTAAAACCTGCCTTGTGGGTCAAAGCATATGCTGTCTTTCTCTCAGTATCTAGGTGTGGCCATTCCAAGGTAGCAAATATCACTCGAACAAGTAAGATTTTATTCCGTTTCTGAGAAGGTCAGGATGCAAAGTTCGTCTCTGCTCTTACTCTACAAGCTCTTCCCAACTTTGCACAAATATGGGCAAGGCTTTACCCCTCCTTACCGTGTCTGCTGATAAACCGGATACAGCTTTCTACCACCAGAGGAATCGCCTGGCTGGAATCCTGAAAGGCCGAAGAGAAAAACAGCATTAGAATCTTTAAACAGGCATAGCCCAGAGTCAGAGAAAACGGGCCAGACTGTGCAGAGCTTGCCTCAGCTGGCTCGGTGGCCGGTCCTCAGAGAAGCATCTGGCCCCCTCCAAGCTCCAGAGCGCACGTACAGCCGCCTCCGTGGAGTGCCACGCGGATGCCTTAAACTCAGCACGTCCTCATCCTCTTCCCAAACCAGCTTCCACCCTCAGCCGTCCGATCAATCTGCCAATACGTTCTGTCAAGTCGGCCTCCTAAACATCTCTCAAATCCATTTACCTCTCTCCATCTCTCCTGCCACCTCTACTCCATCTCTACTCAGTCCTTACGCCATTATCTCAGTTCCCGCCCTTGCCATCTCCAGACCATGTTGTCCTTCCTTAATATAGTGGCCGTGTGATCTCAAAGTGCACGCCTCACCGTTCACTTTCCAGGCCAACCTCTTTGGTTGGCCTGAAGGCTCCTTTACACAGCCCTGCGTGTCCAGGGTCCCGCCTTTGCCTCCAGCTTCATCTCCTTTCTGCTTTTCCTCCAGTCTCTGTTTCAGCCACACCGCCTAACTTTCCATTCCTTAGAGAAGTTCTCTGTCCATGGCTTTGCACGAGCTGCTTGCTCCTGCTTCTGGAATGGTCTCCTCACCCTGGGATCCCACTCTTTAGGGTCTCAGTGCAAGTATCACTGTCTTAGGAATGCTTCTCCAGCCTCCCCAGATGAGATCAGGGCCCCTGGCTAGAGGGTCTTGGCACCTTGTGCTTAGCTCTCACAACCCTTATTGTGAATATCTCGTTTGCATTTGTCACCACTATAACTCATGCTCCACTAGGCAGATCCTGTCAATTCTTGGATCTCCAGGGCTGGCCATGATGTTCTCACATAGTAGGTGCTCAATTAATATCAGTTGAAGGTATCAACTGATGAGCCAATGGGAGCAACAGAAAGGGGGTTTACTTGGCATAAAAGGCAGGAAAGAAAAACCCAACTCTTAGAAATGGTGGAAACGAACGGGAACCAAACTAAGAAGCAGGCCTCCCGGATATCAGTCTTTGCTCTGCCATTTTGCTACACATCACTGCCATGTATTAACTTCTCTGGGTCTCAACTTGATGCCTACAAATTGGGGAGAAAATAGGTGAGAAGAATCACATCTCCTACTGCCCCATGAACACTGGAGCTTACCATTTACTGAGAATTTAGACAGGTGGTGGGTCATGTCCTAGGTGCTTTAGACGGACTGGTCCCTATAACAACCCTATGGGGTGTGTATCCTTATTATCATCCTCATTTGACAAGTGAGGAGATGAAGGCTTAGCCAGGTGAAATAGCTGCTCACAGTGACACAGGCAGTAAGTGGCAGGGCCGGGATCCAAACCCAAGCAGTTTCCTTCCAAGACTGAACACCTCACTGCCACCCAATGTGCATGCTAGCTGCCGCGTATGCATGCCAAGCATTACTGAAAAGCAGCAGGGTTTTATAATGCAGCTAAATACACAGTCATTCAGCTACAGAGAAGAAAGGGATCAGGCAAAGGGCCCTAAACCTAGCTGGAAAGGGCTACAGAAGCTCAGGACAGGGGTGCCTGGCTGGCTCAGTTGGTAGAGAGTGTGACTCTTGATCTTGGGGCTGTGGGTTTGAGACCCAGGTTGGATGCAGAGATTACATAAAAAATAAAATATTTCTAAACAAAAATTTTAAATGTTTATTTATTTCTGAGAGAGAGAGAGGCAGAGAGAGAGAGGGAGACACAGAATCTGAGATAGACTCTAGGCTTTGAGCTGTCAGCACAGAGCCTGATGTGGGGCTCGAACTCACAAACCGTGAGATCATGACCTGAGCCGAAGTCGGACACTTAACCGACTGAGCCACCCAAGTGCTCCCCAAAAACAAAATCTTAAAAATGAAACAAAATAAAATAAGTAGTTGAGGACAGAGATTGCTTCTCAAGTGGGATGGGTCCTGTGGCTTCTGCCCCATTCACAGGTTTGCCTACATCCCTGAATTTTCAGCTGGGGCCCTGGGGTGTGGCCACCATTAGGGAAGCAGCTGGATCTCGTGAGGAAGTTAGGCTGTAAGAAGAGCTGGCATGGACTCTCGCTCCCGAGCTCACTGGGAAGGCAGGATGTCGCCACAGGGAGTTGGGGTGCGCCAACGTAGAGCTGGAGTCTGGAAAGTCTCAGACCCAAAGGCTCATCTTCATGAGCCCTGAACCCATCTGCTTCCTCCAGCTTTCCACCTATAGTAGCCAGTGTCTGCCCTCTTGTTGCCAGTCAGCCTGGGGAGATCTTAGAGGAAGAATCTGGGTCTATACTTCTACACTCTAATGAAGAGACTAGGTTCCACTATAAAAAAACCAAAACCACCATTTTTTGGAAGTTACAAAGAGTGGTAGCAGTGATAATGAAGTTAGTAATATGAGGGTTTATGAAGTTTTTCTGGCCCTAGGTTTAAATTTAAAGACCCAGAGAGAGGTAGGTTGGGAAGCTCACAGATTACTGGCTTCAACAAGTTATGTGAATGCAAAGTTCTGCCTAGACTTGCAGGAAATGGACTATCAGTGGTAGTTAAAGGGAAGCATGCAGGGCTGCAGAAAGGAAGACCTCAGACCTGCATGTCCGTGGTTATTGGGGTACATCGGAAACAGCCCAGAGGGATTATTTGTGGTGGGCAAGAGTGGGCCAGAGATGACCTGTCCTACCGCAGAATGGCATTTACCTGGGCCCCACTGACCGGGGGAGCCTAAGACAGAGTCTAGTGGGAGCAAAAATTGGACCATGTCATGAAGACCTCAGATGCGCCTACTGCCCTCCCTTCTCCTTGTAATGTTTCTGAGCTCTGAGTGAACTCATTCCCCCAGGATGTGCCTGTGGGCTACTGTGCGGCTCCAAAGACCCTCACTTCACCACTGATTTTACCAGCAGCTGACCATGCAGTGTCCATGTGTGTTCTTATGCTGCGTCCATCTCTCCCTTTCCTCCCCTCTCCTTCCCTCCTACAATGTTAGAATCGATGTCTATTCAGTTCTTTAGTTCACAATATTTTTGATGGTATAATCTTAGGGTGGGGAGGGGGCTTTAAGGACAATTGGGCCAAATCTCCATTTGATCAGATTAAGGAACCTGTAAGCCAAAGGTGGAGGGAGAAAGGTAACAGGCACAATTTGGAGAGGATGGTAAAGCAGGGGTCCTGTGACTGGCAGGAGAAAACAATCAGGAAGGTGGCCAGAGAGCACCTAAACATGCCATTGTTTGGCATAATTTCTCATGAGCAAGAGAGTTTGGATTTTTGCTGGGTACTGATCTGTTACATTGTTAGATTTCCATTTTTACCAAGGGAGAAAATACAAGTCTACATAACTGATTAGATGTGGGTGATGGGAAAGAAAGAGGCATCAAAGATATTTGGGGTCTCAGGACTTTGAAGAATGGAAGCTCCCATCATGGGAAGTAGAGAAGTTGGGGAATGTGCTAAGGAAGTCAGACCATGGGAGGGAGGAGGGGAGGCCAGTGGGGGCCGGGGGTGGGGGGGAGGAGCTGCCATCTCAACTCTCAAGCAGATACCCAGCCAATCAGCTCGAGATTATATCCAAAGACTCAGAGCAATAGGCACTTGGGGAAGGAGAGGAAGGTTCATCTAAGGGACTAAGGCAAGAAGGGAAGGAATACAAAAAGAAGTCAAGGAAGACCAAGCCTTGGGAGTGTGCCTTCATTAGAGGCATGGAGAAAGACAGACAAGCAAAGAGGAGTCAGAAACAATGGGAAAGAGAAATGCTGGGCTTGAGGGTAGCAGAAAAAGCTGAGAAGCGGCAGTTGAGGCAGAAAAGCCTGGATGGTTTGAACCTAGTCTTTGCTAAGGTCAAAAGTGACTGGAACCCATTAGGGATCCTCAAAAACAAAAGCTACCAGATTCTTCCTCTTGTTTTGGTGATTTGTTGTAAAGAACCAATTATTTATTTCCTTACACAAGACTACTCATCTTCCTAGTTACTATTTCCCTGCCTGCCTATTGTAGGAAAAACTCTTCACGGACCCACCATTAGATCTGAGCTGCTGGAGAGAAACCGGGGCAGCAGAAGGAAAACAAGGTCTTTATTTGACTGGGGTTTTGGGTGCATCATGGGTTCTTACACAAATGTCGCACCAGGCAATATGCTTTGCCTGCACCTGTTTAGACGCGGCAGGATGCAAACCAGATGGGTGCGGCTCCCCTCTGCCCGGTGAGCCCAGCCAGGGCTGCCCACTGCCCCCCACACCGTGGTCCCCCGCACTCCCGCGGCCAGAGTGCAGGCGGTCCGGTTTCAGCCCAGGAACTGAAAGGAACAAATGTGAAGTTCAACTCTGGTCTTAGTGTCGAAGGGAAAACAGCTGGCTCCCTCTTTAAGATATCCTCCTATTAATTTTAAATGCAATAGATTCTTCCTGGGAGGCACTCCAATCCTCTCTAGGTTTAAATGACATTATGGGAAAAGGGGCAGAAGAAAGAAATAGTGCAGCCGGAGGAAGGAGAGTTGCAATGAAATTTTTATAAATTAAAAAATGTATAATTATATCTGATGGTGGTCTCCCTATAATGAGATCCAAAGCAGAGACAGGGAAAAAGAAATAGTGACAGCAAAGCTAAGACAAGTGAGAGCTGTGTCGGCCGAGTGTCCCCACTGCACTGCCCGGTGGGCCGAAGCCGTCAGATGGGCTGAGACCCTGCTGGGGCCGCTGACACAACAGGAGTCATGTGCCCTCTCCATTCGGTCGTCTCCCTGTGGCCACAGCCGCTGTGAATTACCCAAAATGATTTTTCAAAGCCTGGATCAGTTTTTCCCCCGAGTTGACACAAAGACATTTCGGAACTCTCCCCACCTCCTCCCTGTGAACTGCCTGCCACATAGCTGGTGTGAGCTCAGGGGACACAAAATCATTTTAGTATCTGCCATAAAATATAATCAGGAAGTCACATTTGCCACTGGAAAAACAACTTCAATTAATTTTTTTTTTTTTTTACATAAGCACAGTGCTGTTTAGATTATCCTCTGATGTGCATCACCCAGCTCCTGCCTTCCACGATCCTGCCCTGACACGGGTCATGCGAGCTGGCTGCGCAGCGTCAGGCTTTCATACGACGCTGGAAGTCCTGCGAACCAGCACAGAGAGGAACATCCATTTCCCGGTCATCTCAGCTCAGACTCTTCTTTGCACGTTTAGCATGTCTACAAAATACATCGAGGATGACCACACCGCCAGAAACAAACAAAAACCTGCACACTTAAAGCAAGAGCGTCCGCTCGAGGTGAGGAGAGGCTGTGAGTGGCTCTCGTGTGGATCTTACGTACAAAGCGTGAGGCCTCTTCCGCGGTTTCCTAGAGAAGTGACACCGCGGGCAGTTCTGGCACAATCTGCCACAGTCAAACCACGTCTCTAGCAAGGAAGAGGGTGCACGGCTAGAGAGGGGAGGAACACGTCAGAAAGGCCATGGCCGAGGCGGCATTGCTAAGGCAACGAAGCTGCCATAATGGTAAACGCACTGTGACTGAATGGTACGTTCCAAAGGTAGGCAGGAAGTCAGGAAAGTGTCTGTCCTGCCCACAGCAGGCTTCCAGAAATGTCTATGGAACATAATCACCTTCTTACCCGACCAGACTGGCTCTTGCTGGGCCCTTACCTGCTTCCTCACGGTTGAGCTACGCCTGTGGTTGACCCCACCAAATCAGAGAGGACCCGAACCAGCAACGGGTGAAAAAAAAGAGACAATGGGATTAAAAACAATCTGTGCATTAGTTCATGAAGCAAGTCACATTGCTCAGCTCAGTCCCAGTCCCAGGACCCTGGGGATCTCTGCACTTACTATCTTCCACATTCAAAACTAGAAGAGGAGGGAATCACATATACTTGGGTTAGATAATAAGATGATCCCTCTGTCTGCAAGGAGAGACTCGTAAACACCAACGGAAGCCAGTTTTCATTCTCTTGGAAATCCTTAGGGAGCAATTTTGCTGAAGTTTCAAAGACAGAGCGACCGGACTGGAAGGAACCTTGGCGATCCTTCAGGTGAATGACTTTCAAACTCTCCTCCAAGGGAATCAGACTCAGACAGAACCCCCCAGCACGGAGAACAGCACTGCCCTGTCCCAAGTGAAGGGAAGTAGAGCCCGGAGCCTGGCTGGTGGCTCCCTCTGCCCCTCCCACCAGGCCACCTCGAGGGACCTCTCCGGAACACTAGAACTCCTTGTGTTTAGTGGACTGCTCTTTCTTGTCTTAGAGATGAGGGAACTGGACTTGGAAGGAGAGAAGAGAGCAGCCCAAGGTCACACAGCCTAAGGGAATTGAAGTCAGTGTTTTTTCACTCCCATACAGTTTTCCATACAGACATGGGACTTCAGGTGAACTTACATTAAGACTCTATCACCAAGAAGCTATATTCCATGAAATTCCATGATCCTGGTTCCCTCCAGTCAACAAGACTGGTATATTAATGGGATCTTTACTGTAATCCACAAAACAATGAAAGCCAAATGAAGCTATTTCTAAATAATGAGCCTGTAATTGTAAATGGCCTCATGATTATTGTGTGTGTGTTGGCAGATAGAAGTGGTTGATATAATGGGCTAACCCAGGGTCTCTGAGGAGTCCAGCCCATTAAAGCTCTTTCCCTGGTTAAATCAGCACATTTTTAGGCATCTGAGAACTGCTGGCTGGCGGCCGCTCGCTCCCCGCCAGCTCACGAGTTTTCTCATAGCAGCTACATGACTGGGAGGGAAAATATTTGGCTGGGGTCAGGGAGGGAGGGGAAGGTGGGGACAGATTGGGAGGGTTGCATACTTGTACAACAGGCAAGGATTCCTACCAATGCTGTTTGGCAAGCCGGCGCAATGTAGTATTTCATTATCCAGCAACAGTCACTAATTAGGGGCTGTCATCTTTTCCATGCCTAAAATCTCAGATCAAATGCTATCTCCTGATCTTCCTTCTCTGGGTCGGAGACTTCCCCCAAACCACATGCTGAAGTCCAGCAGCTAAGGTTAGGTTACCAGGATCCGTCAGAGCCGAACACTTCCTTTTCCTTGCAAAAGCAGTGGCTTGGGGCGTCTCTTCAGCAAATGATAACTCCCTTTATTCCATTCCGCTCAGCTCTCTCCCGGTCACAGCAGACCCCATTTCCACTTGAGGCCAGATGGGGTCAGCAAGGCAAAGGGAAGGAAGCAACCCTCGCCCTGGTCCCCTCCTTTGCAAAGGCATCCAAAGCCTTCACGCTTGAACTCCCGGGCTCTTTCTCAGAGCTGGGCTGGGACTGCTCTACCCCCACGGGCCTCTCTTCGTCCCTTCCCAGGGTTGTCCCAGGCCACACCTACCTGGCCAGACTGCAGTCTGTCCGCTGACCTGTTGGAAAGACAAAGGCAAAAAGCTCATGTTGAAGCAGAAGGGGCCAGAGAGGAAGACTTGCTGCCAGGAGTCACCTGAAATGCCCTGCCTGGCCTCCCAGAGAGCCGCCAGCATCTCTTCGATTCGTGACTGGCCCTCCAGGCAGAACAAGAAGAGAAACGCCCAGAGCCTCTTCCTGGGCAAGTGCTGTTTCTAATGCTTATTCCCAGGGCTGTTAGTATGTCCCTATAGCCTAGGGGGCGCTGACCCTGCTTCCCCAAGCAAAAACAGGGGTGGCTGTAGGGGACAATAGCAAGGCGGATCCTATTTTAGAGAACAAATTACTAGAAGCCTTCCCAGAGGTGAAATCCAGCTTCTCTTTGGAGTGTGTAGGTGGGTGTGGGAGGCGGGAGGGAGGGCTTGCTTGCTCCTGAGTAATGAGCACAGGAACACACACACACACACACACACACACACACACACACACACACACACGAGTGCGTGGTGAGGGCGGCAAGGGAAGAAGGAAGGAAGAATTGTTTGAGGGGGAGGAGGGAGAAGATAAGGACGTGCTAGGTTTAGATCCATATGAAATTCTCTTAGGTTGGGCTGGGGTGGCAAGGGGAAATGAGATTTAATTGCTGTCAAACTGCGGTTCTCAATCCAACAGCAGGCCCTAATATCGTGTTTAATGGGTCACAGCCTGCTTTAAAAAATGAATATCTTAAAGATCATGAAAAGAATTCTAATTTTAAAAAATACATGTGCTTGTGTACATGGGCCATGATGTAATCTACTTGCTGTCTTTGGATCTACAGTCAACCGAGTGTGGTCTGTATTAGAAGTGCGCTCGCTAGAGCAGGGACACCCCAGCAGGTGCTGGGCTGGGGAAGAGGTCGTGATCCGCGCTCCTGGAGAAACAGCTCCAAGGACTGGGGGAGGGCAGGGCTTCCTCTCGCCTTTAAAGGTTGCTAATTGTTGATTACACTTCAGTTCATCCTGAGCACTGTCCTCCCCCACCCTGAACAGCCTCTCATTACTAAAGGCTCCGCTTTCATCTGCAAAAATATTATTCTGAGCCATTATTTTCAACATCTGTCCCATTTCCATTCTGGAATATTCATACACATCAATTATCCCTCTGTGACAAGAACAAGGGGCTCTTGCATTATGGTGACAAATACATTCGGAAGGCAGGGACACGATGACTTGCACACAGCAAGATCTGCAGCTATTTTTTTCCTTATTGATAGAACTTGTCATCTTTAGATGGAGGCAATTTGCAGCACTAATGAATGGTCACCAACCTCTGCCCCTCCACACTGGCAAATCTGGTGCGTGTTTGTGTGTGCAGACCCATTCACACACACGCTTTCTCTCTCTTTCACACACACACACACACACACACACACACACACACACACTTCCAAGGTCCTGCTCCCCATTTCATTTATGGGCTATGTTTGGATTATTTTAGCAAAAAGGAAATCATGGTTATAATTTGCTTCAAATAGTTCCGGGCTTTCTTTCCTCTGATTCCCTACGAAGCAATCTGATAACCCAAAAGTAACGATTTTCTACAAGCAAAGCTGGGATCTCAGTGCCCAAACCTGTTTCAGCCTGAGTCCCTTGGGTGGCAGGGAGGAAAGAGAACAGAAGTTACCTAACAGGCATTCTTTACATAAAAGAAAATGGCTTTACAATCACAAGATCAAAGATACAGAGATAAAAAGAACTCATCACCTGGGGGAACCGGCCAGTGCAGGGGGAGGACAAGGCCAGAATGGTGGGTGGGAGGCTCTGGTATGAAAAATGTAGCCTGATTCCTGAGGCCGATGAGTCAATGAGCACCATATGCCTGTCTACACTGCAATTTGTCTGAAGAGTGCTCAAGAGTTTGTTTTAAAATGTTAAACCTCTGTGCAGTTTTGCCTTTCACTGGTCTTACCACATACTGCCTGTAGCTTCCTGGTCCCATTTTAAGGGACGAGATGAGCAGGGCAGGGAGGGGTGGGGACCGGGCATTCAGAGGCATCCCCAACCTGGGAATCCCATTAATCACAGGATGCTGAGAGCTAGGCAGGACCCGGGCAGGGCGCCCAAAACCCCAGGGAAGCTTCTCTTTCAACCTTCGCCTTCTGTTTGACAGCTGAGGAGACAAAGTCCAGAGTGCCAGTCTGGTTCTTTGCTTTGCTACTTTCCAGGGTCTGGTTAAAATCATACTTGATTCACGGGTGAGATAGGCCATTCGGTACCACGGCCTCTGCATGGCGGAGGCAGAGAGGGCTGCCACTTTGCACCAGGACCCTCCAAAGCAGAAGGAAACCGATGCTCTGACCTGACGCTACAGAAAGCAGCAGTCTGTGGGTCCCTCCTGCCTTTGAGAAGCCTCTCCTCTCCTCAGAGCAGATGCGTTCTCCTCTCCCTGTCCCTGCGTTCCTGCCACAGCCTCGGTCCTGCTACAGAGAGGCTGAGAGTTTCAACAAAGCGTCTGGAGAGCAAGTAACCCATCAGCCCTTTCCCCCAGCCGTGGCGGAGAAGGGGGACAGGGTGGAGGGCAGGCACACTCCATTTAAACAAATAGATGATGCACATTAGTGCTTCATTAAGCACTGGCCTTCTCCCATTACTCAGGCAGTCATGTGGGGCCGGGTGCCTCACAGCGAATAGGCGAGGAAAAGAAATGCATTCATATAACAAGATCAGGCCCACAGTGCTTATTGGGGAGGCTCAGCCGAACAGCTCGGGGCTTGGCCTGCCCCCCCAATTGCCAAACCTCCAGCAGAATTCCTATACTCACTTTCTCCCAGGGTTTTCTGGAGAAGGTCATGCTTGGCTTGGAGCTTGGTGATGAGGTTCCTGCCTTCCAGGTACTCCTTCATTTTCTGTAAGGGAGGAGGAGAAAAGCAATCAGACTCCTGAAGATTGGGGGGGAAAAAAAAAGAACACCCAGATGCTCAGCTGTACAATTCCCTTTCTATAAGAGGGCATTTGGTTCCTGACCCAGTTTCTACTAGGTTCCTTTTTTATTTCTCTAAGGCCCTGAGCATCTGGACAGCTACTGATTTCCATGCTGGCTGGGTATCCCGGTCTGTGCTCTCCTGGGAGCCAGCTCCACATTGGCTAGTGTAGGAAACGGTCTCTCAGAGCCCCTCATCCATCTCTTTCAGTTCCACTGAAGAACACGAGGTGGGGGTGGGGTGGGTAGACGCACTGAGCCCACATCCTCTTGGTGTGAGGACATACACCTGCCACTCGTCACCTGCACTGACATCGGCCCCACCCGGGCCCCTCCCGGAGTGCATTCCAACACACCAGGAGCAATGCCAAGGGCAGGCTCAGTCCCTGCCTAAGCCCCAAGCCAGCAGGCAGAGCATCTTTTGTCTGAGCTGTTCCTTAAGCCCTTTCCTCCTCTATTCTGCATGGAGTCTTTGTGAAGAGCTTGGGGTTTCTGAGCTTTTAGAGAGAGGGGCTATACTGCCCCCCCCACAATGGTACATACACATAGCCGTACTTCCAAACACACACGAGGTTATGGAAATGCACTCCCCTCTGCTCTAACAGTCAAAAAATGCAATTGCTGTGCTGGAGTTTCTGATTTGACCTCTTTCCACCCTTGTCTGCTCGGGGAGAGACTCTATTTCCCTGGACAATTCATCAAATCTTCCAAACAATACTATGAGCTATGATTATCACTGTCCCCATTTTACGGATGAGGGCCCCAAGATTTGGTGAGAGATTAAACAGGCTGCTCAAGGTCAAACTGTGAGTGAGTGGTGGGTGGAGCCCGTGTCCAGACATATGGAGTGCGACAATTCGGGGTGTGTGCTCCACCATCAGGAAGGCACGCTCCATCCAGTAGGGTGCACAGCATACGGAGAAGCAGAGCAAAACTTCGTGGTATTAATTCTTTATAGATGTGGAGCAATTCAAAGGTTTTCAGAGCCTGTGAGCACTTCCTCTCTCCGCTGACGCACCCAGGAACTCTGTAGAGCACACTGGAGAAGACATCACTCTTCCCTTGTTTCAGATGAGCTGATGGTGGGCAAGGGGTTCTGAACTGCAGGTCAGTGCCAGCCCGGAAGTGGAGTCCTAACACGTTTTTCTACTCTACCCTGCAGCCACGCATGGGGACCGTTGTTTGCCTCAGTTGTCTCTGAGGTCAGGGGTCATCTGCCACGTCTACACTTAGAGGCGAGACGGCCGTGTTTCCCGGGTAAGATCCCTGAGTGACTCATTGGTGATACATGACAGAGTGTATTAAATCGTTAATACGTCTGTCCTTTCAATGTATTAAGCAAAAAGTATAATTCTACATCAAGCCTCTGATTTTATGGCTATTACCACTCAGGATGAAGACAGGAAAAAAAAAGGTGAAAAAAAATGTGAGTTACTTTTATTCTGTACCTTTCTGTAGTGTCAACTTTTAACCAAAAGTGTGCATTTCTTCTGTCTCTCTTTCTCATGTAGAAACAAAGGGAAAAAACATGTTTTCTCTGGGATGCACATCCTGGCCCCCCGCCATGCCCCTGCATGTGCCTTTGCAACTCTCACCCAGCCCTGGCCCAGGGCGCTTGTCACTCACGCGACTTTCTTCCCAGACTTCCCGTTCCCTGGGCTCTGTGTCATTATTCTTTGCATCCCTGATGCTTACTCCTGCACCCAGCAGACCAGAGACACTCAATAAATGCTTGAAGCAGTAAAGAAATGAAGAGTCTCACTCCCCTCTGCCAGAGCCGTCCTCAGTGGTCACAATCCAAGCCCCCCGCTGTGCCCCTCCTCTCTAAACAAAGTAGAAAACAAACAACAGCAAACCCTGTACCAAATCATTGCTGTTGCTTCACTCCCGGCCTGTTTCCTCAGCTCCTTTGTGCCTTTGCACGAGAACATGTGCCCGAGAACAGGCTCCCTTATCACCTTCGCCTTTCCATCTGTTCCAGCTGCCAGCTCACCTGCTGTCAGTCTTCCCTGGGTGATACCCGAATCCCCAAGCAGCACCTAACTGTGGGGCCGGGAACAGGACCGCAGGGCCCAGAGGGGAAGAACCTGCAGAAAACATGCACTGCTAACATCTGAACCCTCAAAGGCCCCTCTCTGGAAGGTTATCCCAGAAGGCTCTCAAGGTTTCCTAATGAGGAAAGAAATTCACCAAGAAATTGTAACCCTTAAAACCAGACCAGACTGCTCAGAAAGCAGCCAAAAGTCTCAAAGGAGATGGATGCAAATTCCTTCCTCTCACTCATATTTCTACTTGTGACTCCAGAATTCATTTTCTCATTCATGTCACCGTCTGCAAGTAACTCTGGCTGTCACTTGGTGAACCATTAAAACAAATAACAATCTGATAAAGATGTATGATGGATTACCTTCTCAGGTTCTATGAGATCCTGCAGGATCAAAAACTATGTCGAGGTTGGCCCGCATCCCAGTAGTGGAAACAACGGTTGGAAGTTTTCCATCTGGGTAAGCCGGGTATGGCAGGGGAAAGTCATCCTAGAGTTCACAGGCACGCGATTTGTCACCTCCCTGTCCCTCATGGTTAGTTAGCACTCGTCTGAATGAGACAGAAGTTGGGAGAAATAATCTGGCCTTGCTGACAGAAGTCTTCAGTTGCTGACTGGACACACAGAGAAAGAGGCCAAGGCAGCTGAAGGTAAGGAAGGCATAAGGGCCTTTTTTTTTTTAAGCTTATTTATTTATTTAGAGAGAGACAGAGACAGTGGGAATGGGGGAGGGGCAGAGAGAGAGGGAGAAGAGAGAGAATCCCAAGTAGGCTCTGCATTGTCAGCACAGAGCCCAACTCGGGGCTTGAACTCATGAAACCATGAGATCATGACCTGAGCTGAAACTGAGAGTCAGATGCTTAACCGACTGAGCCACCCAGTTGTCCCAGGAGTAAGTGGCTTTTTGATGAATTCTGGAGACCCAGAGGCCATGAAAAGAACTGTTATGTGTTATCTCAAAATCCCTTCCTTGGTGAATAAGGGTCACTTTCCTTACTTAAAGTATGTTCCAATAGAGGTAACTCATTTCTTTCACTCCTTTCTCTGCACCTTGCTCCCCTCCCCAAATATCCGAAAGTAAAGTCACTAACCTCGAATTTTCATTGATGGCAGAGAAGAGAAAGGGCAGGGTTCTCTTCTAGATCATCACGAAATCAAGTCTGACTAGAGCCGTTACCCTCCCTCCAAATTTTACACTCAATATTATAAAAACTAAGAATTTCTTCAAAAAGTAGGAAGGGAGGCAAACAATCTATTGGGTCATTTGGTTTTGTTTGCCTCTGTGAGCCTTCAATTCCGTTTTTACGATCTCATTAATTTATTTCTTAATAATTCCTAACTGGTTATTATTGGTCAGTAATGAGTCTTATTTACTTAACAGTAATAATGTAACAGTTTTCTTTCAGAGCCCTCCCTTCCTGACAGGCATTTTTGTCTCAGTAAAATGAAAGTCTGAGTTGGGATACTGTCATCCTACTGCTAACTTGGGCAAGTCACTTAACCCCCAGCATCTTTGTTCCCCATCTGAAAAATGGGGATAATAATTTCTTTTTTCCCAAGGTTGTTTGAAGATGAAATAGGATAACGAGCATGCCCGTGATGGTTAGCATGTGGTCTAGCCAACCAGCCGGCGGTCAAAAGCATTCCTTGTACCTGAATCACCTACTCAGATAACCTCAACACAGTCCTCTCTACACTTCATTGCTGTGTGCTAATCCATAAGACAGCTGAATCAAACAGGTTTCTGGCCGAAAAAGAAAAAGAAAAAGAAAAAAAAGTAAAAGGCACTAGAATGCTTTTCAAATTTAAATTAAAATACCTCTTCCCTTTAATACCACGGCAGTATAAAACTCATGGACCTTGTTTATGCCTTGGGTTTAACCTGTGTGAAGTTCCCATTGCTTGCAAAGGAGAGGGGAGGGCAGGAGGAGTGCTATGTCTACCCTGCCCTGTGCACAGTGACGGGTGAGGTGGTGGCTTCCCCACCATCCTGGCACACTGACATTTCTCTCCTCTCTGTCAATTAAAAAAAATTTTTTTAAATGTTTATTTATTATTGAGACAGCGAGAAACAGAGCATGAGCTGGGGAGGGGCAGAGAGAGAGAGAGGGAGACGCAGAATCTGAAGCAGACTCCAGGCTCTGAGCTATCAGCACAGAGCCTGATGCAGGGCTCAAACCCACGAACCATGAGATCATGACCTGAGCCAAAGTCAGATGCTTCACTGACTGAGCCACCCAGGCGCCCCTCCCTGTCAATTTTTAAAGTAGCAAATGGGTGTCAGACAGAATATGTAACAGCAAACCTGTAATCGGGAGCACATCTCCCACTTTAATTGACAGGGCAGGGGCTACGAAGGTACCTACTTAGCACATATCTCCCAGAGTGCCTGTAGAGAATATAAAGATAAAAAAGGATCTTCGGGGCACCTGGGCGACTCAGTTGTTTAAGTGTCCGACTCCTGATACTGGTTCAGGTCCTGATCTCACAGTCGTGAGATAGAGCCCTGTGTCGGGTTCTGTGCTGACAGCATGAAGCCTGCTTGAAATTCTCTCTTCCTCTCTCTGCCCCTTCCCTGCTCGCACACACACTCTCTCTCAAAATAAATAAATAAACATTAAAAAAAAAGATTAAAAAAAGATCTTGGACCACACCAAATCTAGGGGGCTAGAGCACTGCCACAGTGGCTAAGGTGCCATCTCCTCTCCTATGACCTTACCAATTCTGTCCCCAAGAATTGAGGCAGTGTATCTCTGTTCATTTTATCAGCCATGATCTTTAACTTCTTTACTCCATCCCCTACACAAAAACCCCATACTCCAACCCTCATACAAGGAAATACTTAGGAGAAGTACCAGCCTTATAGGCTTTGGCTGTCCTTGGCTAAATAGCATTACTATCCACGAGCCGGGAACTGGTTAAATGATGGTACATCCATTTGTACAACAGAATTCTGTGTAGCGATTAAAAATGGAGGCAAAGGCATTGGTTAGGCTGCTGACTCTTGGTTTGGGCTCAGGTCATGATCTCAGTTTGTGGGTTTGAGCCCCATGTAGGGCTCTGTGTGGACAGCGGGGAGCCTGCTTGGGATTCTCTGTCTCCCTTTCTCTCTGTACCTCCCCACTTGTACTTTCTCTCTTTCAAAAAGAAATAAACATTAAAAAAGAAATAAATAAATAATTAAAAAGGAAGCAGATGTCTTTGGACTAATATGAAAAGAATATCCAAAAATAAAATTAAGTGAAAAAACAAAAGTGAGGAATAGGATAAATGGTATACTTCATTTTAAATAAATGTTTACTTACTTATTTTTAGACACAGATGGAGAGAGAAGGAGGGGGGAGGGCAGAGAGAGAATCCAAAGCAGGATCCTCGTTGTCAGTACAGAGATAGATGTGGGACTCGATTCTATGAGTCATGACATCATGACCTGAGCTGATATCAAGAGTTGGATCCTTAACCAACTGAGCCACCCTGGCGTCCCAAGTGATACAGCTCTTCTTTTTGTATTTCTCCTTATTTGATTTCATAATACTTCTTTTTTAAAAAATATTTTCAATGTCTATTTATTTTTGAGAGAGAGAGAGTGAGTGAGCAGGGGTGCGGTAGGGAGAGGGGGACAGAGGACCCGAAGCAGACTTTGTGCTGACAGCAGAGAGTCCGATGTGGGGCTCAAACCCATGAGCCATGAGATCATCACCTGGGCCGAAGTCAGAGGGTTAACCAACTGAGCCACCCAGGCGCCCTGATTTCATGACATTCCTAATGTAGTTTGTTGTATTAAAGGATATGTCAGTGGTTGCCTATGCATAGGATATCTCTGGAAGGACACAGAAGAAACTGGTTTCAGTCACTGGCAGAGGGGAGAGGAAATGAGGGTCAGAGATGGGTAGAAGCTTGACTTTTTCTGTCTGCTCTTTTGAATTCTTTGCATCTTAAATAATTTTTTTTTAACAGTCACTAAAGAAAGCAATGGGATAAAAAGTTGACATTGCTGGATTGTGTGTTATGAAAGATGAGTGACATAAAACAAAGGGGATCAGGAAACATGGCCTCACTCAGGGCAAAAGAGACGATAAAGCTGCCAGGCTCTTTCTGAGCCTTTCCTTCACCTCAGCTTCATCAGCAGAGAGTGGAGAGGAAAGCCAGTGGCTGGAGATCAGGCGACCAGAATTCTAGTTTTAGCCCTTGCCGAGTCCCTTGGAACAGCTACCCAATTTCTCCACATTTGGGTTCTTTCTTTTAATCTTTCAAATGGGAAGGTTTGGTTAGATGATTTCCAAAAATCACTTCAAGCTTTCTAGTTCCCACAAACAGCGGACCTTTATAGGGCATGCTTCGAACTTCCAACTGACGTCATCTGGGCAGATCAATCTGAGGACAGCGGAGAACAGCTCGATAGCAGCCCCCCGATGTTCCAAAAGAAGGGAGCTTCTGGGATGCGTTCCTCGGATGCTTTCGAATGGCACAGAGAAAACCAGAGGCAACGTTTGTGGGGGCAAGAGACCAGGGAACGCCTGTCTGCAGTCGTGCAGGCTTTGTATGGTTTGGCAGGTGCAGGCAGCCAGGCTGATATGCACCCCCTCTTTTTTAAATGTCCCTTTCACCACCACCCAAAAGCCGTGTTATCATGAAATGAATTATTTGATGCCCCAGTCATGAAAATGCTGAACTCTCTTGTATATCCATTACTACCCAGGCCCAGACAAAGAGTGTTCCTGCTAGTCAAGGAAATTTGCACCCAATTTTGGTAAGTAGTGCTCTGGCCACAGAAGACAGGAAGTGGGCTAGGGGACAACAAGGGCATTCAGACAGAGGTGAATGCGTGGACAGGGCCACCGGTCTGACTACGGTCATCCCTGCTCTTACTAAAGGTCACCCTTGAATACACATGTCATAGTTTCATTGAAAGCCAAAAACTAATTCTGACAGGCTCAAATACAGATTTTTATGTCCAAAATTCCTTACTTAAAAAAAAAAAAAAAAAGAAAGAAATCTTCTGCAATGTAATGAGATTTGGTCATTAAGTAGCGTTATATCTAAGCAATCCAGACAGAGCAGCTAAACAATCCTATTATTAAAAGCTTCTAGAGTGTTCAACAGCCTCCTGAGATAAGAAAGCTCACAGCGGCGACACAGCCCTCACGACAGACAAGACACTCTTGTCCTGTTCAGCCCAGGCCCCGCATGCCTTTTCACTTTGCACAGACTACTCTCCCCTCAAGGAAGGCCATGCTCCCCGTGACTTCCTGCCTGGTTCACTCGTCCCTCGAGATCAAGCACAGAAGTCACTTGGTGTGCAAGGTTTCCTCAACTCTGTCCATCCCCCTTGCCACTCATGCATGTGCGCAGGTATGTGTTGCACAGTTTTTATATCTATTTTTTTGACTGCAGAAATCAATCTATCGTAACTGTTTGGAAATATATGAAATGAAAACAAAAAGACCTTCCTTCAGAGGGCCAATCCTATCATTGTCCTCCTCACTGCCTACACTCGCCTTCCCAATGTTAGTGAGCATGGCGTCTGGCACATTGAAGATCCTCAATAAACTATCAAAGAATAAGTCAATAGTGATTAATGAAGAAGGTAATAATGCTTGTGGGGCTAGAAAGTATTCAGCCATTTATGGAGCGCTAACTACAAACCAGGCTGCGTGCTAAATATTTTTAGCAAATAAATAGCAAATTCATTTTTAGCTCAAAAATGAATGAATGGGCCAAGGTATTGTTCCAATTGCTCCACTATTTTCCTGTGTAGATTTTAGTGTTTTACTCATAAATATATTTAAAGAGTGTTATGATGAAATGAATTAGAAAAATATTAATCACTTGCTAAAATGAAAGCAGATTGTAAAACAATATGTATAGCAGAGTCCCCTTTTTTGTAATTAATATGCACTCACAGATATGTTTGTGTGTCCAGAGGAAAAAACAGGAAGGGAATATATCCTGATACTATTATCTCCAGCTAGTAGGATTATGGATGATTTTTATTTGCTCTTTTTTGTTTCTCTATTTATATCTTAAGCATGCTTTACTTTGTATAACAAGAAAAAAGTTATTTTAAAAGAACAATACTGTTCAATCACTCTTTTTCAACAGTCTTCTCCAGGATTTAAAAAAAAAAAAATCGAAAGAATTCTTAGTTTAACTAAGTAACAAAACAGATTTCTTTTTTTAGAAACGATAGCAAATCACTAGTGTTCTTAACAGAGAGAGGGTAGTGTTCAAAGAAGAATTAAACAAATTGTTCCAGTTGGAGGAAAAATTCAATTTACTGCATGCAGACTGTGTTTCTTGACTGAAAAACAAGTTAATTCCTCTCATTCAGAATCAGTATGCATATTCACTGGCCATATTTCTTCTCACATCTGCAAATTTAATTTCTCCTTTCTTGGTTGTCAGAAGATTAGAAAATAAATTTTAGCCCAGGCAATGAATCCTACTTGGCAAGCTCAAAATAACTTAATTATTAAAAAGCAGCACCAAAAACCAGCCAGGAACCTTCCAGAGGGCTGTTAATACTACTTAAAGAAAATAGGGTCTATTTCTCTTAAAGAAGCCTGGGAGATGAACAAATAACAAAATATAATGTTTTGAAATTCCCTGAAGACCAACAATGGTGCACATAACTCGTTCTTTGGAATTTCAGCTATAATTATGAAAGATAATTTCCCATCAACAAAAATTAGGAAATAAGGTCATTGCAGCACCTAGAAGAGATGATAGAATTCAAAAATCAGATATGTGCTAGCCAGAATATTTGGATGTAGTTCCCAAGAACCAAGAAATGAAGTCCTCCTTTTGTGACACCCTATGGCTGAGAAGGAAACTTTCCAACAGAAGCCTACCAGCTGCTTAAAAAATTCTTTAAAAGAATAATCTTCCTGGTAGTGTACTTGGGAGCACCTTTCTCTTGGGGAGGGGGGTGTCCCTGTTACACACATTCAGCTTGTAGATATCTGTGTCTTTAAGTGTAGGAATGGTCTCTGAATATGCCTAGATCCAAATCAAGATATTCAAAGACTACCCTTTCAATGCCAGACAAGGACTTTGGGTTCCGAGCCCCTCTGTGTGCCTCAAGGGATCCTCAAGAGCCATCGAGCCCCTCACCGTGAAATAGAACTGCTCGGTCTCTTGCTGGTTGGCTCTCCTTTTAGCGATGCTGGGCTTGCTCATGAAGGTTTCTGAGACCGTGGACTTGACGGATTCCATAGAGTTGCTGTACTGGAAGCAATCAGACACATCAAAATCCTCGACGGTCACAATGTCCTGGATGGTCTGCAGAGTGGCCTCCATTGTCTTCTTGACCTGCCGTGACAAGGGCCAGCATAGCACATGAGGGGCAGGCTGCAGAAGAGCCGGTAACGGGGGAGCTTGGAGCTGCGGGAGGGGTGGCTGGAGGGAAAGGGGGCTGCCGCTGGGAGGTGCCGCCCCACTTCCCCCTAGATGGTGCTGAGTGAATGAGAGCCATCACACGGACTCTGCTGTCCAGGGCAACTCTCTCGGGTGAGGACCTAAAAACCACCCCCCTCTTCAAGCTACGTATTTGACCCAGCTCTTTTGGTTATTATTTACTTTTTAAATTTAATATTAGCTCTTGGCTATAATGGAAGCTCTAGCGGAGAGCATAAAGCAAATCCAAACCGATGCCATGATGTAAAGAGCTAGTTGAGCTATGAGATGGGCCCGGTCCCGCAACGCCCAGGTTCTGTTTCAACAAATCAGCGCATCTGTTTCTCTACTCGCCAACTACGTGACCCGTCCCCAGTCTTTCCCGATCTTCCCGACTGACTGAGACGCCAGGTAAGAAGTCACCAGAGCACAAAAGAAACGCTGCCCTTTTGAACTAGCTGTGGAAAGCGAGTACTCTGGGCCCAGAAGAAAGTCCCCCTCTTCAAAGACGATGGAGATGTTTTAAGTGTCAAAGTCAAAGGCCTCTGTTTGTTTGGAAATGCTGGAAAAAGCCAGGCATGAGGGGGTGGCTTCGGAGACACAATATTATTCACACAGCTGCCAAGTGCCATTTTGATTAAATGTGTAGAGGGGGGAAAAAAGCATTTTGCAAAAGCCCAAAATAGAGCTCAACCTTTGGCAATGCAAGAGCAACTTCCTGGAGTTCAAGGGCAGGATGTAGCAGAGAGGGAAAATCCAAGGCTACATTTGGCTAGGAAATGTTTGCGGCAGCCCGGACATTCTCTGCATGCTCCTTCCACCTGCTCCCAGACGCGCAGCAAGAACGAGGGTCAACAGGGAAACACAGAGGGTGGCTGCAAGTCTCCTAAGCAGGAAACTCACCTCTTCGTTCTCAATCTTCAGGGTGGACAGACGAGACTGCAGTTGCTGGCATCTCTGTACCAGCTCGCTCTGGACAGGCTGCTGGGCACAGAGCTGGGAAGCCTGCCAAAAGAAAGCAATACCAGGTCAGGAAGAGGACACAGTTCTTTTGGCGGTTCCAGAGTCCCATTACTGCTAATAAAAGTACTCATGTTCAAGCTGTAAGCCTCATGGTTTCTATGTTAAAACAAAACACAAAGGCAGAGCATGTGGACCTCCTCCAGGACCAAAGAGCACAGGAGGGAATGCGGAGTGGGACCTGTTTGGAAAGATCATGTCTCTCCGTTTGGGGCTTATCCCCAGGCTGGCGCTTGGTAGGGTCTGCGGCTTCATGGAAGCCGGTGTTAGGCGGAGGAGCACCTCGGGCAGCCCCCAGTCCAGATACACAATGCTCTGGCGGGCGGATTTCCTGCTACAAGTCCTAGTGGCCACCTCTCCGGCCCCTCCTTCTTTCCTCTTCAAGCACCAGAGTGAAAGCAGGAGAGAAGTGGGTCAGGAGGCTAGCTTGCCGCTGTTGGCAGCCGGCATGTGTTTATAAATCTGGGCCATGCAGGAGAGGTCTGACTCAATGAGAGAGTGTGTAAAGCCAGGAACAAGTCCCCAGGCAATGCTAGGGGGCCCCAGCGGGCACAGAATCTGGTGGAATTCCCTCCTTTTGCCCCAGGTTTGCCCCAGATCTGTGTGGGAAAGGAGTCTGCCCTTCCCCTAAGAATGACAGTCAGTAAGCTTTTCCCTGTGTGAAAAGATGGTTGAGCCACCATCTCTTGATGGGGGCACGGTTATGGCACGGGTATGAGGTCACCCACAGTCCCCAGGATGACAGATGAGGAACAGAAGGCTGGCAGATTAGGAGGCAGGACCCACATGGAGGCAGCTCCTGTCACCTTGACACCATGTGTCCCTTAGCCTCTTGTCTGCATAGAGACATCTGGATAGAACTGGCCTCCTTCTTCCTAAGCAATGAGTGGGCACATTCACATGCCCACAGACCATTCTCTTGCCTAGAAGACAAAACCCCTCTTTAAATGGAGGGGGCTGGGACCTGACCTTTTCCTTCATTGGCTTTTAAGCTCCCAACTGACTTGACCTCCTCTCCCAGCTGAAGAGCTGGCCTGAGCCGGCTCTCAGATCTGAAGAGAGCTGACTTCACTCTCTGGCTCTTGGATAAGCAGACACAATGGAGAAAGCTCAGTGGCCAGGATGGGTTAGAGCCAAGAGTGAAACTCTCTGGCTGCCTGATGTCACTGGTCAGGCATCCAGAGCCCCACAAGCCTCTGGGGGCACCAAAAGTAGAGCCAAGCGCCTCCTCCCAGTACATCTGAGAGTGTTTGGCAACCACGCATGTGCTGAGTGCCCCAGAACACCCGTCAGTGCGGGGCCTTGGCCAGTTTCAGGGCTTCCGGTCAAAATGCCACCCGAACCTTGGCCTTAGTTCAAGGACTTCCAGGCAGCTCCCTCTCATTGCCTCCACAGTCCACAGACAGCCCACACTGGTGGGGAGAGACTGGCTGCAGGGACCAAGAAAAACTTGCCTTCTCATCTTTTTTTATTTTCTGCTCCTATGAAGGCTAGGCTGGAATGCAGAACCTTTTCAAGATCGAGGGCTGATCTTGGCCCCTGCCTGGCTTAGCCACTGATCAGCTGTATCACACAAGGAGAGGGCCTAGACAGAAGAATGGATTGTTAAATTTTAAAGTAACCCAGACCTAGCAGGAAGGAATCATGGAGGGAGAACCACCTCCAAGCCTGTGCCTTTAAGAAGCAGCAAGGCTGCTGAGGCAGGCTTTGGCAGAGGACCCCGAAGTGGGGTGCAAGGTAATGCACTCCAGCTGTGCTCCAGAGTATGAGACTAAGGCACTGACAGGGCTACGAGGGGGCCCGAGCACCCAGCATTTGGAGCCTCCCTTTATGGAGACAAGCTGTTTGGCTCAGAAGGGAACTCAGTCAACACCAGGAAATGTATCACTCCACTCAGCCCGTCCCCAAGTCCCACTGATTCTTGGGACAGAATCTCAGTGGCAGCTGGAGAAGGGGACTGGAAGATGAGATGGACCAGCAGCCAGGGCAGGTGAGGAATGGGACTTCCTGGGGCTTGGTGACACCCCTTCCCCCCACTCTGACTGCACACGCTTCCATCTCACTTTCCCATCTGTTCAGACGCTGACATTTCCTAAGTCACAGAAATGGAAACAAACTGTACATGGCTTGATTTTCCCTGAGGAGAGGAAAGAAATCATCTCCACATTTTTGTCTTCAGGAGAGAAACGTTGCCCTCTCCTCTGTGGCCTACTGATGACAGGGAATCTTCTGGTTACACTGCAACAGTTGTCATTCTGGAGCAGGGTTTTCTAAAAAGCATCTGGATACTAATCCTGATGGCAACACCACATTCCCTTGTTGAGAGCATATTATTGTTTTTCGGTCACTTAGGATCCATTCCTCCCTCTTCTGGTAACTTTGGCCTGACTCTCCTCTGGGGGAACCTCTCACCCCACAACTCAGGCATGGAGGATGTGACGTAGGCATAAGCCAGTCAGTCAACTGCAGATACCCAGCCACAATGATTGGTGCAGGGATAAACACATCAGCCAATCAGAATGATTGGGAATTTTGTGGGGGCTTCAAGAAGGGAAGCAGATACTCCTTCTACTGGATTTGGACCTATAGGATCAGGCTCTCATGGAGTAAGAGTCTAACCTGAGAATACAGCCAGTATAAAATGTGAAGCAGGGAGAGAGAGAAAGAGAGAGAGAGAGAGAGAACAAACCCGAGTCTTGATAAATTCCCAATTCTAAATCCAAAGACACCTGAAGATCCATTTATTTCTATTATGTAAGCCTGTACAGCCTCCCTCTGCTTTAGCCCAGAGGCTAAGGGGTAGCTCCTACCCGCAGGAATGAGGTTCACTCTCATTAGCATGCACAACCACCCCAAATGGAACCAAAAGTTTCCGAGTAATGAAAACCAAAGAGCTTCTCGTTCCCCTCACTCTATTTAGGCCCTTCTTGTTTTAGTCTTGGAGGTGAAAAGTTCAAAGCAGGGCCCCCATGTTTCTGTTCTTCTGCCTGGCAGACAGCATCAGGCTTCTTGGATGACATCTTAGCTCCTGTCCTGTCTGTAGGTACTCATTCTTTTTTGTTCAATACCCAAGCAAAACTATACTTTTTATTGCAATCTTCTAAAGCCAAGAGAGTAAGATCCTTCGGCTCTCTGCCAAGTGACAAAAGATCCCACCATGACTGTCAGCCCTTCCTCCCCATCAAAAGCCTTTAGTACCTGGTGCCGTCTCAGCTCCTCTTCCAGACTCAACCATTTGGAAGCCTCCTTCAGCTATTTCCTCTCACCACACTGAACTGTTCGGTTTTAGAACACACCTGCGGTTTTTCCCCTCCACTGATCCTGCTGGGTCCTATGGGGGTCCCTCACGATGTATATTTTGAACTTTCTCTCAACTCACCAGAATTGAAGCTCCCTGAGGGCCCTAATCCCCAGTGTCGATGGTCAAGGCCCGCAGGCGCACAGTAGCTATTTGCCAAATGAGCGGAATGTTCCTCACCCACCTGACAGCAAGACAGCCCCAGGCCTAGCTCTCCCCAGAACAATGTGGCCTTAGCGTAGTGAATCTGGACATGAGGGAGGGTGGCGATGGGACGAAGGCCTCACCATGTCCCCCATGTGGGGCTGGAACTCAAACTTCATAGGTGGGCAGAAGACATTGTTGTACATCTCCATGAGGCGCTGCTTGTCACTGGTGGCATCCAGGTTTTCTACGGCATTCTCGATGGCATCCAGGCCCTCGTGCTTGGACTGCTCCAGATTCAGCTCAGCGGAGAGGAAGGTGCGTAGCGCCCGGTTCAGGCTAGCATGGTAGCCTAAATCACAACACTGCTGTGGGACGGAGAAGGCACATGAGCAAACCGTGGACAGTCCCAAAGCTTGGAAGAAGGACAGGGTGGCCCCCACAGCAAATATGACCATATCACTGAGGCTGGCATTCTGGCTTCTAAGACATGGTGCTCGAACCCATGAACTGTGAGATCATGACCTGAGCCAAAATCAAGACTTGGATGCTTAACCAACTGAGCCACCCAAGTGCCCCAAGACTGATAATTTCTAAACGTAAGTCTTACCGGGAAAATTCAGATGATGTGAAGGCTTCTGATTTTCTAGAGCAAAATGGAGTGGGGGGGGGGGCGGATTGAGAGAGGCAATAGGAAAAAAAAAGCACTGGATAGGAAGTCAGGCAACCTTGGCAAAGTCACTCCCCAACCCTGAACCTGTGTCCTCAGCTGTTAAAG
Source organism: Suricata suricatta (assembly GCF_006229205.1). NCBI lineage: Eukaryota > Metazoa > Chordata > Mammalia > Carnivora > Herpestidae > Suricata > Suricata suricatta. Next base: position 151,641,430 of record NC_043702.1, on the reverse strand, counting down.
GAATGGATTTGGCCAGGCCAGCGGTTTTCAAGCTGCACACCGGAGCTGTAAGGTTCTAGGCCACCGCTCAGGCTGCCCCTGAGAAGAGGGTAATAGGGCAGCAACTAGTAGGACTTGGAGCCTCCTATCTTCGGTTCAACCAAACCAGCTTTGCTCTTTTATCTGCCTCATCTTCCTGGAGGAGGTCTGGTTTGGAGAAAGAATTCTGCTAGCAAAGAAGTCTGAAAATACCTGGACTAATGATAGTCCCTAAGGCTCTCTTCAGCAATGGCATTCTGTAACTCCGTGACAATACTCCCCATCTCTCTCAAAGGACGCAGAGATCCAAATTCCTTGGCCATCCACTATTCCCTCTATTGTTTAAGCAGCTCTGAGATCCAGAAGCTGAGAAGAAACATCAGAGAAGAATCCAGGGATAGAGTAAGACCAACTGCCTGACTGCTGTTTCATTCCACGGGCAGGCATCAAATGAACTTCACCTAGCCTTTCCCCTCATCACGTTCACACTGGGAGCAGCCATGGCTGGGGAAGAAAATGCATGTGATGGGCCCCCTCTTCCTAGCATGTGAAAAGGAGCTCAGTGACAGGGTGCCCGTCAGGCTGGGCTCTGGGTGAGTGCCAGCACGCTCCGGCACCTGCAGTGGAGGAACAGCAGTTACAGATCAACCAGAGGCAGAGGATGGAAAGACATTAAACTCAGCTGGGAGGGAAAAGCAAATGGAAGCAGGACAAAAGCAGCTGATTGGCAGACTTCAGGTGCAGTGGCTTTTCCTCCTCTGAAAGAGGCTGCTGGGCTAGCTAGGCTGCCCTTGAACTTGTAAACCTTCCTGACTACCTCTGTGCAGATGCCAAGGATGAACTGGATGCCTATAAGTCTATGAACAGAAGTAACACTGTGCTCAGGGCTGAGCCAGAGGCGAGCTCTGTAGGCAGAAGAGAATTAGGGGGAGATGAGGCGCCCTTCATAGCCTTTACATATTTTTGGTCACCTCACTTTCCTCTCCATTTTCTCCACCTTTGCCTTGATTCATACCCTTATCTTACACCAGTGCTGTCTGCTTCACTGTCTTTAGTTGTGGCTTTTGGTATGCCATTCCCCTGCTGAAGAATAAAAGCTACAAAAGCTTTCATTTTTTTCTAAAGTGAAGTCCACCTTCCTTAATTTGGAAATTTAAAAATGCCTCTATTTTACTAAGTATGCTTACTGTACGCCAGATGTGTCCTATGTTCTACATCTTAATCCTCGTATTATCTTAATTTCCCAGGCTAGAAAGGTGATGCTTCATAAGGTTAAGCAAGGTTGATGGCCAGAACAAATGGCAACCTGTCTCAGTCTGACCGTCAACATCATCCGCCTCTATTTTCTTGCTTTTCTTTCTTCTGCTCTAACCAACGACATATTCCTGCCTAGGGCAGAGGACTGGAAAACAGCAGGCCTCAAATCAGCTACCTGATGGTCGGCAAGCAATGTAGCCTCTCTTGGCCTCCAATGGGGACAACACCAGCTTGTAGGTTGTTGTGAGGCTTATAACAGGCGATGCATTTACATACACTTGGCACCATGCAGCCACTTAAACACTGTTCACCAAGATCCCCAAATCCACTGAGCTCTGCCTTTTCCCTAGAATTTTCTCTTCTTGACATATTTCCCACTCTTCTCACTTGTTGGAAATGGACCCAGTCTTCAAGATCCAAATGAAATTCCCAGCTTCTGGGAAGCCCGCCAGCCCTGCAACCCTGGCATATATTGACCTTGGCCCCCACTCAGAACCACACTCATCTGCAGCCCTCACGTGACACAGAACACACTCCCTCACTCTGTGACTTGCCATTTCATATCACCCCAACCAGAAGGCAAGTCTCAAAGAGGGCCTGACCAGTGTCATTCCTTCTTTGTATCCCTTACCATGAAGCCTTGCTCACAGGAGGCATTTAATAAGCAGCAGGTGACTGATTGATGCTAGGAGTACAGATTCTAGCCTCTCGGGAAATAATCCATTGAGGCTGAACACCGATCTAAGTCAAGTGGGTAGATGTGGCCACTGAAACCCATTGTTTTGCTCATTCTGTCTGGCCTGTGTGGGGCTGCCTGCTGCCTCATTTCTGTAACTGTTCTATAGCTTCTCTGTGCCAGGGAGTCTGACTCACAGTGTGCCCTCTGGCTCTTCTATGCCTCCAGCCATCCAGGGAGATTCAGAGTAGGTTCTCCAGAGCCTTGGATGTCCACAAATCTCCACAAGGGTGACAGCCAGAAACTGAGGCTTTAGCAAAGAAGCAATTTCAGGCAAGGTTAGGTAAACGAGATTTGAATATTCCATCTCTGTTCCCAGGAGAATCGAACAGTGAGTAGAGGCAGCACATTATTTTTCTCACAATGGGGACAAAGTATGCTTTCGGTGGCTTCTGATGAGTTCTGTGGCCACGCTGAGCTCCCCTGGCCATTGCTGGGTTATATAAATGTTTGATGAAAACCCTCTCAGGGGAAATCAAATTTTTATAAGAATTTAATGATAGCCTATCCAGATGTGTGAGGACTTGAGTTGACAGCTCATTAACCCTTTACTAGTTCATGTCCTCAACCAGAGACTCTAGAGAAGGCCTAGAAAAGAAACATGGGTGTTTCATAACATCCTCTTCAAGGTCACACAGAAGTGAAAAATAAATGTCCTTTATAAAATTTCCTACTAAGAAAGCTAAGTTCTTTTGTGTCCAACTTGGATGCACGAGGTGTCACAGATTCTCTACCCATGTACTCAGTGCTCACAACCCTCCAGCCACGCATGAGGACAATGCCCTGTTCTTCATTCATCTGTCTGCTCCTGGGTCAGGAAAGCCATAGGGGTCCGGGGGAGGAAAGCCACATTCCAATGAGCCCACAGTTCTTAGACTCTATCAGGTCAGCTCAGAATGTCTTTTTGGCCTGAAGTCAAGGTTTTCCTGGTGTGTTTCAGATGCCTCATGTGGATTTCTACAGTCCAACTTGAAATTTTATTATATTTATGTAATATATATTTATACATTAATGAAGTCAAAGGCTAGTCCTTGTGTCAATGCACTGGCATTAACAAAAATAACTTCTTTTCACTTGTCCTCAATCCTTTGAGCACACTTGCACTTGCACACCACTAGGAAGGACATGGTGCACATAACAGATGGCAATAGACTGGCATGAGAGTCATCCCATGTTTTAAAGCAAGCTCGAGATCCTGTAAAGATCTGGACACCAAGGTACCCCGGCCCCCCACTCAATCCTGCCCTAACTGTTGGTTTACTGCCCAAATCATCCTTTGAGACATTTTAATTACATGGATCATCTATAAAACTACTGAGGGGTGCCTGCCTGGGTGGCTCAGTCAGTTGAGCATCCCACTCTTGATTTCAGGTCAGGTCATGATCCCAGGGTTGTGGGATCGAGCCCAGCATTGGGCTCTGTGCTGAGTATGGAGCCTGCTTAAGATTCTCTCCCTCTCTCTCTGCCCCTTGCCCCACCTCACACATGTTCTCTATCTAAAAAGAGAAAGAAAGAAAGAAAGAAAGAAAGAAAGAAAGAAAGAAAGAAAGGAAGAAAGAAAGGAAGAAAGAAAGAAAAGAAGGAAGAAAGAAAGAACTACTAATAATATGCAATAGTAGGGGTGACACTCAAAAACATCATGCTGGCCAAAAAGGCCAGATACAAAAAGCATATACCGTAAAATCCCATCTTGTGAAGTTCTACAACAGGCAAAACTAATTTATGGTGAACAAACTCAAAACAGTGTCTGCCTTGGGATGAAGGACTAACTGGGAAGAGAAAAGAGGAATTTTTGAGGTGATGGAAATATTCTTTATCTTGATAGAGATATAGGTTACAGGGTGTTCGAATTTATCAAAACTCTTGAAATTGTAACACTAAAGTTCAGGCGCTCTATGTAAAGTATATCTCCAAATAGTATTAAAAGACAAGAAAAATGGGGGGAAAATCTTGACTTAGGAAATTACCTTCTTTCTCCCCCTGCTATTCCTTTCTTCCTTCAGTGAATATACAATGTGTTTGATTGTATTAAGAACATCCTGTATATGTTTATACAGTAAGGTATTTTTTTATTTACTTATTTAAGTAATCTCTACACCCAATATGGGGCTTGAACTCACAACCCCAAGATTGAGAGTGCATGGTCTTCCAACTGAGCCAGCCAGGTGCCCTAGTTTATGTGTTATGGTGAAGAGACTTGTTTTCTTCCCTCACGGAGCTTACAGAGGAGACTAAGCCATTTTCCTCTGTTCTTAGTGCAGTGACTCAAGGGTTTTTTGACTTTCAGCTCACAGTAAGAAATACATCTTATACTGTCACACACATACACACATCACTAATGTAACAGTTTCACAAAATCACACTTAACCTCACAAGTATGATGTACTAAGATATTTTATTTTCCTTCCTAGTCTATTCTATTCTATTCTCTTCTACTCTAGTTCAACCCATAAAAGTAATTTCATGACTTCCCCTAACAGACCATGACCTACAGTTTGAAAAACACTGTCCTAGGTCCCCCTCTGCTTACCTTAATGTGGCAATTAGCCAGTTACATGCAAATTATTTCTTCACATGTCTATGAATACCTCTAGGGTAAAAATTATTTTTGATGCTAAGCACATAGGCTCATTCCAAATAAATATTTACTTAGCAGGATGTTATCAGCTTAAAAAAAGAAAGAGTAATGAATCTGTCTTCACTTTAGGTAAAAAACAAAAACAAAAATAAAACAACAAACAAAACAAAACCAGAGCGCTTTACTATCTGAGTGGCCCAGAATGCTGCGTAGCCTACAACCACACCCTGGCTGGGCACGGAGGAGGCTGAAGGGTTCTTTTTCATGAGACCTCATCCCACATCCCATGAAGATAGGCTCGTAACATACTTTTCTTCTTGTTGTTAAATGAGAATAAGGTGCAAAAGAGCTCAATACTTGGACTGATTTTAAAACACCTCCTTACGTCTGCTGGAGTGTCAATGGGCTGCACAGCTCATGACTGACAAAGCAGTAGGCCCTCTCTCCCACTGAGGTCAGCAGTTTGGTGAAAGGGCTGGGAAAGGAGCCCTGGGGGCAGAAGAAGGAGGCAAGGACAAACCAGAGGAAGAGCTGTGATGGACAGCATAGTTGGATTTTTTTTTTCTTTTTTCCAAATGCGAGATAAATAGTAGAAATGGAGCATAAGAAGTGATTCTCTTCCTTGAGCTGAGAGCAGGCGTCTGCCCCAACAGAGAAGAACCATTCCTTTCAGCAGAAGAAAGGATCCTGTTTAGGGCTCCGACCTCCACTGAAGGACAGTGTTCAGATTGGCATCAACAAGCAAAGAGAACAAAGCCGCGTCTGAGTGGGGATCAGGGCTCCACTTACCCAGTAAGACAAGGCCACCCAGGGCTTTAAGAGGCTGAAATCTACCGAATCAAAAATCTCTGGCTGAAGGAACTATTTTATTTATATAGTTAATTTTTTTTAAGTTTATTTATTTATTTTGAGAGAGAGCAGCAGGAGCTGGGGAGGGGCAGAGAGAGGGAGACAAAGAATCCTAAGCAGGCTCTACGCTATCAGCACAGAGCCCCACACAGGGCTGGTACTCACGAAACCATGGGATCATGATCTGAGCTGAAACCAAGAGTCAGATGCTTAACTGAGTGAGCCACCCAGGAGTCCCTGAAGGAACTAATTTAGAAAAGTTCCCCAAGCCAGATTTAAGCACCAATGATCTAGTCCAGCTCTTCTGTTTGCCAGAGCGAGATCGAGGAGAGGGGAGCAAGGCAGCATTCCAAAACAGTTCAGTGACAGTCCCCGGATGACCTGAACCTTAGACCAGTCCCCACGTAGTGTGTTAAAGTGCGGTAGGTTCGTTCACCGAGAAACCGAGTCAGGCATAGGAGTGTATGGGGTCCGGCCAGAAGCTCATAAAGCCCAGGGGCTGCCTGCTAACAGCTAGTGGCAAATATCGGGCCTCGGAGAGGAGGCCAGGCCGGTACGCAGGAAGACCAGGAGGCTGGACTGCGGCCACTAAGCCCGCCAGCTCCAGGCCCTCCACTTTGAAGACTGGAGGGAAGCGTGTATTTATGCAGCTACAGTCAGGACTGGCTCAGGAACTGGGCCACATGGGAGTCTGCAGGTGAGAAAAACTGCAAGACTCAGTCATGGAGTGTGAGGAAAAGCAACAGGAGAAACTGGCCCAGGCTGACCCAGGAGGCCAAAATCACAGAGTGTGTCCCCCGTGCCCGCCCCATGCACAACACATGTGCCTACGAACCTACTTCTCGTCATCTTTGGGTCAATATCAGATGCCCATATGTCAGGGGCATCTGAATGCCTTCCTGACCAAGATCCTCATTTGCAATGTAACTGGGGGTAGGGAACGCTCCTGAGCCCCAGATTCCTTATCTTCAAATTGAAGATAGTAACGCCGATCCAGAGGGCAATATGACAGTCAAATGAAATAGTACTGGGAGATGTTGAGTGCTACCTAACTACAAGGTATGGCATTCTAGCTCCTTAGCTCTCTCCACTCACTTCTATGTGCAAGTAGCTGATCGAAGAACATATTTCCTGGAGATGGAAGCGCATTGCAGTTATTAGCATGGGTTGGGTAATCAGACTTGAGTACAAATTTTGCCCCCATCACTAATCAGCTGACTCTGAGTAAGTCCTCTAAACTCAGAATTTTAAACTGTAAAAGGGGAGACAAGAGTTTCTTCCTCCCAGGATTCTACTAGGAACTGAGTAAGATCAACTACAGAGGACGTCTCCTGGTACCCGGTACACGCCAGCCCCTAATGGGCCGTGGCTGCTATCTTCAGGATCCTTCTCAAAATGCTCCAAGATGCCTGAGTAGCAGGACTGGGGAACACCTGACCAGTTCTCTAAAACCAGGAAAAAGGTGCCCTTGAGCCCCCGGCTTCAAGCACTTACATCAATAAGGTCAGACAGGTCGTGGATGTAGTACTTGAAGACAGACGCATTGGTTGCCTCCAGAGCCAGCAAGTACTCATTCCGGGCTTTAATGGCCTTCAACTTATTCTCTGTATACTTGGCTTGGCGCTGAAAAAGGAACAAAAGTTCAATTCTGCTTTTTTTTTCTTTTTTTAAAGGGGAGATTGTTCTCTAAAAGATGAAAGGACAGTACATTCGAGAACCACAATTGTGCTACTACTCCCTACGCACTGTCTGCCTTAAATTGGGTTCTAATTCTGTTTAATGAGATTCAAGGGCATAATGTAGATCAATCCGGGAAAGGTTAATGAGGTTCCCTACTTTAGGCGCATGTCCCACTTAGGTTCTGTCTACAAATACCATTCTCTATCCTTGCGCCACCGTCCAGAAGGTGTCACTACCTCTGCCCCTGAATACAGGACATGGGAAAGGTTTCTATGGTTTCTTGTGAATCTGCTACAGGTGAAGAACTAGGAACCCCGCGCCCCCAGGCCCAAGTTCTTCCAGTACCCAGAATTTCTTCCAGGGCAGACAGCAAGGCCTGACTTTGGGCCATTAGGCCCTGAGGGACACAGAGTTTCCTTGTTCTGTTCTTCGCAGCACCGATTGGAAAACTATCGGTCCTGACTTCCACAGTGCTCGTCCCCAGCCCCTAAGCTGCTAAAGCACATGTACCTTCTCCTTCATTTTCTCGATCTTCTTCACCGAGCTCCTCCGGACATGCTTCTCCTCGATGCGGACATTGGACGAGGAGTCAGGGGAGCGTGGGGTCTGCCGGTCTTCTTGCTTTACCGATTTTCCAATTTGCTTCTCCTCCTGCTTCTCCGCCTCCTTTAGTTTGCTCTGAGCACTGATGCTGTCGGCATTGTACATGTGATATGTCTTCATGACCTGCAAGACACCCCCCGCCCCCACCCCCGGAGGTCAAGCCAATGGGGTCAATTCTCTGCTTTACAGACTAACAGATTGAGCTGAACCTGTCCTACATGAAGCAATATCCTCATACCCTTAAGGGAAAATTCTTAAGTGTTCGGTTCAGCAAACATAGTATATTAAAGACCACTCCAAAGCACAGGGAAGCAGCACTTGAACTGAGCCAATATGTCTTATTATTAAAATGACATTGCGCCTCCCATCATCTATTATTTACTTCTATTTATTAACACTTGTAATCATTACTCTTTTATACTGGCCGAGTAATTCCTACTGCTTAGCTATCTCATGGCGCCATGCACACAGGAAACAGCACCACCGCTCAGATCCCGAGAGCAAAGCCCTTCCCTGGCTGGTTAGGAACCCTGAAGGGGGCAGTGCTGCCTGTGGAGTAGCTTGCTTTTTGGACATTTCAGATACAAATGGGGAAGAAAAAAGGCTCCAAATGCTCTTCGTCCTGGTCTAGCTTTCTAGGGATCCGCCTGGTCTGCTTCATGAAGATCGAACCCCCTTGCTCACGGGAACCAGCACAGCAGAAGCGATAGCAATGGCGGCGATCATTTACTGAGCATTTAGTATGTGCCTGACTGTGCTAGGTGCCACACACCCATTTTCTCACTTCATCCTTACAGCGCCCCCATAATCTAGAAAACAACCCTAAGAAGACTGTAAACCCACACAATAATTCAGGGAAGAATCTAAGAAGGAATAAACACCTCCATCAGGTGAAACTAGAGCTGCCACAGATAGGAATATATACAAGGAGATAAATATCATTTTCAAATTCCCCCTCAAAGCAACTGTCTGGGAGTCCAATCTCTTCTTAATGAGGAGGCCAGGAAGCCTAGAACTTTTGTGTATTTCCTCCCAAACATACTTCCAGCCACAGGTGCCCACTCTTCCCTGCTGGAGCTCTCTGTTCCCACACCAGGGGCCTCTAGCTCCTATCTAGGAATTAAAAGAGCTGATTGCAACTAAGCAAGCTGAAGTTCAAGAGTGCTGACATTTTGATGCCGTGCGGTGTCCCTGAGAGGGAGAAAGAGAGTATGGGAGCTGGTGCATACGTGTGGGGGCAGGGAGCACAGACTGAACAACAGAGGAGAGTGTAGGTATTATATTGATAATAACCTCTAGCACTTACTTCTTAGTACGTGCTGTGTGTCAGAGGCTTTATGTGTGTTTTCTCACTTAACCCTTACAGCAATTCTGTGAATGACATGTGATTATTTCATCTTGTAAATATGGGGAAACCAAAGCTGAAGGAGACAAACTGTCCCATCCAAGGACACATAGATAGCAAATGGCAGAATCAGGATTCAAACCCAGGTCTGTCTGATCACAAAGTCCACATTCTTAGCCATTAGACACTAGTGTCTTCCTCTGAATAGGAACAGAGCTAGACTAGTTGGGAGGAAAGGTTTAGTCAAGGCAGGTTTACAAAGAGGAGCTGGTTTTAATAATGGCTTCATTTTAGAGCAATGGTCTCAACTAGGGGCTAATCTGGAGACATTTTTGATTGTCACAACTTGGGAGCTTGCTATTAGCATCTAGTGGGTAGATGCCGGGAGGCTGCTAACCACGCTAGGCACAGGACAGTCCCCACAACAAAGCTGCCTGGGCCAAAATGTCCCTGGTGCCAAGGCTGAGAAATCTTGGGTTAGAGGGACCTTGTGAATGTATGAATCCTTTAGGATCAGCTAGAGGTGGTGGAAATAATAAAGAATATTGGGGCATTGACAAAATCAAAGTACATTAGAATTTAAATTCTCATTTTGGATACAGAATATCTTAAATCAGCTTCACCTTATTTTGGACCTGACATCATTTCCCATAATAAGGTAAATTCTGTATATTCTCTATACAGGAGAAATGATATTTAACAACTAGTAGCACTAAAAGCCTTTCTAAGTAATTCAAACAGTCTTCCAGATTCTGGGTTGACTAAGAAGTGGGGAAGAGGTATCTGTTATCTTGTCTGAAGAGGGGTATTTAGGACACCACTTTTTCTTTCTTTTTATCTGAATATGGAATCAAAAGCTTGAATGGACCCTTATAAAAATGAAAGATTTTTAAGAAAGCAATTTTCCATTTCATGAAGATGCATGATAAATAAAGAAGAAACACTACGAATAATAATTAAAAAAATCAATGATTTATATTGCTCCTTTCCACTAAAGAACTCTCTCTTGTTTTTGTTGTTGTTGTTTATTTATTTTCAGAGAGAGAGAGACAGAGAGAGAGAGAGAGAGAGAGAGACAGACAGACAGACAGCACAAGGAGGGGAGAGAGAATCCCAGGAGGGCTCTGTGCTGTCAGTGTAGAGCCCAATGGGGGGCTTGAACTCATAACCATGGGATCATTACCTGAGCTGAAATCAAGAGTTGAATGTTTAGTTGACTGAGCCCCCCAGGCACCCCTAATGACTCTCTTTAAAAGAGTAACATATACCTCATCTAAGAAACTATGACTTCCTAAAGGTAAGCATCACATCTTCTTTTGTGTTTTTTCTTCTCCACAGTTGGGAAATGTGTCATGTACGCAGTAGTAGTTTTACAGTCAATGTGGTTGCCCAAATGATTTAATGACACTGAATCTTTCCTCTGTGGAAATATGGAAGAAGGATAACTAGTATCCTTCAACTCAAGACAAAACTGAGGTATCCAGAGGCCAAAGCTTAAATAAGTGATGCCAAAACAATTGGAGAAATAGGGAAGTCAAGGTAGGACTTGCAGAAATATATATATAGTGAGGCAAATACAAACTAGCAAAAAACTCAGAAGTCCAAATTCTCAGTTCTATGAAGAGAATTCACTTTACTTCAAAAAACTAAATCTTAATTCATGCCTTTAGCTCTGCCTTCTCCTCAAGCCACATTAAAATAATAGAGAAGAGTTATTATTATTTTAGATATAAACTGAGGAAAACAAAAAGAATAAAAGCAGTATATAAAAAGCAGGGAGGCAAATAGTAAATATCTGCCAAACCTTAAACTAAAAGTAGGCAGAGCCAAGAAGCAACCAGACTTATATCACAGAGACCCTAAGGGAAACTGGGTAGAAGCCAGGAGGCTGTGGATGAAGGTGAAGCTAAAACAAGAGAAATTATTGGAAGCCCAAGAATCACTGGACTATCAGATCCCAACCCCTCCCCATCCATAGTGGAGAGTAGAGGCTTATTCTCTTATAGAGGGTCTATGCACTGGGGACACTGGACTCAGCTGAGGGTAGGGGTATTGAACTTAAAACAGGAGGATCAACTGAAAATTCTATACTGAATGTTGTGAGAGCCCCAGCCTCTTTACAACTCAGGCCCCAGACATAGGCAGGAGGTCAGAAGAGCCTTGTCTAGGGAATCTGACATCCAAGATAAAAGACCTAGAAACACTGAGTATCATGATTTTCCCAAGGACACACCTCAGTCAGATCACAAAGTCCACATTCTTAGCCACTAGGCACCAGTGTCTTCCTCTGAACAGGACCAGAGCTGGCTTAGTTGGGAGGAAGGTTAAGTTTAATTGACACAGAACTTCCAATCAGCTTTTCAATCCCTCACTCTTTTAAAAAAATTTTTTATTGATTTATTTATGAAAGAGAATATGCACGTGAGTGGGGAAGAAGGGAGAAGAGAGAGAGAGAGAGAAAGAGAGAGGAGGAGAGAATCCCAAGCAGGTTCTGATACAGGGCTCAATCCAATGACCCTGGGATCAGGACCTGAGCAAAAATCAACAATCAGCACTCAATCAACTGAGCCACCCAGACACCCCAACACTGCCTCACTTTAAAATATGAACAGGCAACTAAAACTTATAAAATATTTAAGGAAAATATTTAATATGAAAGGCCAAGACCAAAATGAGCAATTTAGAGGGAACAGAAAGGATATGGAAGGGGAAAACCTTCAAAAACAATCAATAATATCCTTAGAGAGATGAATGAAAAAATGCAAATACATTGTATCATGAAAGAAGAACAGAATGCAGCAAAAAAGGAACATTTAGAGAACAATAAAAGAGCTCCTGGCAATTAAGATTCAATTCAAATATCTTTCTAAGGAGCCGGGCTTCCTGCCTGTCCTCTGGAAAGACATGTAAAAGTTATCACCTCATATTTTACTTGCTGCTTTACTTTTCCCTCTTCTATTAAAACTAAATGCCTTGAATTCAGGGACATCTCTTATTTGTCTTTGCATCCCTGGTGCCTAGTGCTGGAGACAAAGAGGCAAGCAGAGCTGGGGACTAGTCATGGACCTGGTTTCAAGGAGCAGGTGCTAAATACCGGTCTGCAGTGGCTCCTCCAGCAGACAGCTGCAGTACCCAATCAAGGAGTCATCCATTCAGGGGGCGTACAGAAGCATAAAACACCATGGTAACAACAGCCCCAGTGTCCCTACGCCTCTTCTGGCTTTCTCAATTCTAGGGCTTACTTGACTCTTCCTATTTAGCCAATCCATGTGGCTTCGGTGCCCCTACATAGCCTCCTTCCTGTGAGCACTTGCTGAACTTTTCCAGATACAAACTGAGTACAACCAAGACAGAGAATTCCAGAGTTCTTTGGGAAGCTGTGTGCTCCAACTTCAAAGGCATTTCTGGATCACCAGTCAGAAAATGAAAACCACTTATGCCATGGTCTACAAACTAGCCAACTTATTATGGAGGAAAAAACACACGGAGGAGAATGCTCACTAGGGTTGCTCTCTGAATGGCAGCTGTGGGAAGCAGCCCCTGGCACAGAATGCCAAGTCAGGGAAATCAAAGGCCCTTCAGGCAGAAAAGAGGAAGGTACAGAGGGGCAGCTGGCCACTTATGGTGTGAGTCTGGGCCTCTTGCCCAAAGGCATCTTTATTTGGGAACACCCAGGCCCCGCCCCTTGGATCATCAAGGTTCAAAAGTACTTATATTATAAACCCTTGGGTAATCAGTCTCCTAAAAAGATATATTTTGGGCATTAGGGGAGATGCAAGCTAAGGAGACCACTGAATATGGTGGATTCCTTATATCCTTGGTTTCCTTTATTCCATGCCCACAAATAACTTCTATTGCCCACAGGGTCACTGAAATAAGAGGCCCTTTCCTGCCTTCCTAAAAAGCAAGTAAGGGGAAAGCTCCTTATAAGATCTCATTTGTTCTCTTCTTAACTCCTCTGGGAGAGAGGGAAGGAGAGAGAACGTTCAGCAAGTAGCTTCCCAAAGCCAGCATATGATAGTGCCATGTTCCTACCTGATGAAACCACTGTTCTGTGCTGGTGACCAATCGTCCTGGCTCACTAAGGACTTCCCTAGGTTTAGCATTCAAAGTCTCATGATCCTGAAACCCTTCAGTCCTAGGAAAAATGGGATAGTCAGTCACCCTAATGCCATGGTGCCTGACTGGGGACAGTCCTACACTTCTCTCACCCCATGGAGGAAGCAACTCAGAATTCTTTACTCTGAACTTGCTAACGGTCTATAGAATCTGCAAACTTATTTGCCCTTTAACTCCTGTCTAATATTTTTGGAAGTGTGACTGGAGATCCCTGTATGTGAAGTATGTGGAAAGCTGGGTCATAGAGGTTGGGACACGCCTGGGATCATATACCTAGTGACAGATCAGGTAGAATATGGGTTACCTACTTCAGAAGACTCTAGTCACTAGATGAAGGTTTTTCAATCTTGGTACTATTGACATATTAGGCAAGATAATTCTTTGTTGTAGGGGGTGACCCCCTGTATTACAGGATTTTAGTTGTATTGTGAACTCTAGCACACCCCCACCCCAGTTATGACAACCAAAAATGTCTACAGACATTTCCAGATGCCCCTTGGAGAAAAAAAAAAATCACCATGCTAGACCCCTCTGCCTTCCCTGGAACTTTCCAGTGTTCTCTACTCTTTCATCCCTTCCCGTTGCTAGAGGAAAATGTCAAATTTTTATTTTGGCCTTGGACAAATTGACAAATTAAAAGAGTGTGTATCCAGTGATAAAAGGTACAGCACAATGAAATAATCAGTGGTATTATAATAGTGTTGTTTGGTGACAGATGGTAGTCATACTTGTGAGCACGGCATAACATGTAGACTTGTTGAATCACTATATTGTATGCCTGAAACCAACATAACATTGTGTGTCAACTACACTGCAATAAAAATATAGTAAAGCAAAAATAAAAAAAGTATATACCAATTGATCTCCTGGAAAGGGACTCCATGCCCAGCTAATTCTCAGTTTGTACGCCAGCAGGAAGACTTTACGCTCTGCATGAAGCAGGAAAGCGCTGGCCAAGGCTGGACTGCCCGAAGACCGCAGTCCAAGATGCCAGTGCAGCCCTCCTCAAACCAGAGTGGCAAGTTCAAGTTCCATGGTTTTCTTCCTCATTCCTGCACAAATAATGCCCTTTCCCTTATTTATTTTTTTAAAAATCGTAGCATCTTGGACTCTGAGCAAAGCTAGTGGATCCCCAGACACTGTTCTTTCACTGCTACGTCGAGTCCCAGGGCAGGAGTGGCAGACTGGGTTTGAACTAGTTTGGCGTTTGTTGCTTATTCATCACACGCCTCCCCAGAAAGAGCAAAGAGCAGAGGTCCAAGATGCTTGCAAGAAAATAAAAGGATTCATATAACACATTTGACTGCATGTGTCAAATTCTATCTTAGTGAATTCTTTGCCAGAGAAGGGAGTAATAGGGTGCCTAGAAGATGCTCTAAAAATAAAGAGCAGAAGTAAAGCATTACAAAGACAACAGCAGTCAGGAAAACACATCTAGCCTGCAAATGGTTCACATCAACATGCTTCTATTTTTATAAAAAGCTTTAACTGCACTTGAAAGAAATGAAAATTTGGGAGTTGGACCAAAGAGTACCATCTATCTGCTTGCCTTCAGAGCAGAAGAGTCACACAGCAGAATTCCAAACAAACTGAGCGCCACTGGAGACCAGTCTGATGACTACTCTACCCTATTTACTTGCTCAATAGTTGCCATGACAAAATGGCCACACCTAGGCTTTTGGATCAAGAACATGGAATTCTCTGATCCCAAATGCCTGTGATGCATGTCACCACTGCCTGCCTTCCTGTGATTAAGAAAGAAAGGGAAGAAGGAAGGAGGAAAGAAAGGAAGAAAGGGAGGAAAGAAGGAAGGGAGAAAGAAAGGGGGAAAAAAGAAAGAAAAAAGAAAGAAAATGCAGTGAATAAGCAAGTAAACACAGGAAATCAATTTCGCCTTCACGACAGGACAGGGCAACCCCAGAGACTGACCGCAAAGGCTGGGCACAGCCCAGCTGAAGAAGGCCGAAAGGCTTTAGCTGTGTAATCAAAATATTCCTTGTATGGCAGCAGGAATTTCCTTGGTGTGCATATGTGTTCTAATTATACTTAACAAAACACGGGTGGGGAGAAAACCCCCACCCCCACCACCTTCCAGTGCATGGAGAAACATGCAGCAGCCACAGGCATCACGTGTGTGAAGTGCCAGTCATTTCAAAACAGATTGTATTTTCTTCTCCAAAACTGAAGCCTGCCTCTTCACTGAGGTTTGGCCTTTAGAAAACCCCAGGGAGTCGGTGCAAAGCTCTCTCTGCCGGAACTGGTCCCTTGGACTGGGGGCATTTAGGCCTCTGTGCCTCCCTCTAGAGCACCCGCTCTTCTCTCAAACCTATAGATCAATCCAAGAACTGATGCAAAACTTTGCACCTCAACTCCTTTCCAACAGGCACATATTAATGGTACGATGCACACTATGTTCTTCGCCATTAGGTTTGGGGTCCCTGGTTTGCTGCTAATGGGGGTCAGTTGTGCTGCTAAGAGGCCTTGGCTGGTCTGTGGTGACGATGCCCCAAAGAAGGCAGAGTTAGGCTGAGGAGGGATCTTCTTCTGAGAGTGTTTTTTGGCTCACTCAGATTTGAAAGTAAGCGTGTAAAGAAAAGAAATGGGTGGAGTCACCCCCAACGGGGACCACGCAATCCCCTCAACCTCAGCTCAGTTCTGTTACTGGTGTGACTATGGCCACAAGCTGCCAAATGCTGCTTCCCTCTGCTTGTTAAAGAGCCAGGCACCCATCCGAATTACCGAGTAGAGCTCATTCAGGACCTTCATCAAATCATCTTGGAGCTGCTGGCCGACTTCTTTACTCTGCAAGGAAAGAGGAATGAAGGTTAATTGGGAAACAGAAGGAGAGAGGAGGGGGTGACAAAGGCAAGAGCAGCACTGGCTCTGCAACTAACACAGACTCAATTAAGGCCCATTATTTAATCCAGCAAATCAGATAACCACTCCGATCAGACCCAATTATGGTCAGATTACTCAAAGAGTTTTAATAAAATGAAATGAGCCCCTTCTATAGCTTCGCTAAGGCAATCATGTGGAGGCCAAGTGGGCGGAGGCTTTGACTTTCGATTGGTCCCCAAAGAGCAGGACTAAAAGCCACCTCCTGCCTAGCAACTATTGCTTCTCTGAGACTTGCAGCCGAGCCTTCTTGAGAATCGTGGATGCGAGTCAGGTATGAAATAGGACGAGATAGAATGAAGTATGTAACATCCAAGGACTTCAAAGTACCTGGCCAAAGACCCCCAAGCAGGAAGGAGGTATATGTCTTACTTGATTTACTTCTACCCCAACTCCCAGGGCAGCAGTACCCTAATAATGACTGGTTTGCAGATTAGCTAATGCTCCTCAATCCTGATAATGGATGGTAAATGGTCTCCAGGTGGCCAATCCTCAGTGGCAGTGGCTCTTGGGTTCTTTGCTGCTGCCATTGAGGGCTGGCATCTAACTACCCAGATGGAATAGCAGAAATGAAGAAGGAGGAAGGAAAAAAGAGCCACGCCTTCTATACTGAGTGTTTTGTTTGGGTTTTTTTTTTTGTTGTGGTGGTGGCTCTTTTATTTATTTATTTATTTATTTTTGCTGAGTCCAAGAGAACAGGGGCTAAGACACTGATTGGCATCACTGGGTCATTGAGAGGGGAAGCCCTCATTTTATCTTCTGCCAGCTCCTTCTAGATCTTTCCTACAAATCAGATGCCAACAATGACCTTCTAACAGAAGGCCAAATACTACCCCTGGCCCTGCTCAGCTCCTAGGAGAAGAAAGGAAGAGCTCTTCCATGTCAGCAACATGTTTCTTCACGATCTTGCTTTTTTTCAAGATGTATGACTTTTAAAACTATTTTTTCCCTGACTACAAAAGGAATGTATGTTTATTGTAATTAATAAGAAAACCGGAAAAAGAAACACACACACACAAGAAAACTGTAGAAAACATCAAAAAAGAAAAAGTAACTTAATTCCTACTACTAAGAAATCACCCCTCTAGATTTTATTTTTCAAATCTTTTTGGTCTGATTTTCATGAAATTGGGGTTGCATTAAACACATTTATTCACTTAAACCGATTCACTTAAACCAATGTTGTGAACAGTTCCCTATGTGTTATTCTTCCAGAACATTATAAAAGCTTATATTGGTGTAGCTCCTATTCTAGGACATTTACTTTGCTTATAAGTTTTTATGATAAAACATGCTGTATTCAAATACTTTGTGCATAATCTATGCACAGCCCTCTCATTATTTTCTCCTAGAAGTAACATTCCTGAATCAAAATCATTTATACAATTAAATTGCCCTTGAGAGAAACTGTACCAACTAAAAATAGCACCAGAAGCATATATGCATGTTGCTTCACTTTTTTCCTTTTGACAAGTTGATATGATGTCCTATTGTGATTTGTAGTCCTTTGATTGTAATGAGCCATTTTCATTTCTCTTCAATGCTTTGCTTTTCTACTAAGGAATTAATTATGGAACTTAACATGTGTGACCTTTGTTGTGGTTAGACAGGACTTATCATACCCGGCTGTGTGGAAATGAGGGGAAGGAGCCCTGAATGAGCAATCACAAGATTTTCCTATTCGTGGCTCATCCACCATCAAGAAGATAACTTTGAACAACACAATTAATCTCACTGGGCCTCTCTTTTCCTTTCCATAACATGAAAGGCTGACACATTCTAAGGCCCTTCCTAACCTCTGCCATTCTATGATTCTTCATGATCTTTTGCCTGGCTTCTTGAGTCCACGTTAGATTCAACCACCGCCCACTTCAGTGTATGGTTGGTTGGCTCCACTCCCCAGAGTAGATGATGAGCAAGGTCCCTTTGGGGACCGAGATGCTCTACAAAATGGATGGCTTCAGGGGTATCTTGCCGGTCTTAAATTTACCATTCCTAAATGTCTCTCATTCAGTGCCCTCAACCACTGGAAGAAGCCACAAGAGGAAATGCCTTTCATCTAGAATCTCACATACCAGCCTCTCCTTCCCATCATGAGGAGAGCTGAGCCCCGCTGAAGCAGCAGAGATCCAAGGAGGTGAAGTGAGGCAAAATGACTCACCAACTAGCCCAGAATCAGCAACAAGGCCAGGAAGTGACCACGAGTATCACTTCCAAACGCCCTGCCCTCCGGCCTCCAAGCCAACTTCCCTGTCAGTCACTCATCCTCCCTTACCGCCTCCTTGTGTTTAAATGGTAGAGGTTCTGGGGGAGAGCTCCAATTCCTCTACCCTGTTGCTTATCCATGACTTAAATAACTTAGCCGCAGGAGGAGCAGGGGAGGAGAAGGGAGGAGGGGAAAAGGCATAACCAATAAAAAAGCAATTAAGCCCAGGCAGATGTTTCCTTTCGTGTACCGATTAGTTGGAAAAGAACCGACTCAACTGTTATCCCTGTTTATTTGAACAGGCTGCTGAAGCGGATTCTGACTTGCGGCTCCCTGTGGCTGAGGGCTGGGCTGGGAACACACGTGAAGCTAGCCCACAGTGTCGGAGAGAGCCCCTGGCAATCAGGAACAGTTCTGACACGAGGAGAGAGGCAGGAACTCGCCAGTGCCTCCCTCTCCCCTCTCGGATGCTCAAAGGCCACCCGTGCCAGGAAGGGCTTCCGTGCTGGCCGGCCACTGTGGAAGGGTTGTCGCTGGGAAGCTCCGAGGGGGCCCCACCCAAAGACAAAAGGGACATTTAATCCTGGGAACAACAAAACCTGATCAGAATGAAGTCTGCAGGGCTCTTCCGTTCCCTGTTTAAAAAAAACGCAACGGGTTTCTAGGCAAGGAAGAAAAAGAGTATTTACAGAGCAGCCTTTGTGCGCTATCACACAGCCTGCATCTCTTTTCTTTAAAATTTCTTGGAAGAGAATGAGTCATCTAAACATTGCAGGACACCAAATAGAAGTCGAGGGGAAAAATTACTTTGGGCAAAGTTTTTGTCTTAAATGTTTGCATAGTAATCTTTGCCTGGAAAAAAAAATAAGACGCCTAAATTTAGAATAGAGATGTGGCACAGTAACAATGCTGGTTCCATGGGACAGGAAGTGCAATGGTGTCTTAGGCAGGGATCTTTTATTTTGAAACTCACCACAACTGCGCCAGCCAGAGCGCGTTTCCCAGCCACCACTCTGCCTGCTGCTGGGGTGGTGCTGGGGTGGAGCTGATCCGGAAGGCAGTGGGATTGCTACAGCTCCTGCCAGCTGTGCATTCGCAAATGGGGTAGGGAATCCTCCTTTTCCATCAGAGATGACACGCACGGCTGCGTTTCCCCAAGATTGGAACCTTCTACAGCCTCCTCACTCAGAGAAAGGGTACAGCGGCAGAAATGCAAAGAAACAAGAGGCTACTCGGTCTGGGCTGCCTGACGCTAAGGCGGGTCACTCTTTGGATGGACACACCTCCTGAGCTTGGATGGCTTTGTCTATTAGCATTTCCCAAAGAAAGCAGGGTATGAAACCAGTGCTGATCCCAGATTACCTCATACCTTGTCCCTGTGGCTATTTTGCTTAGCAAAACAGTGGGGTGGGTGAGCCACTGTGCATGGCTTATAGCCTTTAGACTACATCTACACTACAAAGCCGTATTATTTGACAGGCACAAAATCACCCCATTTGTATGAAAGAAAAAAAAGAGGAAGGCATGCCTCTGCCATGTGGTGAGATCTAATTTCGGCCCCGTCCCAAGGCTTAGCCTGTCAGCAGGTAGAAACAGTAGGGTCATTTAGCTCTCTGCCGATTAGCCTGTGCCAGCAGTTTTCCAAAAAAGAATCCAGTTTTCAAGGGCACATATCTCCCTTCACCAGTGCTCGAAACCCTACCCCCAAAGATATTTCTGAGTCCAACTGTTAAAAGATCCAGTTTAAAACTGAATTTACATCTACAGGTTTCAGAGGAAAGGGACATGAACCCCAGACAAAGCTCTGGCAGCGGGAGGAGTGCCAGCAGATACACAGTAACAGTTTTAGGGGCACTCACTCGGCACTTCAAAGAGGCCAAGTTTCATGAGCTGGAGCTCTGCCTGAAATGCTATTGGTGGGGAGGCTAGGGGTCAAAGGAGTGGGTGTTTGGCAGTGGGACCAGTGCCAGGGGACGGTGGACACTGTGTCTGTTTCCCCAACTCACCTCAGCCCATGTAAACAAGTGGTGTGGCGTGAAGTTGTGGGGGAGCGGGGATGGTGACCCTGCAGGTGAGAGCTCAGAAATGATGTCTAGATCCCCCTCAACCCCACTTGTGTATATGCCGAGGGACTCTTTCTACTCAGCACGCCCTCGTCACCATATCATGTGAGAGCTCCAGGAAGGCTGCGCGCCACTTACGACCTCATACTCTGGGGAGCCCAAGGTAATATAAAACACAAATATATTGAATTGTAGAACTTTTATAGAGAGGTAGGCTGGGAGCTGGCATAAGACAGACACCTAAAGTGCTTTCACCTTCTACAGGCAGGGTAGACCGGGATTTCAATACGTACATTTTAAAAATTGCAATCCAGTATATTATGGTGTGTCTATAAGAAAGCTACTTATTATGCACAGTGCACTCTATTTCCAGTTCTTTTCTCTTCTCTTCTGTTTTATTATTAATGTTAGTCATAACTCACTAAGTTCATTTTACAACTCATTAATGAGTCATTATACGCAGGTTTAAAAAACTGGCTACGCCGCTGTAATTGTAGAATTAGTAAAGAAAATAGTGGGTTAGGGACTGGAGCCCACCAACCAAGACAAGCACTAAATGACTTGGCCTCTCAAGGTGGCCGATTGGATGTTGGGAAGTAAGGTCAATTCCTAGATCTTGGCAAGGGGGAAATGCTGGATTTTAAGGAGTGAGCAATGAAGAGTTTGTTGGCAAAATATTTATAGAAGGCCCATTATGTACCAAGCACTTGTGGTCTGACTGGGAATATAGCAGTATACAAAACTGTTTAAAATTTACAATCCACTGAGAAAGATGGACAGTAATCTGACGCACGATTACAATGACTATCAGAACACAAATCTTGCAGTCTCAAAGGCATTATTAGAAACGGAATTTCTTAAGCTAGTTTTCTATTCAAGATCAATTTTTTTTTTCTATCTCAGCCAAGACTTTCCCACACTTTAAGCCTGACCCCAGGGCAAGCTAGATGGTGAATCTAACTTGCCAGAAACAGAAATGGGACTTCAAAAAAAAAAAATCTAGCTATTTTACAGCATATCCCTTTTCTTTGAATTTGTTTTTCTAAGTGATAATAGATATTTCAGGTTATAATGACATTGCTTCAGTATAAGTGACTCCCAAAGTAGGCACATTCCACTTTTAAAGAATCTCTTGAGCTTGTCAGCGCCATAAAAACCAATCTCACCAGTGGCTCCTCCACTTAGAAGTGAATGGGTCTGGTTAAGCTCTCCCAGGGATGAGAGTCAGAACTTAAAAGAAAATGTCCGAAACCTGATACAGTCTGAGACCCAATACCTGTCTCAGAATTTGCCTTCCAACACAACTGGTTTCTCAATTAGATTCTTGTTTAATTGTCTGAATTACTTAGACGAAACAACAACAGAAAAACAGATTATAACTTTGGAAGCATCTCTCTTGTCTCCCGTGGCGCCCAGTCCACTGCTTGTGCACAGGGGCCATGAAGTAACGGGCTATTGACTTAATTAGATCAAAGTTTAGCTTAAACACTGTGCTTTCACGTGTTGCCTTTTCTTCTTGCTGACTATTATTAAAAGTAGAAATATCAGATGTTGCCTACATATACACCCTCAGGTCATATATCACAGATGAGCCCCAAAAGGTGAAATGACTTTTCCAGGATCACATAGCTATTCGGTTCCCGGTCTAGGACTACATGCGATACTATAAGAGGGTGAAGAAACATGCAGGCTCTGGATTCAAATCCTGCTCCACTACGTGATCACATGACCTCAGGTAAACTATTCAGCCGCTCCATGCCTTGGTTTCCACATCTGCAAAATAGGGTTATAATGAGCCAATCCATGTAAAGTCCTTCAAACAGAAACTAGCACCTAGTATGCTCAAGAAATGTTAGCTCTTCCTATATTAGAATCCAGTCCTCTTAACACAGACTTGAGTACTCTTTCTACCACCCTGGGCTCCTCCTTATGTCCCTCAGAACACATTGATGATCATGATACGCGGAACTGGGAAGGTCCCAGAAGCTAATCCCCAGGCAGGGATGCAGCTAAATCTCAGATGGAAGATCTGTCAACACACAGGGAGGAAGACTTTTTGCTTTTCCTTATGCCTGCCGCTGCACAATCTATTCTCCTCTGTGGTGTCAGTAGGAACCAAAGTAACAACGGCTCTGAGAAATAGGCAGTTTTCCTGAGAGGGGAACAAATAGGTGTCGAGCAGAAAGGAGGAAATTGGGGGTGGCGTGAGGGGTAGAGAGAGGCGGTACAGAAGGAAAATAAGGAGGATAGAATTACTTTTTATCCCTTCGGGAAGATTAAACAGAAAAAATCCTTCTCAACTGTGCAACTGGGACTTCGTTCAATTGGGGTCATAAATTAAATGTCCAGAGGTAGGAGCTCCCTACCGCCTAGGTCAGAAAAGTCAAAGACTGCCCATTACCAAGTTCTGGTTTAATGAAATCCAGGGGCTTTCTCCTCTAGGGCACTTGTTTCTGAAAGCCATTTCCTCAAGGCTTTTCCAGAAGTTCTGCAATGTCTGACTAGTCAGACTTAATAACCACAGTAACGCCAGTGGCCCTGGGAGAAAATCCATTCCTTGGCATGACAGTGAACCCTGTGGATTCAGTTCCTACCTTCCATGGATGCTTGCTCTGCTCTGTTACAAGTAACCAGAACCTCTTGCCATGGAAACACATAATTCAGATAAGACTGACTCCCACTGGACTGGGGCAGAGCCAGGCATGGGGCTGGGCCAGGAAGAGCCTGGAGGCCCTCTGCTCTCCCAAGATCGCAGATGGCACAGACTAAAAACACAGTCCTGTAACAACCTGAATGTTCCTCTATGGCTGTTTCTATCTCTTAGAATGACCCATTCTAATACTAAGAAAATAAGCTGAAGGCAACATTCCTTAAAAGGAAAGAGACAATCAAGTCTGAGGCTTCATTTCTTAAAGCACCACTGTGATCCTTTTCTTGGCAAATTTTCATCGTTAACTCTTCTGGATAATGATTTTAGCAGGAGTGCAATAATTGTCTTCAGGCTCTGATCTCTTAGTGCCAAAGCATTTCTTGAGGTCATATTAAAGATCTCCCAGGCAGGACACTAAAGTCATAGAAATGGTGTCCAGGTAACTGTGATGCTCTGGGTAGGCCAGGACACAGGGGACAAAAGACACAAAGGCAAACAGGCAACATGAGAGCACAAATCTCTCAGCAACTGTAAAATGAACGCAGGAGAAAAAACAATCAATGGCTTGGAACTGGGCAAGAAGCGGGGAGGGTTGGGGGGAGAGCCAGAATGATAAGGTGCTTGCAAGCATATGCCCTCCCACAATAAGGAATTCCAGGAGCTGGGGGATGGGAAGAATGCCTGTGTGGCTCCCAGATGGCTGGGAAAAGGGTGGAAGAACAGGAGTTAATAGAGCTCATTTGAAAGTTGGCAGCGTGAACACAGAGAGGAGAGCAGCCTGGTAGGAAGTAGAAGAGTCAGCAGCACCCGTGCAGGAAATGCCTGGGGCACTGGGAAAATCGCTGATTAAATACTTTAAGAAAAGGGAACCCAGCAGCAAAGTCAATTCGTTGACAGATCTGTGTAGTTTTAGTACTTCTGGAGTTGCCAAAGGATCTCACTGTCGAGAGAGGACAAGACCTCCAGGGCCTCAGTTATGGAGAGACCGTTTTCCTGACACTGCAGGTGCTGGTGCTGCTTTGTGCCCAAGGGCTGCATAAAGCCACGTCTAGGAGACGAAGTAGAGCTCTCTATTGACAGAGGGTTAGAATGCATTTCCTTAGGGCTGGGTGGACACCTGGGTTGGGACAACTTTCTTCAGATACTGAGGTGGTGTGCAACCTCTTGTCTCTGTAAGCACTCTGTCCACACTGCCACTCCCATCAGGCAGGTTCCACAAACAGTTAAAAAAAAAACCCTACACCCTTGGAGGAGGGTACCTTCCCTCCTGCCAGTACCTCATTCCCTATGAAAAATCACTGGATTGTGAGGAGAATGTCCAGAGTTTCAAACTGGCAATTTCCAGTCTCCAGCTCTGGTTTTTCACCTAAGTGCTTCATTCTTTCTCTTCAATTCAGACTTTATAAAATGTTCCAGGTGCACTTGAGAAGAATGTGGATCTCTCTGCAGTCAGACAGACAGGGCCCATATAGGTCATTCAGGCAAAGTTTGTTAGCTGTTCTTTCAAATCTCTATATCTTTACTTAATTTATTTTGGTCTAATTGTTTGATCATTCATCAAGACGAAATTTCCCACTGGGGTTGGTGATTTGTCTGTTCCTTCTTTTTATTCTGTCCATTTTGACTTATGTATTTTAAGATTATGTTATTAAGTATATACTGCTTCCTGGTAATTTTAATCTTCAATTATAAAATGTCTACCTTTATCTCTAATAATACTTTTTGAATTAAAATCCACTCGGTCTGATTTTAGTAGGGCTCTCTTTTCCCATCATTCTCCTTTAAATCTTGCTATAACCTTATATTTAAGGCAGGTGTCTTCTCTTACAAACAACATATAATTCAGTTTTGTTTAAAATCTGTTTGACGATCTATCTTTTAATTTTATAAGTCAATTTACCCTTATAATTATTGATGCATTTATTTATTTATTTATTTTAATTTATTTTTGAGAGACAGAGAGAGGCAGTGCGAGCAGGGGAGGGCCAGAGAGAGAGAGAGAGAGAGAGAGAGAGAGAGAGAGAGGGAGACAAAGAATCTGAAGCAGGCTCCAGGCTCTGAGCTAGCCATCAGCACAGAGCCCGACACGGGGCTCGAACCCACAAACTGCGAGATCATGACCTGAGCTGAAGTCAGACACTTAACCGACTGAGCCACCCAGGTGCCCCTTGATGCATTTAAAGCCACCAACTGGCTATATGCCATTTGTTCTACTTATCTCTATAGTCTCCTTCCCTTTTATTTTTTTATCTTCTTTTTCTCTTCCATTTTTAAAAGTTCAGTGAAAGTCAGTCTTTTGGTATATTCTATGTGTTTTGAGCAATCCACCACAATTAGGACACTGAATGGCTCCACTGCTCTCTCATGCTGCCCCTTCCGAGTCAAACCCCCTGCATCTTTAACCCACGGAAGCCATTGCTGTTATTCTATATCCCAATAGTTTTGCCTTTACCAGAATCATACTTATCTTCTTTGGGACCATTTCTTATCACATGGGTCTCCTCTTCTCTTAGATTGGTACAGATGCTATTTCTATAGTAGTAACCCTAAGTTACAATATATACACCGTTGACTTGCCAAAGTAATGTAAATTAACACTCTTCCTGTTTTATACAATATTATTGAACCTATTTCCCCACCCATACCTTCAGATAGATTCTACTGCTGCCATTTATAGTAATTTTATATTTGCTTATCACCTCACATGAAATTATATTTTTTAACAGTCAATATTCATTTAGATGTACAATACTTCTTTTCCTGCATCTCGAGGCTTCTTCTATCTGGGATCATTTTCTTCCTGCATAAAGAATAACATTTAAAGCACTGGGTGCCATATGGAAACCAATTTGACAATAAACTATTATAAATTTTTAAAAAAAGAAAGAAAAAAAGAATATCATTTAGGCGCTCCTGGGTGGCTCAGTCGGTTAAGCATCAGACTTCAGCTTAGGTCATGATCTCATGGTTCGTGGGTTCGAGGCCCACATCAGGCTCTGACGGCTCAGAGCCAGGAGCCTGCTTCAGATTCTGTGTCTACCTCTCTCTCTGTCCCTCCCTTGCTCATGCTCTGTCTCTCTTTGTCTCAAAAGTAAACATTAAAGAAAAAAAATACCATTTAGTATTCCTCTTGGTGTGGGGCTGCTGGTGATAAATTCTTCTAGTTTTTACTTGCCTAAAAATGTCTAGTTCATTTTCATTTTTGGAAGGTAGCTCTTTCAGCTTTTCATTCCATCGTCTCCTGTTTTCCACTATTTCTATTAGGCAGTCAGCTGTTAACCTTGCTGTTGCTCCTTTGAAGGTAATATGCCCTTTTTTCTTCTCTAGCTGTGTTGAAGATTTAGACTATCTCTATCATGGTGCTCAGCAATTTTACTAGAATGAATCTCCATGTAATTTTCTTTGTAATTCTCCTACCTGGGTTCATAATGTGTTTTCAACCTGCAACTTGAAGTCTTCCTCTAGTTTGAGGCAATTCACAACCACCATTTCTTCAAATATTGTTTCTACCCATTCTCTTTGTTCCCTTCCTTCTGGAACCTCACATATATGCATGTTAGGCCCACTCACCATATCCTACAAGCCTCTTATGCTCTTTTTTGCATTTTCCATCCTTTTACCTCTTTAAACTTCAGTAGATACATTTTTTCTGACCTATCTTTCAGTTCATTAATTCTTTATTCAGCTTTGTCTAAACTGTTTAATCCATGCATTAAGCTCTTTATTTTAGTTACTGTATTTTTTTCAGTACTAAAACTTGTTTGAATCTTCCTTTTTTAAATAAAGATAAAATCCACATACTATAGTTCACCATTTTAAATTGTACAATTTAGTGGTTTTTAGTATTGGGGGAATACTAAAAAGAAAAGAAAGAAAACAGTCCCACCCAAAACCTTATACATGAATGTTCACAGTGGCATTATTTATGATAACCCCCATTTAGTAAATGGGGGAAGAGCCAAGAGAGAGAGGGAGACACAGAATCCTAAGCAGGCTTTAGGCTCTGAGCTGTCAGCACAGAGCCCGATGCAAGGCTTGAACTCACGAACCATAAGATCATGATCTGATCCGAAGTCGGATGCTCAACCGACTGAGCCACCCAGGTGCCCCCAAGGGACTGTTTTCAATTCTCTCGAGTATCTATGTAGAAAAACAGAATTGCTGGGTCATAGGGTAACTCCATGCTTAAGTTTTTGCATAAATCCTGTTTACATTTTTGAGGAACTGCCAACTTGTTTTTCATAGCATCTGCACCATTTTACAATCCCCCCAGCAACGTATGTTCCAGTGTCTCTATAACCTTGCCAACACTTGTTCTTTTCTTATTTTTCTCTAATTATAGCCATCCCAGTGACTATGAAGTGGATTTCATTGTGGTTTTGATTTGCAGTTCCCTAAGGACTAACAATGTTGAGCATCTTTTCATGTGCTTTTTGGCCATTTGTATACCTTCTTTGGATAAATGGCTATGCAAGCTCTTTGAAAATTGGGTTGTTTGTCTTTCTGTTGTTGGGTTGTAAGAGATTTTTTTATATATTCTGAATAGTAGGTCCTTATCAGATAGGTGGTTTGAAAATATTTTCTGAATCTTATTATACAGGTTGTCTTTTTAGTTTTTTGATAGTGTCTTTTGAAGCATAGAAGTTTATAATTTTGATGAAGTTCAATTTACGCATTTTTTCCTTTTATTGTGTGTGTTTGGTGTCATATCTAAGAAAAGTTACCTAACCCCTTAAAGCCACAAAGGTTTATGTCTGTTTTCTGCTTTGTGTCTTATCTAAGAAATGTTACCTAATCCAAGATGAAAGATTAATACCTGTTTTCTTCTAAAAGTTTAAGTTCTTATATTTACATCTTTGATCCATTTTAAGTTGTTTCTTTCTTATAATTTCCAGGTTTTTGTTATTTGATTTCATAACTACATTAAACATAGTTAAAGTTTGGCCAATAACCATTGCAAGGATCTCCTGTGGGTATGTTGTTTTTCTTAAAAGCACTGTATATATACAAAATGGTGAGTGAGAACTATTGGGCCTAAGATGATAGTAACTTACTCTAGAGAGTATTTAAATTTGCTTCTAGCCACGACTATCCTAGATCACCTTAATCCAATTAGAGATTAAGATAATTTGAAGCTAGGCTTCAGTCCCTGTGAGACCCCTGAAGTCTATTTCTGGTTCACTCTGACTTCTAAGCTGCATCTCTGTGGGGTCCCAAAGCCTGGAGTTTACCACCTCCCCTGTCCCCCTGCTCCTGTCCTTGGTCTTGTATCCAGTTTTTGTCCTGTTAGTCCTATAAGGCTATTAAAAGCTCTGCTTGGCTTCTTGGCTCTCAGTGATCTTTTCTAGAATAGCAGATGCCTCTCAGGGATAAACAGCTCCAAAGGAGCGGAAGGTTGGTCTGAATTACCTAAGCTGCCATTTCTAGAAGTTCAACCCAAAGCCCAAGTTTTGAAGATGGAGATTGTTTTATGTTTAAATGTAGCCCTCCTCAGGTCCAGTGCAATGTTGGATTCCTAATAAGTACTGAGATATGTTTTGGATGAAAGAATAAATAGATACTGATAAAAGAGAAGGATGATTATATTTATATTTTAGTTATTCATTTCCCAGGACATGGTAACCAAAATATTCTGGCAAAACAAAAGAGAAGCAAGCCTGAGGTTTCAAATATGGTTCCTCATTACTTCCTTAGGGGCTTTTCAAAAACCACAGTCCATCACAGGGCAGGAGGGGGCTGAACCTGCCTCACATAAAGGGGATCTATGAAATTAGCTGTAGTGATTCAGAATCCAGATTCAAATCTCAGGCATTCTCTGGTAACCCAGAGGCCACAAAATGGAGGAACTCCATACTAAGTTCTAAAAATGAGCATATATAATGGGCCATTTGGGGGTCTGAGGAAGGTTTGGGTATCTAGTTCCTGGGACATATATGAAAATGTCACCTTCACCAGTTTCCCCAAATTCCTTAACACCACATGGGCCTTTCCTATGTGACATCAGCATAAAAAAAGAAAGAAGTAATCCCTAACTTCTGATTCTCTCTCCAACAAGTGGCCAGATATTGCTGAGTTTTCCTTCATGATCCGTCCGACATCTGTCTCCTTTTCATCACTCCCGACACTGCTACCACATCACACGCCCTTATTCCCTGGTCCCTGGATCAGAGGCCCAGCCTTTCTGAAGAGCCCCTCTATTACATCACTTTCCTATGAATAAACCGTCCATGGTTCCCAAGTGCTCTCAGAGTGAAGTTCAGACTGCTTGGTTGGGCATCCTGGGCTCTTTTCGGCTTTGTTCCAACTACTCCCCTCATAAATACTCTGATTTAGCTAAACCATTATACTCACCACCCTCTAAAGAGTCCTCACTCATTCCTGTGCTCTCTTTTGTCCTGAAGCCCATTCCTTCCACGTGGAAAGTCCTTCCACTCTTCTCTCCCCACACTCACAAATGCCACCTTTTCCATCTCTAATTATGAAACCATTTTCATTCACTAAGAACCCAGCTCAAATGTCACCTCTAGACTTTCTGCATAGAAAGCAGTTAGGACCATGCCTGGCACAGGGTAAATCTTCAATATATATATTTTTGAAGAATGAGTGTGTGTGATTGCAGGGGAGGGAGGATATAACTTTCAATCAATGATGATATGGAAATTGCATATCTATTATTGTGAAGTTTATTTATTTTGAGAGAGAGAGAGAGCTCAAGTAGGGAAGGACCAGAGAGAGAGGGAAAGAGAGAATCCCAAACACGCTCCACACTGCCATCATGGAGCCCAATGAGGAGCTTGGACTCACTAACAGTGAGATCATAACTTGATCCAAATCAAGAGTCTGACGCTTAACCATGCAGGTGCCCCTATCTATTCTTTTTAATTAAATTGTGCCCTACCTCACACTTTATATGAAAAATGGTTTCATGGAGATGGCTTTAGACCATGATATGAAAGACAAAACTATGACTTTTAGAAGATAATACAATGAAATATCTTTAAGACCTTAGGGCAGGAAAGAGTTTCTTCAACATGATAGAAAAAGCACTAACTGTAAAAGAAAGTGACTGCAACCACAGTAAAATTAAGAACTTTTACTAACCAATAGAAAATATTAAAAAAAGTAGACAAGTCACAGTATAGGAGAATATATGCTTAACATATATAATCAGTAAAACGACTAATATTCAGGATAAGTACTTCACAAGAGAATATATATCTACATGGTCAGCAAAGATGAGAAAAGTCCCTCACACTCATTAATAATCAGAAAAATGCATATTAAAGCCAGCATGACAATAGTTTATGTTAAAACCGTTAAAAATAAAACTACAGCTAAAATTCAAACTCTGACCATATTAAATGTTGGCAAGGAAGCAGAAAAATGAACTTCTCATACATTGTTGGTGGGGGTGCAGATGACTAATATCATTTCAGAAAACAGTTGGGCATGATGTAGTAAAGGAGATAGGTTTATTTTTTCACTCCACAATTCCGCTACTAGGTATATTCGCTGGAAATCTGGCCGTGTGTATGCCAGTGCACACTTAGGAGAATGTTCACGGCGGCAGCGTTTGCTTTAGACCCCACTCAAAGCAACCCAAATGCACACTGATGAGTAAGTTGTGCTGAATTAATAAATGGGCTCCTAAAGCAATGAAAAGAAACAAGGTAGAGCGAGATACACCAGCGTGGGTGGAGCTCGCAAACCGTGGCAAACAGAAGCGGCGAGACTTGCAAAATTAAAACACGCTATTTAGAGCTGAATTATCTAGAAGATGTAATTTAAGGAAAGCAAGGGAGTAATTATCACAAAATTAGGACAAGGGAGGAAACAGAGAGTTGTGACTGTAGGGAGTGTTGCAAGGACTCCGGAGGCACTGATAAGGTTCTCCGTACCTGCTTGTGTGACTGGTTACGTGTGCATTTGCTTTATAGTTACTCATTTATGATACATATATATTTTACATACTTTTCAAGTTTTCAAAACCGAAACAAAGAAGAGTTCCAGGATTGATGAGTGACCTCAATCACAAATGCTAGAATAAGGCTTTGACTAGTTGACATTGGTTCAAGGTCTTCCTTGAACAACCAAGCTGGATATGAGCTCTTCCTCTATCACCTGTACCATATTTTGTAGCAATTATTATCTGGGGAACACCATCTATCTATCATTTATGGTACACTTATCATATCCACATTGCCTTGATTAGAGCTATTTATGCGACCGTCTTCCCCTCTTTCAACTATAGCATAAGCTTCCAAAGGATCTGGACTGTATCGTGTAGCTAGTAATTAATAAAAATAGTCATTGTAGCTTACTTTCACCTACTGCTCACTGTGCACTAACCATTTATAGGCAGAATCTTATTTAATCTTTGTAATAACTCAATGAGTTGTTAATATTATCTCCATTTCATGGAAGCTCAGGCTTAAAGAGGTCAAGCAATTTCTCCAAAGGAAGAGCTATTAAATCCAAGAGTTTGAATTTGAACTCACAAACTCCTATTCAATGCTATTTTGTCAAATTTGTATTTTCCTCATCTTGCACAAGGCCTTGCATGCTGTAAACACCCAATAATTTACTGGGTGAAAACGAGAGAATGAAAGGCCATAAAGTTTCACAGCAAGAAAGAGAGGAACAGTACAAAAGCATGTTGAAATCTTCATGCTACTACTGAAGTATATACTACTGAAAAGGTGGAGATTCCATCTATTAAAGGGAGACTCATGTATGTAGAGCTATAACTATGAGCTGCCGGGATATTCTGGTTAGAGCGAGTGAATCCAAAACTTAATCAGCTTTTAAATCCACTTGGCTGTATTTGGGTGGCGGGCAGTTCAAAGGGCAAATGGCAAACACACGTCTCAAGAAGTGCTCTGGCGGCAGTGTAGATGGAACTGGGCCCTAGGTGACCGATCACTGCTTTCCCACTGACGTGGTGGCCTGGGTGGCAGCCTTCAATGGTCCGTCTGTCCTTCACTTTGGTCTTGGGCCTTCAGGATGAATGGGATGAGGGTGGTGGTAAATGACAAGGGTGAGCACTGTCTTGGGGGCACTGCCCTACAGAGTTCAGGCACCACTCTTCTTAGGGAGCCCCAAGGATGGGAGTGGAAAGAGGCGTTAAGACAATGGACTCTTTCAGGAGCTCCCTTAGTGTCCAGCGGAGAAAGGAGAAGCAGAGGGAAGGTTCAAACACCCAAGGGAAAGGAAGGCACTTTTTGATCCAATCCCAAAACAAGGGCCAGGATCAAAGAATCACTTGCCACAGCTGTAGAAAACAGAAAACAACAGTGGGCCTTCCTGCATCCCTGCCTTTCCATGCTGGGCTGCCCTCTCCACTTGGAGATGAAGAGTGGGGCTGCACGCTGGCCTCTCCCCTGATCGTCCCCAGCCCCCAGCTCCTGGGGACAATTGCGCTGTGTCTCTGGCATGTGTGGAACTGCAGGTCATGGCCATATTTAACGAGAACATTCATTCTCCACAGGCACTACGGGGCTCCTCAAAACGCCCTTTGTGTCACTGTGCTTTTCTCTCCACAGCACGCCGCCCCCCCCCACACTAATTTAATCAAGATGTCCTAGCTCGTAGATGGGGCGGACTCGTCAGTTCCGCATTCTTTGTGGCATTAGGGCTTCAGAGCAAAATATGTAGGGCCGAAGCCAGCAGGTTGAGGAGATGGGCTCCGGGTCTCCAAGCCAGAGCATGTTAACCTTTTATATAAACCCAACACATACAGAGTGCACTAAGCTGGTGATATATTCCTCTAATTTTTATTTAACTCTAAATATTCTGAAGAGGTTGAGAAATGTTTTCTTAGGCAAGTACACAGGCATTCAGAAGCAAAAGGGAAAAAAAAGCAAAGCAAAAGCAAAAAAAAAAAAAAAGAATGTATTCATCAGCACTGTTTCTAGAATGCAAACCTAGAAAAGAGAGCTTTGTCACAGTGATGCCTGCTCTTTTTCTCCAGTCTCTCTTCCATTCACCCATAATTTTGCAAAACCGGAAAACTCTGTCTTATCTAGGAACCAGATTTTAATTCCGATTTGCTTCTCTAGACCACAGCCATATCCAGAGAATCTCAAAATTGTGGTGGAGAATTAAAGCAGTAAGAAAAATAAACAAAGAAACCATCTGGAGGGCTGGGTCCCCACCCGGGTTACGTGATCCCCAGTCTCATGGTCTTTTCCTTTGCTGGGGTGTCTCCCAGAGAGGGCCCGCTTGCTTGCTGCTGTAACTTTCTGAGGTAATTTGTGAATGTCCAGTGGAATCTCTGAAGCCTGAGTCTTGTGGGCCAGAAGGACTCAAATCTATTCAAGGAAGGCATGAGGGAGGGCATCTCGGACAATTTATCTGAGGAACTGATTAGGATACATGTTGAAATTCCTCTTGTCAACTGCAGATCCGTTTTGCCACGACCTCCCGCCTGGGATATATAACGCATTCCCTCCATTATCTGCTTGCCAGTTTAATCAGCTCACGTCACCATGGACAGAAATGTAGTCAAAGCGCTATTGTTTCATGACCCATGAGGGACTTTGCAGAAACCCAGCAAGCAGGACTCCAGGCTATAAGGTGTGTGTGTGTGTGTGTGTGTGTGTGTGTGTGTGTGTGGCAGGGGGCGGGGGGGGGGTGTCCCCTTCATAGTTTTGGGAGCAAAAAGAACTTGGAGCTCAAGTCCATCTCCTGCCTGGCTGAAGTAGGCAAATGGCCCGGGGTCAGGACAACCCTAAATGCTTAGGCTAAGGGTCCTCAGATCATTCTACAAACCCCATAAGCTCCTAGTCAAAAAACTAAAAACCTTTTCAGCTCCCTTACAAAGCTGTACTAAAAAAAAGTTCACTACCCTCTAGTAAATAAACATCTCACCTCTGCTGCTTCTTAAGGTAAGAACTGAGTCTCTGCCCTTTTCCCCCTCCCTCTCTTGGCTGACTTGCATATTTTCTCTTTTCTGGAAAAGCTGACAAAAAAATGCTTCCCTGATCCTGTCACATCATGAGACTACAGCCTATAGCCCTAGGTTTTGTGTGAGGGCAGGGAGCATTTAATCAGCACTTGCTAAAATGAACTGAATCACCAGGGAGCAGCACCGCAATGCCTTATTTCATTCAGATTGAACCTGAACAAGGTGTGACTCTCAGCCTGGCCTAATGGAGACACCTGACTGCATCTCGCAGTCGGGAACGTGCAGCTAGAATACACTCTTCGGCAGTAAGAAGGCCAGACCTCTGATCCAGAGAAAGCAGGAGCTTGGCTTTCCTCCAGGGCTGGTGGGAAAATGAGGCAGAGCTCTGCATAGCCTCGAGCTACGGAGCGTCAGGCCAGAGGCAACAAGCTCACATCAGGTGCTTACATCTCACCTGGGGAGGAAACCCATCCCGAGTGTCAGAAATCATCTGCTCTGATTACAGCACCCTTTTTAATCTCCCTTGCCCAGGAGAGGATACACACGGATAACTTCAATAATGCCAGCAGGTACAATTAATTTCCATTCCTGCTCTTCACATACTGTTATGTGAAGGGGAGTGGAAGGGCAAAATTCAACCCCACTGGGGTTACAGCCTTCAGCTCGGAAACAGGCAGACAGCTCAGAATCAGCCTGGCAAGCCTCGCCCTGTGTTTCATCAGAGGGACCACTGCTAACCTATGAGTGCTCGAGAGACCTGCATGGCCTTGGGGGCAAGGCTAATTCTTTTGGAGCTGGGTAACGGTGACTACAGAATCAAATTAAATTAAATTTAAAAGCCCAGGCAGGATTTGATAGGGGTCTAATGGACATAGTAATTAAGCAAGATTTAATCAAAAGGATACTGACATATTTTATGTTGTTTCA
>NC_043702.1:151604671-151606498 GCF_006229205.1 Suricata suricatta | reverse complement strand
TATATATAGGTGTGCGCAACAGAATATTATTCAGTCATTCAAGAAGGAATCCTGCCATTTGTGACACCATGGATGAATCTGAAGGGCATTATCCTAAGTGAAAGACACACTGCATGGTAATACTTATCTGTAAAAAAATTTTTTTATTCAATTTCATGGAAACAGAATATAATGGTGGTTGCCAGGGGTTGGGGGAGGGGAAATGGAGTGATATAGGTCAGAGGGCACAAATTTTTAGCTCTAAGAGTAAGTGCCAGGGATCTAATGTATGATGTCCAGTTAATGAGACAGTATAACGTACTTGAAAGTTGCTGAGAGTAGATCTTGAGTATCCTCACCACCCATGCACACGCAGGTGGCGGATGTGTTCGTTATTTTGATCTCAGCAATCATCCCACGTGTACATGTGTATCAGATCATCATGTTGTACACTTCACCTGTGTACAATTTTATTTGCCGATTATTCCTCAGTTAAAGTTAAGGAAAAGAAAAGAAAGAAAGTGCTCTGTGGAGCTTGGTTATGTTCACGTAGGAGAGCGTGCCCTTGTGCCTTCTCCCTACCCGGGTGGTCTTTGTCTCTCAGCTAATCTTTTTCGGCAGTGTGTTCTCATATAGGGTAGAGAGAAAATAAAGAGGGCAAACTGGGAGACCCATCTCTCGCTTTAATCATCTCCTTGCCAAAGCCAAGATAATCCAAGCCTTCTGCCCACATAAGCATCGCATCCTTTCCTGCCTTGCCTCTTCCCATGACCTTGTTTTCCTTTTGATGTTCATTTTGAGGGTGGAGAGTAGAAAAAAAGCTTTCTCTTTTCACAGCCTTCTGAGTCAGTGGCCTTTCTGGGCCTTAGAATTCTCAGGCAGGAAAACTACATAGCACACCTGACTCTTCTTTCAGGGCCCCTAAAAGGAAAGCATACTGCTTTATTTAAATCCAGGAGCACAAGTACCACTACCCATTCATTCAGTTCAATAACTACTATTTGATTGTGTATAATCACTCAGCATTCAACTTGCCACTAAAAAAAATGAACTGTAGAGCAAGCTTTAAACATGCTTTAAATTCTTAGACTTTTTTATATTTCAGTTGGATGGACAGGCCAGACACCCTTGAAGCAGGTTGCAACTTAAGACATCAATTTAATGAGGGGTGCAGATAATGAGTTGTCTATAGGAGCTTGGAAAAGGAGCAGATTCATGAGAGGTGATCGGCAAGCTTCACAGAAGGGAAAGAGTTGGGCTGATGTTCTTTTAATTACATGGTGCCAGAATTCTTAATTATCTATCCATCTCTTATCCTACGGAAATATCTTTTGAATATTTCCATATTATCTGGTGCCAGCTTCCTCTCCTACCTCTTTGTCCCCATTAGAAATGCTCCCCATAAGACAGCAGGAGAGCTTCCTTCTTCGAAGGAGGAAGGGATGGATGGGAGAAGTAGGCAGAGCCTGAGTGCTTTGAAGGCCTGCTCAAGGTGGTCCCAATACAGGTCAAAGAGAGCCATTCATTTTTAGGTAGGGCAATGAAATATTGAAATCCATGATCTGCAGTGACATTGGTGGTGGTGTTCAGTGCGGTTTAGGGTAGGAGAAACTGTCTGGAAGCCTAGTGCAGTAATTTGGGGGGGATATTGGAAACCAGTTCTTGGCTCATGGCAGTGGGAACGCAAAGAATGCGACCTACTAAAAGACACAGCAAAGACATTCTTGATAGGAGAAAGTAGCTTGACATGAGGTGGGAAGTGGTAAATGTTAGAAAGGACTCAAAGTCATTTAGTTATTCCACAAATACTTACAGTGCACCCCCCATGTTTCTGGCACAGCCGTAGGC
>NC_043702.1:151430979-151604571 GCF_006229205.1 Suricata suricatta | reverse complement strand
AAACGATAAGGAGGGATGCTCCTAGGTTCCTATCATCTCTTGAAGACAGGAATTAGTCCCGACAATTAAGCTGGATGTAAACCCAAATGATTTCTGGAGCACAAAGTAAAAAAAGGGGAGAGAGAGAGGGGGAAAAAACCCTTGAGAGCTCAGCTTAAAAGCAAAGAAAGGTAGGGGCGCTTGGGTGGCTCAGTCAGTTGAGCGTCTGGCTTCGGCTCAGGTCAGAGCTCACGTTTGTGGGTTCGAGCCCCGCGTCCGGCTCTGTGCAGACAGCAAGCTCAGAGCCTGGAGCCTGCTTCAGATTCTGTGTCTCCCTCTATCTCTGCCCCTCCCCCTCTCATGCTCTATCTCTCTCTGTACCCAAAATAAATAAAAAACATTAAAAAAAATTAAAAAAAAAAGCAAAGAAAGGTAGAATCAGGTAGAAAATCCAAGAGAAGATATCAGTAAAAGCCCACTATCATATGGAAAGAAGAAAATGAAAATGGAAAAACTAAAGATGCTATTTCAAAAGAAGGAGAATTTATCCCTCCACACCACCCCCACTGCATTGTACACAAAAATCGTGCTCAGGCAAGCAGGGGGAAATTCAAAGGAAAACTCTTGACAGCAATAAATAGGAGAATCAAAAGAAGCCAGACCTTCAAGAAGGGAGGCCCAAATCAAAGATGCCTCTCTCTTTCTCTCTCTCTCTGGACAAGTCGGGCAAGATGCAGAACCAGAATAGCACAATGGAAAGTCTGGCATGGCAGAAGCATCTAAATGCATGACTGCTGAATGCACAAGTCCTGAATTCCCTGCACAAGCCCTAGCCCTTTAGCTGACCAGTATAATGACTGCCACCTGCCTCCACGTGAGGCTGCGGAGCACAGTGATGTGGAAGAGATGGTTCGGGGGAAGCAGGCTGCCCAGCCTCAAATCCCAGTTCTGCCCCCCAGCCGGTTCTATAACCTTGAGTCAGTTGCTTACCCTCTCTGCCCATGTGCTTATGTAGAAATGGAGATGATAAAACCATCTTAAAGGGTTGTTGGGATGATTAAATGGGTTAATACCTGCAAAATACTTAGCATGGTCCCTGGGCATGGCTAGCACTCACTGAGTATTAGTTATAATTACTATTATTTGTATTATTGCTGTGAATCTTATAATTAAAAAAAATTGGTACCTAGTCAGCTTCCACACCACTAGTGGAATTTCTCTGGAGAGTAGTGGGTTTGTATAAACTACTGGCTATATGCATGGTGCCTGATGAGTTGTGCTAATAGTCCTCTCCTTCTCTCAGGGAGGTATCTTGCAGTCAAGTGTAAGAGGACGGAGACAGTAAAAAGTAATCTGGCTAGAATTATCATCGATGTTAAAACCTTCAGATAAATGACATGAACTCCCAATATCTGTAGGACAGCATCACATTTAACACAAGACAATGGCCCTTTTATCATGTGAGAGGAAAAATCTAACTGCAAAATGGAAGGTTCGAACCGTTACCACCCTAATCTGAGGGGTCAGTGTTGGCATCACTAGCAGCAGGTTAACCAGATATTATGTATTTCCTAACGTTATACAACATGAAGGACCCGACATCATGTGTTATGCATGCTCGTCAAAACTGTGTAACGTGAATAGATCTGGCCATTGGAACCAACTTCCAATTTATAGGAAGTACAGGATACAAGAAGAAGTTAAGCAACACCCCAAGGAAGCAGCCGGACAAATCTAGAAGGCGAGACAATCTGCAAGAAAAGTGGCCTGGTCTACTCAGCAAATCAGTGTCCTGGAAAAGGAAAAGTACCAGGTGGAAGGAGACTTAAGGGACATAAAAACCAAAGTGCATTAGATATTAGCTTGGACAAACCAGTTTCAAGGACATTTTTAAGATAATTAGAGAAATGTTTACATGGCCTGGATATTACATGAGATGAAAATTTAGATGAGATGAAATGGAAAAGTGAAGATCTCAACTGAAATAACAGACTAGAAAACAGTATGTAGAATACAACCTGGTTTTTCATGACCATACCTCTGCTTCCTCTATCTTCTACCATGTACATGTACTGTACAGTTTGAAAAGAGTATTCAAAAGAATAGAGTGCAGGGAGGAAGAGAAAGAGGAAAAAAGAGAAAGGAAGAAGGAAAGGGACAGGGAAAGGAAGAGGAGTAGAAGGGGAGAGGGAGAGGGTAGGGGAGGGAAAAGCAGGTTTTGAATTCACTATTCTTAAAGCTCAGATTGTGACCAAGTTTAACACTGTGATTCGGCAAAAACCATCTTCTGAAGATACCACACACAAGTCCTGAAATGTGGGTGGCAGTGTGATAGTAGTGTGGTAGTAGATGTGTGTAAATGTGTGTGGTAATGTGGCAGTAGAATAAGAAAGGGAGTTCAAATTCCACCATCATCTTTTTGTGGTCTTACTAAAGAGTATTTTACCAATGTGAGCTTTAATGGTTTCAACTCTACAATGGGAAGAAAAATAACCTTCCTACATACTGTTTGTAGCAACATTATCCATAATACTCTCAAAAGGGAAACTGCTCAAGTGCCATTAACAGTAGAATGGATAAATCTCAAAGTCTCATGTCCCAGGAACCCCGTCAGTCCCAGGCAAACTGGGCCACTGGTCACCCTAGCTGTGGCCCACTGTAGAGGAGATGGAGTTTGGAGTTCAAGGCCTGCTTTCCACGGAAACCTCAGAAAGGTCGTGCCCTGAGTATACAGACAATGTTCCAGAACTAAGGACAAAACCAAACCAGACCCACTTGAACAAAGCACAGAATGACTTCCCCATAGGTTGAAGGTGACCAGCCAGTAATTTAAGTGCCTACTAGAAAAAAACTTAACACTTTTCAGAGGGATGATAATGACATCTAGGGTGTCTATAATGTATTAGCCAAGATGTCCAATATATCACAAAAATTAGTAAACATGAAAAAATACAGAAATGAGATCCATGGTCAAGAGAAAACCCAATGAAGAGAAACAGAACAAACCACAGATGATGTAGGTGTTGAAAATAGCAGATAACAATTTTTAAATATTGCTACATGTGTTTTAAAAATAACAAGAGAAAGGAAATGTCAGAAATTATATTGGGCACTGAAAAAAAGAACCAAGTGGAAATCGTAAAACCAAAAAAATACAACATCTAAAAATAAAAAATTCATTGGATGGTGTTATTAGATTGTAAACACAAAAGAAAGGATTGGTGGACTTTAGAAATCATCTAAACTGAAGCATACAGGGCGGGGGGTGGGATGGGGAGGAAAGCTTCTTTCAATGACCTGTGGGACTGTGTTGAACAGTCTAACAACCATGAGAGGAGTTAAGACAAAAGTAAAAATGGGATGGAAAGAAGTATTTGCTAGAAAGTTTCCCAAATTGAGGAAAAAACACCACCCGCAGAGCCAGAATATTTACGTCTTGCACTTATCCAAGCCAAAGAAATACAACAGCAACCATATGCAGACTCATCACA
The DNA here is from genome assembly GCF_006229205.1 of Suricata suricatta. Classification (NCBI taxonomy): domain Eukaryota; kingdom Metazoa; phylum Chordata; class Mammalia; order Carnivora; family Herpestidae; genus Suricata; species Suricata suricatta. The sequence goes on along the minus strand of NC_043702.1, from coordinate 151,601,101 downwards.
GTCAAACTGCTGAAAACCAAAGATAAAGAAAAGATATTCAAAGCAGCTCCTCACAAGAGAAACAAACTTCCAGCTGTAAAATAAATAAGTCATGGGAATGAAAAGTACAGCATCAGGAACGTAGTCAATAATATAATATTTTTAATGTAATAATTTTGTACAGTAAATGATACTTGTAATAGTGGGCATTTCATAATGTATATGTTGTCAAATCACTATGTTGTACACCTGAAACTAATATAATGTTGTACGTCAACTATACTTCAATTAAAAAAAAAAGTAACTCCCAAAACAAAACATACAGGGAACAACAATCAGCATCACAGCTGACTTTTCATCAGAAACAGTGGAAGCCAGAAAACAAAAGAATGACATATTTAAACTGTTGAAAGAATATTTTATGATTTCATTTATACAAAAAAATTTTTCTTAAAGCAAGGAAATGCTTACATAGCGTTAGAAGTCAGGATAGTGACTCGTTTTCAGGGGGAAATGAAGGGAAGGGGGAGGGTGGGGGCTCATGGGACGCTGCAATTGTTTTTTCTTTATCTGGGCACTAATCACATAGCTGCTTTCAGTTTGTAAAATTTCACTGAGCTGTACACTTTAAAATATGTGAATTTCTCTAAGTATTTTAAACTTCCATGAGAAGGCAAGGGGGAAAAAACCTTGTAAAAATACATGAAAGGATTAGAGAAAATATACATTTAGGACCTACTACTGTGTATAACGGTGATAGCGAGCATTTTATGAAAGCTTGTTATTATTGGTCTTATCATCATCCTACAGAAAGTTTTGGGGGATCTAAATGGTCTTAAGAGCGGACTCAGAAGCCCTAAGCTTCCTGGGGGCAAACGTAACTCGTCAATTTCATCTTAAGCTCTTTTTAGCCTGCACAGTGCTGTGTTTACAGTATTCACTAAAATTCTTATGAACTGAGTGCTTTTCCAGTTTAGGATAACATTCAGACACAAGGTTGCATTTGGACACTTTTGTTTCCGTCCACTGCAACCCACTTTATACTTCGTAGTTCTTGTTCTTCAGATCTGTTGACTTACAAAGATGGCGGCGGCATCATTACACCTTTGAATGCTCTACATACAACAAATACCTTGCTCTTCCAGAAAAGGCAGATATAGGTGCCTGAGGACTAAGGCACCAAAAAGGCAAACGTATAAACTAACCTAAGCAAAAGACTGCAGGCATCTTTGATGCACACACTCCCCCTGAGCTGAATCTTCCTAAGTCCAAAAAAAGCCTAGACCACCCAGAGAGAAGCCCCAAGGGAGAGGATACAGATGCTGCTGACCGAGTGTCACAGAAACCAAAGCTAAAACACCACCAATGGCACGAGCTGCAAAGCTCCCCTCAGTGTTGGCTTTGGCAGCAAACCTGACACCCCTTATCAGCAGAGATACCTTTGAAGTAGCTGGCAGCCTCCCATCTTCTACACAAATAAGTTCAGCTTGCCATCGTATTCTTTTCTCCAAAGAGGATCTCTTCATCAGATATGAGAGAATAAAGTTCAATTAATCAGAACAGATTTTTGCTACCATCAAGACAAATTGGGTAAGATGAACAGCTGTCTGTAAAGCACTGCGCCACGCTGTTCGTGATCATGTTATAATGTGGAGGAAATCCAATCAGTTGCAGATACTGTGTTTCATCGAAACAAGGTGTAGTGTGGACTGGGGAGGAGAGGGGGGGAAATCAGTCAGCCACTCCTTCTGCCAAAGATGTTTCCAGGTTAAACTCTTTCTCAGAAGAGCAGAACACAGCCTTTGGAAACCCATTCTTTCTCCATTTATTGAATTTATACTACCTACATTCAACTCTACTGGCATTGTGGATCACTTCTCATTCACTTATCTATGACAACCCTATCACAGAACACACCCCCTTATAGTAATCAGTCTCCTCACATAAGCAAAGTAGCTGGACTCAAAAACGGTAGAAAATCCTGTCCTCACCTAAAGGAGACAAACAGATAGGTAGGTACCTATTTTTAGTACCTGCACTGCTTTTAGTTTCAAATCTCCTTTATCCTTTTATACTGACAGACCCATTTCCTTGGTGCCAAATGAAATCTGACCAGTCATGGCAAGTCTGGGACCGATCAACCAATGGGAAAGGATATCTGAAGACTCTAGAGAAAAGAATTAATTGTGCCCTCTTACATTTCTTCCTCAGTACCCTTCTAATATCTCCCACTTTCTGTAGTGTGACTTATTTATCTGAATCCAGATTTACCCTTTGTCGTCCTCCAAGAATAAAGTAGGGAAACCCCAATGGGATGCCCAGCCTAAATGCTTCAACATTACTGCAGGGGCAAAGGGGCTCACCTACAGATAGAGACAGATAGACGGGATCTCACGGCTTCAGATGTCCTCTGTGCTCCTGGGTTTTCCCAAGATGGAAACCAGAATACCTACAATAGTGGTTCTCAAACATGGCTGTATGCAAGAATCACCTAGCTCTCTCCCAGAGACGGATTCAACTGCCCTGGGATGGGACCTTAGCATGCTATGTTTTAAATTATTTTTTAAATCAACTTTAATGAGGCATAATTTACATACAATAAAATGTATACATTTTAAGTGTACAGTCCTTGACAAGTCCAGACACTCATGTAGCCACCGTCATAATTAAGATTGCATGACATTTCCATAATCCTTAAGTTTCCTTCTGTCCCTCTGCAGTCAACCCCTCACCCTACCCTGGCCCCAGGCAATTTGCTTTTTGTCAAAATAGATTAGAGCTATCTTTTCTAAAATGTCGTATAAATGGAATCGAACACAATGTTCTCATTGTGTCTGGCTTCTTTTAATCAATATAATGTTTCTTGAGCTCATCCTCATTATTGTATCTATCAGCATTTCATTTCTTTTTATTGCTGAGTCGTATTCATATATGGATATACCACAATATGTTTTTCCATTCATCTGTTGATGGATATTTGGGTCGTTTCCAGTTTGGGTATTATGAATATAATATGAGTCTCCTAAGGCAGTTATAACAAATTACTGCAAACTTGGCGACTTAAAGCAACATTTACTCTCTTAATTTTTTCAATTTGTATTCAATTTATTTAAACTAAACAAACACACAAGAAAAGACCATTTCTCCCACCCCCACATCCCTTTGCCTCTGGCAACCACCAATTTGTTCTCTTTATCTATAAGCTTAGGGGTTTTTGTTGTTGTTGTTGTTGACTGCACACATAATAAAGATCATATGGTATTTGTCTTTCTCTGTTTTATTTCACTTACTAGAACAATGGCCTTGAGGTCCATCCATGTTGTTGCAAATGGCAAGACCTCAAACTTTTGTATGCCTGAATCGTATCCCAGTGCATACATACACTACAACTTCTTTATGCATTCATCCAGTGACAGGCACTTGTGTTGCTTCCATAGCTTGGCTACTGTAAATAATGCTGCAGTAAACACACAGGTACATCTATCTTTTGGAATTAGCGTTTTCGTTTTCTTTGAATAAATACTCAGAAGTAGAATTGCTGGATCATATGGTAGTTCTATTTTTAATTTCTATTCTCTTACACTTCTAGAGGTCAGAAGTCTAAAACCCATTTCACTGGGCCAAAACCAAGTATCAACAGGGCTGCTTTCCCCCTGGAGGTTTTCAGGGACAATCTGTTGCTTTGTCTTTTCCAGCTTCTAGAGTTGCATTCCTTGGCTCATGGCCTCTTCCTCCATCCTCAAAACCAGTGGCCTAGCATCCTCTCCCTGTGACTCTGCTTCCTCTGCTTCTTTCACATGCCCTTCTTTTTTGTCTGTAATCTCCCTCTGCCTCCTTCTAATAAAGATACTTGCGATTGCATTAGGACCCACTTAGATAATCAAGCATAATATCCTCATCACAAGATCCTCAGATTCATCATATGTGCAAAGTCTTATATGGATAAGGTAAACTCATAGATTCCAGGAATTAGGACATGGCCATCTTCAGAAGGGACCATTATTCAGCCGATGACAAAAGCTATTATGAATTATTAGGTACAAGTCTTTGTGTAGATATATACTTCTATTATCTCTTGCATAAATATCAGCCATGGCATTGCTAGGTCATATGGTAAGTACACACTTAACTTAATAAGAAATGGCCAAACTATTTTCCAACGTGGTTGTACCATTCCAGCAACATAAGAGAATGCCATCCATCCTTACTAACACTTGTTATTGTCAGTCTTTTTAATTTTAACCATTCTAGAGAGTATGTAGCACACTCCCCATTGCTTTAATTTGCATTTCCCTGATGATTAATGATATTGAGCATATGCTTAATGGCCATTTATATAACTTTTTACTGAAGTGTCTATTAAAATCTTTTGCCTATTTTTAAAGATTTGGGTAGTTTCTCTTCTTATTATTGAGTTATATGCATTGCAAATATATTCTCTCAGTCTGTGATTTGTCTCTCATTTTCCCTAACAATGTCTTTCCACGTACCAAAGTCCAAGAATTGATGGTGTCCAATTTATCTTTTTCTTCTTTTATTGTTCATGCTTTTTATATTCTAAGAAATTTATTTCCTCAAGGTCACAAAGATTTTTTTTTTTAACTCCCCCAATGCATCTTACACATGGGCAGAATTGAGAACTACTGAACTACTGATCTATCAGGAATCTGACCTAACTTGCTTCATTTAATCTTCCTACCATAGGAATTTAGGGTAATAAAAGCAAAATAAAAGTACAGCTTGCTGGAATACTATAAAAAAGAAGAAAGAAGAAGAAGAAGAAGAGGAATAGGAGGAGGAGGAGGAGGAGGAGGAGGAGGAGGAGGAGGAAGAAGAAGAAGAAGAAGAAGAAGAAGAAGAAGAAGAAGAAGAAGAAGAAGACGACGACGGCGGCGGCTACAATTCAGTCTTGGGGCTGTCTGTATTGACTGGCTTCCAAGACCGAGTATGAGCAGCTAAGGGCTAGAAACAGTGAGCTAAAAAGCAAAGTCAGAGGTACTTTTGGTGTGTTCCAGCTAAGTGAAAGAAGAGAGAACAGAACTGTCCTCTCCCTTGTGGGAAAAAGCACACCCAAGTATACTTCAGTTTAAAATGAGAAAGTGGGAAAACTGATTTCTATTCTTGGTGAGATTCTTTAGAACACGTCTCTCATAGAGACGACGTAGAGCTGGAAGTCAAACTTGGCAGTGTTTGACCACTGGTTTTGAAGCCACCGCATTAAACAAATGAAGGTGGCAGCAATAATATTTGCCTAAACCTTGGTTCCAACAGGGGTTAGACAGACTGAGCTTTCATTACACGAAAGGAGATGTCAGGAGCACCAAATGGACTCAATTTCCTCCGGAGTCCTAGACAAAGTGGGTCTGTTTCTCAGTTGTGGACAGGAGGCTACTTTCTCTAGATGTTATATTTAGCTAAAGGAATCTCTACCATGGCTTCGTGCAAAATGTAAAATATGTCCCAACAGACATAACCACAAACCAGAGGGCCAGCGAGGAGCATCCCTTAAGGGGGTTCATAGAACAGAGGGGCCAATTGTGCAGCCGCCCTGACATCCCCAAATTAGCTGAGTTAGCTGTGAGCCAGAGTTTTGGCCAGTTCTCACATTTAATGAGTCTTTGTTTCCCTCTTACTAGAGATCCTGCCCTTGGGGAGAAAAACACCTTGTCCCATTTCACTGTCAACTTCTAGCTGCTTGCCCAGACACCAGGTAAAAGAAACAACCCAATGTTGATGTCTAACACCGCCAAACCTTTTGTGTGCAAGAGAGTTGGGTTAATTCCCATAACTAAGTGAAATATATGGATTCAGTAGCAAAGAGTAAGAAAATCCAGCATACCCTTATTCTGCTCACCATACCCAGAATCCTAACAGAATATGTAGAAAGAAACCTCAAGTTCTAGAGCCAGATGACTGGATTTAAATACTAGCCTCACCTCAGTTTTTGATTAATTTCCCTAAGCTTTGGCTTTCTCCTTCATAAAGTAGGGATAATAATAACAGCAACTACTTTATGGAATTATTGTAAAGATTAAATATAAAAAGTTCTTTCTATTGCTCCTGGCACACAAAGTTTCAAAAAATGTCAGCTTTGATGATCATTACCTTTTCTAATGAATCAATAAGTTTTACAGATTAAAAAGAAATTATAAAAGGAAGAAAACTCATGATTTTTGCCAGTGAGAAATAGATCCAAAATCACATAAAGCTTAGGTGAATTTTCACAAGTATCTGCAGCTGAACCAGAAATAAAGGTATCTTTTCTAAAGCCTGTGTCTCCCGAGAAATGTGGATTTCCTTTTTATTTCTGGAACTGAATTTATAGGTTTAAAAAAAAAGGTATATCTACTTTATACAGTTGGATTCCAGTTTGGCATCTCTTGGTTACTGGTCACTATAGATAAAAGAATCTAAAGTAGTGCTTCATTTCTCAAGAAAGTTGGTCTTTACTTTCCTAAGCTAGCCCCCTCTCCATACCCACATCCACTTTTGTGTGCCCGAATCCTGAGGACTCCTGTTTACTTATCACAATTTAAGAAAGGTCACCCAATAACCAGAAGGAAGCTCCCAAAGTAGGACACCCGTGTCATCACAGAGCTACAGTGTATTAGATTTTGAAGGCAGCATGAAGACCATACAGGCCAAATACTCTTTTTTTTTTTTTTTTTGCAACTTTAGGGAACTAAGGCACAGAAAGAAGTAACTGTCTAAGGTTTCAGAGTTACTAGCACAGTTGAGCCCAAGAGGAAGAGTCACTTGGAAGAGACCTCTGCTCTGACAGAGGAAAGCAAGCCCTGGGAAGCCTCACAAAACTGACAGCATGACCAGGCTCATTCCTTAGTTCTCTTATCTGATTACTATATCTTAGCCAGTGGGATTCTAGTTCTTTATGTGCAACATACTGTAAACAAAAGAGAATAAAAAAACTGAGGTATGGCAAGAGAATGATTCTGTGCCCATTACTAGAAAGCAGAGAGGTTCTCATTTAGCCAAAACAGAATTAATTTACACTTGTGATCAGCCAAGCCTGCTTCTACCTTAGAACCCTCTGTCTACATTGGACCCCAGGGGAGTGAGAAAAGAGATTATTCCCCCAGTGGGATAGTAAACATTGGCTATTTAACAGTCCTATGCATATCGCTAATCAACTATAATTTAACTGATGAAAAGTTATAAAGATCAAGAGAAAGTCCTATGAGCTGCAACCATACACAACAATATGAATAAATCTCACAAACATATGTTGAATGAGAAAAACCAACAAAAAAGAGTACATACTGTATAAGTCTATTTATATAAAGTATGAAACAAGTAAAACTAATCTCTGCTATTAAAAGTCAGGATAGTTGTTATTCTTGGGGGGTAGGGAGGGGTGTCCCAACCCCCCAAGGACTAGGAGGAAGCATGAGCAGGGCCTCTAGGGTACTGAGCTAATCTGTTTCTTGATCTGGGAGCTGGTGAGCAGGTGTGTTCAGTTTGTAAAAATGCATTTAGCTGTAAGCCCATGGTATGTGCACTTTTCTTCAGTGAAATATAATATATACACAGTCCTGTGAGTAATTAGAAATTCTTCCTTATACCCCCAGCAAAGAAATTCACAGTTTATGGAGGCCAACTCTGAGACTGTAGCTAGGAATATCATCTAAGGGTAGATTTTCCTTCTGGAGGACAGGCCTCAAGTCCAATACACGACTCGTGCACTTAGACTCTTGGTGACATGTGAATGGCACTTGAAGAACCAGAAACACTTGTGGCTTTAATAACTGGCTGCCTTCAGCCTAAACACCTGTGAGATCTGGAGGGGCCGTAATACTTCTTCAGCTTGGTTCTTCTCTACCCTTCTAAAGCTGGGAGAAAAGGATGCTGAAAGCTTGGGTGACGTCTAGACAGCTGAACATCCCTCATAGAAGTTTTTTCTTAGATGAACAGAGAAAATAAAGGAGGAAATGATCAGTCAGTCCCTCTTCTCTAGAGATAATCTAACTAGCTGTCAAGGTCACAGTGAAGAGCCGAAATGGCAGCTGATTACTGTAAATAGGCTTATGATTTTTTCTCATAAAACTGTATTTTTTTAAGGAGTATGACATTATAATTTGATATATACACAGTGAAATGATTATAGTCAAGCCAATTAACATATCATCTCACCTGTGTGTGTGTGTGTGTCTGTGTGTGTGTGCGCAAAGCACCTGAAATCTACTCTTTAGCTTACATGCAGTATTCAATACAGTATTAACTACAGTTGTTAATTTTAGTCACATCCACATAACACCAAGCGTTGCAGAATAATTCAAATGAATGACAAGGAAGTAGAGCAGATGCTGGAAACTGTGATGAAATGGTGAAAAGGACCTCACCTCTAAATGAAGCCTGGCCCCAACCACAGTGCAGCCAGGTCACTAAAAATAGTCGGTGAACTCCAGGAGGAGTTGCCTTTCTCTTCCTTCTTTTCGTTGTCAAATGCTTTTTACTCTTTATATCCTGTCTCTAAGACACAGGAAAAGCCCCAACACAGATGCAATTATGTAAATGGAAGACCCTAAATCAGTTTTTTTTTTCACGTTGGTGTAAACTAAAGAAATTGGGCTCTAATCCCAGAGGTACTAAGATCCAGGAAATTTCCTAATGTTAAGAATTGGAAAACTGGCGACTGTAGGCCACAGCCCTGATTGTCCTTTCTCTCCCATCTTCAGATTTTAATTGTGGATTTTGTCAAATGAAAGCCAATGAATTTCCTATATATGAAACCAATAAAATAGCTCTACATACCCCCTTTATACCAATAACAGTGGAAAGAGTATTCGCCTTCTTTAAAATCTGCTGGGGATGTCAGCGCTTGAATGATAGACATGGTACATCATGTACAATGGTTAGGGCTTTTGCCACCATTTGTAACCAAAAGTCATGAATCAGTGACTCCACGGAAAGCTCAGGTTGAGAGAACTCCTTAGTTTCTAAGAGACTATTTCCACTACTGACAGATAAGGTCAATTTGGCCTAAGTTTCATTTGGCGTAAGTTTACCACAATTAATTCTGATTTTCCCTTGGTCAGATTTTTCAACTTATACCCCAGGGATTAAGACAAACAACTGAGTTCTGAAAGCATTCAGGGACCCAAAGACCGAGATATGACATGATAAGATTCATGAGTTCATCTTGGCCAAGATGAGCAGTTGGAAAGAAAACTAAACTGAATCACAAACATACATGAACTAGAAGAGGAAAACTTAAAATGACACCAAAGGTCCCTGAAACTCAATAGCCTTAAGGACCACTCAAGGAAACCAAGCAAATGCCATTATCACTGACAATGCAAATTATGAATTATGTTGCCAGTCCTGGGGTTGTATACCTTGCAAATGGTTACTTTCCCAAGGCTACTATCAATTCAACTCAGAAAGGAAGAAAAGAAGGATTATTCAATACATTTAGTCCACAAGACCATGGTAGGGAATGACCAAGAGAAAGCCTTTTAAGTGGGCCAATATGATGGTCTTCCTCTTATTTACAAGATGGTGTCATTGCTCCACTCAGATAGCTCCATGTCTAGAAATAGCTATATACCTTTTTAAAGAGTCTTCCTGAGTCCTCGCTGACTTGGACAAATCGAGGAATGATATTATTCAGGTAGATGTCACTCAGGGTGGTGTGGTCCCTGCTCTCCCGCTTCACCTGGTTTAATAGGAGATTCCAGCAGTTGACTGGAGAGAGAACATTCTGATCCTTCCTGCGGAGAAACGACAAGAAGGAAAAATCAGTGTTGGTGAGTAGCCAGAGCCAGCCATGACTTACAGTCCATGTCACAAAATCACAGTGATCAAAGCCAAGCCAGAAATAGATATCTTTCCTAAAGCCTTCACCTCTAGTCTTTTCTTTTTCTAAAAACCCATTGCAAAAAATAAGAATAGTGAGAAGGAGAGGGAAGAGAGAGGAAGAGGGAAAGAGAAGAAGAGAAGCAGGATTATCTGTTGAGCACCTATCATGTTCTAGGAAGTTGGAAAATGTTTGGCATGTATTATTTCCTAAGTTTCATTTCCTTGTAAGAAAAGAACTACCGTTATCCTTACTTCACTGAAACTCAGAGAGGTTGCCACTTGCCCACAGCTAGTAAGGAGTCACAGAGACATTCAGAAGGGGTCAGGGACTAGAACCACAGCTCTGCGTTGTCTGACTAGAACAGGACTAGGCTGTCTGACTCCAAGGTCCATAACCTGAGCCACTAGGTCATTTGGCTGTGTCTAAAGTTGAAGACAAAACTTAGAGGTCTAGAGACAAAAATCATGAGAGCACCTCAGGGCCCGCCCCCCACATTTATCTATATTTGAATTCAGTGAAGACAACCTTGGAGGCACTTGGCGTGAAAAAAGTCACTAAAAACACTCCAGTCCCATAGAATACATCTAAGGAGTTTTGACTTCCACTGTTTGAGCCATTACGTCCGTCATGTCCCATATAGCCAAGAGCACAAACCATATCTGAACACGTGCATTCCTGCACCTTCTACAGCCTGAATGGGGCAGTAAAGTCCAAACCTAGGTGCTCACTTCTAACGAAAACTTGTGATCCAAAAGAATTTACGGATCATCTACTCAGTTCACAGCGCTAATTAAAGCAACAGAAAGTTCTGCATCTGCAAGCTGGATTTCTTCAAAAAGAGAAACCAAAAGTAGGAATTGTTTGTTGTATTATTTAGCAAGGGCTTATTGCGTACCTGGCACGTGGCTGGGCCCTGTACTCATGTTGTTTAACTTGAACCCTACAACTGCCTGATGAAGGGGGTGTTATTAAGTGCATTCAGGAGATGTGGGAAATTGAGCTGAGAAAGGTTAGATATCTTGGTCAAGGTCACAGAGCTAAAAAGTGGCAATGCTCGAATTCAGACCAAGCCTTGTGATAGTGGAGAATGCTCTTAATCACTGCAAACAATAACAACCTGGTTGTTCTGTTCATTTCTCTTTCCTTCCTTTCCTCCCTGCAGTCAGACTCTTAAGGAAGAAAGAGAGTTGACAGTGACTTGGTTCCTGAGTCAGCACTGCCTCCATTCAGAGCTGGAGGCTCTCGGGCAGCTGTGATCTGGAGAGCATGGAATTCAACTTTTGAAGGGGCTTTCTCAATTCTGTAGTAAGGTAACTATTAGCAAATAATCACACCACAGCTACTCTGGCTTCAGAACACTCCAGACCATTAAACCAAAGATCTGTCTAACCAGCGCCAAGAAGCCACTTCAAACCAATGAATATTGGAGTCCAAAGTGAGTCTGTTCCATACCTGCCCCCGCTCCCACCTCTGCCCCAGGCACCACACATTTACGGTCAGAATACCTAATACTGGGGCCCTGGGGGGCTCAATTGGCTAAGCATTCAACTCTTGATTTTGGCTCAGGTCATGATCTCATGGTTCGTGAGATGTAGCCCTGCATCGGTCTCTGCACTGACAGTTCGGAGCCTGGTGGAATTCTCTCTCTTTATCTCTGCTCTTCCCCCACTTATGTGTGTAGAAGCTCTCTCTCTGCCCTCTCCCAAAATAAATAAACATTAAAAAAAAACAAAAACAAAATACATAATACATATGTGTTGACCACTTCAGAAACATTATGTACATTTATCTTTCTAGGGAAAAAAAAAATCAAAAGATTTCTATGGAAATAAAAATATATATAGTAGCTGAGAGAGATATACACATGTAATTAATCCTCTCTTTTCAAAATGTTTAGCATCTGAAAAACAAACGGAAAAAAGCAAATAGAAACAATCCTTACACAAAGTTGAGCATGCGCATTATTGACCTTCGCTGTTTTCACTGCAAGGAAACCTCCAAAGGCATTCCAAATCAGTTTCAGCTACAAAATCCTAAAAAATGGAATTTACTTTTTTGTTGGGTGGCAAAGCATCCGTGCCTTCAGTAAGCATGGAATATATCAGGTAATTACACTTGCGTTTCAAAGATCTTAACTTTATGACTGGTCTCGATTTGCTTCTTATAGGCGGACATGGGTTGGTGGTCTTTACTAAGGCTTTCCTTATGGTGCTTCACACACAAAAATGGTACTACAATTCAATTTCACAGATATATAAACATTTGTATCTTAAGTGAACAAAATACAGTATCAGGAGCTTTTAGTTCTAAGTGTCATCCCACAGTGCCGTGTGGGAGAGAAAGATGCGTAGGATAGCAGAACACTAGAGATATGTATGGACAGAGGGCCCGCTGGCCCACAAATGTACAGCGCAGATCACAGGTGGAGACAGGAGAGGCAAAATCAATCTAATACCATGGAAGAGGATATAGACCATAAATCCCAAGGTGACCCTCAGAAGAAAGGATGAGTAAACAAGAATGAATTAATAAAAAGGATGGGCCGGAGTGGGACTCTTAAAATAAAAAGCCGTATGCCTCAAAACTAATGTATTTCTATTTATTAAGAAGTTTTAAGGTGGTAAAGTACTTTGAGCACATATATTTCCATCATTACAGCATGAAGCAGGATGGCTATTATTGGTTTCGGTGAGCAGGAGTTTTTAAAGTGTGTTCTGAGAAACTCTGGAATTACAGAGAATTGCATTTCAACTTCAAACAACTGTCGCAGATCCATTCAAATGAGCAACCCCCTGTTAAATGTGCAAGGGACCCAGATTCCCTGGGGTGACACTATCACAATGTCTCCCGGGCTGCTACGTGAGTTTCACTGTATGCAAACTTTTGAATAAAGAATCATGTATCCGAACTTCTGAAAAATGACCTATTGGTTAGAATCGATGTTGCTCTGCACAGGTTTCACCTTTAATTCAGGCCTGTCTGCCTCCTTAGGTGAAGCTGTTCAGATGAGCACACGGCCTGACACACAGTGGCCGCAAAAGGACTTGGGGGCCTGTGCTGGGTTCACGGAACCCCATGGATGGGTAGCACGTGTGTACATGCTCAATGTTATCCCATCATCACCAACTGTCTTAATGCTTATTATACATTTCCAGGCTTATCCAATAATATTTACGAAGGGGAGCTTGAATAGCTGCTAGGTAATATTAGTGATTCGACTTCAAAACAAAAATACCCCTTTTCAAGGGCCTAAGCCAATTTAAAACCCTCTCAAGATTATAACTCATCTGCGTGGATCAGGATTTTCTTGATGTTGGGCAGCCTAAACCAGAACTAGAAATAACGTGGAGCTGAAACGGATATAACACTGCAACTCTGGGGGCGCCTGGGTGGCTCAGTCGGTTAAGCATCCGACTTCGGCTCAGGTCTTGATCTCACAGTTTGTGGGTTTGAGCCGCACATCGGGCTCTGTGCTGACAGCTCAGAGCCTGGAGCCTGCTTCACATTCTGTGTCTCCCTCTCTCTCTGTCCCTCCCCCGCTCACCCACTGTATCTGTCTCTCAAAATAAAATAAAGAAAAAAAATTTTTTTTAAACCTACAACTCTGATTTGTAATTCCAATTTCATTATTGGGGTTCACAAACACAGTCTCACTGTTCTCTTGGACTGACCCTCTAACGGGTATTCTTCATAAATTTGCACTTTAAAAGTGGATTTACACCGATAAGACATTGCTTTGATCTGCTGCACATATGAGGATGCTATGCAAGATTTTTATTTTTAGAAAGTCTTTAAAGATAGTCTTGGGCGCCTGGGTGGCTCAGCCGGTTGAGCATCCGACTTCGGCTTAGGTCATGATCTCTTGTTTGTGGGTTTTGAGCCCTGCATCAGGCTCTATGCTGACAGCTCAGAGCCTGAAGCTCACTTTAGATTCTATGTCTCCCTCTTTCTCTGCCCTTCCCCTGCTTGCACTCTGTCTCTCTCTGTCTCTCAAAAAAAAAAAATAAATAAAACGTTAAAAAAAAATTTTTTTTAAGATAGTCTTAAACTCTGTTGTCTGCTTCTTGTACGGGTTCTCTTTAAACTCTTTTTTACTATGACTGCTGCTTTTCAGGCAATATTTTTAGTTTTTTGAGTTTATATGCTTTCTTGGACATATTCCTCCTTACAACCGAGTTGTTTTAATTAATTCATTTATTTATTTTGGGGTGGTGGCAGAGCAGGAGAGGGAGAGGGCATGTAGCAAGAGGAGAACACCACAGAGACAATTTGCCCGGCCAACAGGAACAAAGATGAAACACACTTCAGGCTGGAAAATAAGCAAGTCAACGAGACGTGATTTCATAGGGAGCATATTAAGGCTCTGCTAGAGTGATTTCCTGCTTCAGCAGCTCTGCAGCCTTATTTTATTTGGGGGCTGCTCGAGCCAAGGGAACCAGGTTTGGTCAGGAGACTGAAATTTGTCTTTCTATCTTTTCCATCTATCATTTGTTTGCACAGTGTCTTTACTCTCCCCGCGCCTGGAGTCAGGTTGGGTAATACTTGGGCATTTAAAGAAAAGGGTCTGCATCCCTTAGGAATGTACTGAACAGCTGCAAACCTCCTCAAGCACTAATCCCTAAAAAGCAGACAAAATATCCAGAAGTATTTTTTTTACTTAACATTTTTTTCAGGAGGCAGATCAAGAAAACATAATACTACACTTGAGAGGGAATGACTCTGGAGTCAAAAAAAAAAAAAAAAAAAAAGGCCCAGAAAGTCACAAGCCGGTTATGCATCCACAGAAGATTCTCGTTAGAAATGCGCTGAGCTAAACGTGCACAGCTGAATCTTTAGCCTCAAATACATCAGCCCAGTTTTTCTCCTTCAACTTAAGACTATTTATAGATGTTCAACAAACTGAGCAGCAAATGCTCAAAGGGATTGCTCTACAATATCTAGGGTAAAGAGAGAACTCTACAAAGGTTCAAGCTGGCCTCTATATTACACTCCCGTTTTTGTGGGTTCTTTTTTTTTTTTGGAGGGCCTATTCCCTCCTCTGCTCCATTTCAGCTGTCTCACTTATAAAATGGACACGTTCCCTGTTGGTGTACGTCTAGCCCCCTAAAGATCTTCCAAGCAGGAATGTAAAATCCCAGAAGCCCTCCTGGCCTACGGTGCCATTTAATGAAGCATTGCTAGGCTCCCAGCTCTGCAGATGGGGCGCGTGACACAAGCTTGGGATGACCAGGTGGCTTGAGCTTCTGTGCTTGTCTACCGAGGTGCGTTTCCTGTTGGGCCAACGGTCTCCGACCTGCCTACCTACGGAGCTGCTGCACGCCTGAAATGAGACGCTGAGTACAAGAGAATTACATCTACAGTGAAGCACAATACAAATGTGAAGAAATACTATTATTTTTATTTCCAAACAAACTAGTATTGGCTTTCATCAATTTCCAACAGGCTCCTCACCTGGCCCTGGGCCAGGGCCAAGAGTGCAGCCTGCTGAAAATGCACAGCCCTTGGCAAATAATGGCGGGGATAAGACAGCAGCAACAGGCAATTAACCAAGCAGCTGTAAGTCTCCGGGAAGACGTGAGGGAGATACCAACGGGAGAGCAGAATTTAATCTTCCACTGTCCTCCCCCTACAGACCAGGGTGTAACAATCAGTCCCACAGTCCACACAGGGAACCGTGTGCTGAAGGAGACAGGAAGGAAGCCACAGGGAGCTCAGATCACCAGAACCCTAGATGCATCAGCAACTTCCTCTGAGCCTCTCTTTCGCAGAATTCCTATCAAACCTGCCAGTGTGTACATAGGGATGGAAAATATCAATATATCTAAGAAAAATACCATTTCTCACATTTGAAAAGAGATATAGATGTGATGATAGACAAAACCCAAAATGAGTTAAACATATTCAATATATGTTATCGAGCATACAACTATGAAGAGGATATATATGTTTAAAAAGGCACCTGCTCGATAAAAGGGATCATTTAGAGACAGTTGGACTGGGAACTAGTGACAAGTGGGGAGTCAGATTCTTAAGCCTAAATTCCCTCCTGGCACCTTGATTAAAATGAAATGAACTGAGGCAGCCAAAGAGATTATTTTATTCAGATGAATGTTATTAGCCTTTCTGGCTTATTTTCTCTATTATGCATTTTGCTGATGCTGACAGAAGCAGACGGGCTGGATGGAGAGGCAAAGCCGCAGCGGATTTATGGTTTGACAGTGCCATGCATAAAATCAGACCCTTGCTGACCCAGATAAGCTAGAGGATGGATGGGATTTGCTGGGGAAGGTGTTAAAAGAAGGAGGGGGAAAAATCACCAAGGCGGGAAGTGACTTGAAAAAGATTCTGCCTATAACGGTGGCTGCAGGTTCTCCGACCCAGGAGTGCAGTGGCGGCCTGGAGGCATCTTTCAAAGACAGCAGGCAGGGAGAGAGGGGGTAGGCACACTTCCCCGGGGTTATCACAACTCCTGCTCCAGCTCTGCCAGCAGTGAGATCAGGGTAGGAGAGCTCAGAGACAGAGAAAGGGCCAAAGGCATAAATGTATATTCTATGTATGGAGAAATGAGATTTCACATTTTCAGGGA
This sequence comes from Suricata suricatta, assembly GCF_006229205.1. NCBI lineage: Eukaryota > Metazoa > Chordata > Mammalia > Carnivora > Herpestidae > Suricata > Suricata suricatta. The sequence goes on along the minus strand of NC_043702.1, from coordinate 151,584,719 downwards.
CAAGTTAACCCCACAAATTGTCCTTGGTAGCCTAGACAGATGATTAGAAAGGATTCAAGCCGTGGTATACCCACCTTACTCAAAATAGTCTAAATTGTCCCCTATAATCAGGTTTGGGGGAAGCGCTGCATGGAAATGGAATTCTTGTGGCTCTGGATTCGTTCCAGGGAGCCAGCCACACCCCTGGGATCATGCCTTGTCCAAGAGCTGAGAGCTTAAGAATCTGCTTTGAAGTTGAGAACTGGACTAGCACCGTGTCTGACATCTTAATAACTATTTCCTGAGTGATTATAGGACCACGGTTCCCCTGGGTTAGGTCAGAGAACTGGGAGAAGTTCTCAAATCTGAGACATTGTAGACCTAACTGAAGATGTCTCCCATCAGCTGATGACGAGCAAGAGATTTTGCTTTTCTTTCAACCATCCCACTGCACCCTGTGTTCATGGCAGGGGGAGGAGGCTGGAAATTCTTTTAATCACTCAAGACAAGCTTTGCAGACCCCAGGAGACCAGACACAGCAGCAATGGAGGGCTTCCACACAAGATTTAAATCTCTGTCATTCAGATTTCTTACCTAGATTTCTGACATCTTATTGTCCAGACCCCTTCTCTGAATCCTTGACCTCTGAAGTCTTCTTATTTCAACCATTCAACAAACATTGACTGAGCACCTACCATGTGCCAGGTCCTGTTCTGGTCCCTAGAAATAAAGGGAGCAGCGCTCTTGTTTCAAACTGGCTTCTCCCATGTTTGTAGAACCTCCTGGATCCAACACATGGTCTTCTTGCTCCTACCCTGTTAATCAGCCACAACCCACATCTTATCCGGGTCTCAATGCCTGTGTGTACACTGAACCTTTGTGAAATGCTAGTCTAGCTGACATAGAAGAGCTGCCTGCCCAGCAGCCTTCCCTGTGTAGACCTGGGAGCTTCCCTTTGTTTATACCCTCATCTTGCCACTAGCATTTTCAGAACTGTACGGATGTATAAACAAAGAGGCTACTCAACTCTCCCTGTGTACTCTGGGTACAATCTAAATGCTAGAGAACAAACACTATGCATCCCACTCCAATACAATCCATAAAACCAAAGGCCTAGAAATTCATCTATATATGACATTTCCCTCCCTGAAAGCCCCCCCAAATAGGCTGTGATCATATCAAAAGGTGTGAGCTGACTAATTCACTTAAAATAAAACATCATATTGATGACTAAGGAACAAAAAAGTAATACATGTTTCTCAGTTTAAAAAGATTTTGTATCCATTTATTTTAATACATACTCCTTATAATAATAATAATAACATATAATAATTCCATAGAATAATCTTTGAATAACTCTACAATTATATCTTCAGTTTTTTTCTTCTCTACTTAATTAAGATGTCACCAGAAACCCCATAAGTAATTACAGAACATGACAAACATACAGAGGGAAAAAAAATACATGCAGATGTGTTTGCAGATTTTTCAAATGAATGAAATCTTGGGAGATGACTGAGACAGACAGCCTGGCTCACCCCTGGTAGTTCATTCCAGAGAAATAAATACCTGTCTGCGCCAACCTGGAATGACGTCACTTAAAAATCCACACACCTATTTTCAAAGCAGTAACGACTACCTTGGGAGCTGGCATCTCCCTGGCACCAGGCACGAACAACAAAGCTTGATCTATAGCCAGAAATTCCTGCCTCGCCAATGGTGCTTAAGCATGCCAAGTACCAACAAGCCACTTGGGTATCCCTAAGTTTCAGACCTCCCCTTCTTGAATACCTGCTAAAGGAATAATGAGTTTCCTTACATGGCTCACGATAACAATGAAGAAGGAGGAATAAAGAAATATGACTTGATGCTGTGAAACTACATGGCTAAATGGAATGAAGTCTAAATAGTCATCAGATCAACCCCACGCATTGTTATCAGTTCTCAAGTCAAAGAAGGTGATGGCCATAATAAAAGTTCATAAATACGAAAGTGCTCTACATCTACAAATCAGTATTGTCATCTTTGTTATTTGTCAAGTGTTATTGTGATATTTACCTTGCCTTATTGGAAGAAAGTCCTTTGAGGACAGGGTATATTTTGGAATAGTCAATGAATATCTACACCAAGAAATGGGCAGGTACTTAACCAGCACTGACTAATGACAGATGCCACAGCCACAGAAATCTTTTAAGTGTTGTGCACAGTGAAATGATTCATTTAATGAGTAGTTAGTATCTCCAGCCTCCATCAATCCGGCCTAATCAACTGCTGCAGCATATCTCTGGGTGGCTACTGAGTGGCTGAGATTGTACGCCCACCGGCATGTTTGCTCTGAATGACAGCATATTATTAAACAGCCCCATACTTTGCTGGCAAAATGGAGTAAGAGACGCCCTGGTCCACTTGCAGGTTAGCAGGTTATTGAGTTCTACAGGCCTGTGAGTAATCTGGATGAGCAATGGTACCCCCTCTCAGCGAGGTGCTACTCTGCAAAGTACTGTGAACCATGTTCATGACCTAGAGCCTAGTCTTAGTCCTGCCACTTCCTAGAGCCAGGTAATCTTGAATCAGTCACAGATGCACTCTGGGACTCAACATTTCCTTATCTGTTTAAAAAAATAAATGGGTACAGTAGACCCACCCCACTTACCTCACTTGGAACTTATGCAGATCAAGTCAAAGAAGGTGATGGCCATAATAAAAGTTCATAAATACGAAAGTGCTCTACATCTACAAATCAGTATTGTCATCTTTTGTTATTATTTTTATAACCATTATTATTACTTGACAGTCCATACAATGGGTTCACACTCACAAAACAAAGTGGCCAGAGTCATGTCTGAAAAGATAAATACAACTCAAAATTCCCAGGCTTTATCACCAGAATTTGCAATGAACTTGCTTTACAAATTTCATCAGTGCACTAAAGAGGAATACATTTTGTTGCCATTAACATATCATCTGGTTCTCTGGGAACTCCCACACTCAGTGAACCTGCTGTGCCCCACCTAGAAGCGGATTTAGAAGGAAACTTGTAAAATGCAGAGAGAAAAGCCAGACGGTACAAAAAGTAGATTCGTGGAATGTCAGAGATAGCGGTGGAACAGGGGAAGAACTCAGGTCTCCTGAGTAGCAATCACATTCTCGTTTCGAGGTGGCTGTTGCTCTGTTTCAACTAAAAAGCCCTTAGCATCTGTACAGCTCTGGTGTCAAAAGAGTTAATGGACAACGTTCAGCTGCCCAAGCCCCAGAGCACAGAGCTATTCCAAGACAACACATAACAGGAATACCAAGGGTCCGTGAACTCAGAGGGAGCGAAACTGCTGGTGCCTAACGGCGCCGGAAAGCATGTGGACACACTGCATGTGGTTACACATGAAAGGCGAGTGACTAGGAAAAGCAGTTTTGAATCCCACCCCATTCTAATTTGGGACTGGCTCTGGGCACCTATTGAAGCCCTGGGCCACACCCCGGCCGCTCTGTAAAATGACCCCTGGGTTCCTTCACTCTGTACTCTGTGGCCTCAGTTAACTCCTTCTCTGCTTTCACAAGGGCCACTGCAGTTCTTAGAAAAAGAAGACTATCAAAGGAATTTCTGAATGAGAATCCATGAGGAGATGCTCAGTGTGGATTCAGATAACACCCACTAGTACCTACCATCTCCAAGTGAGTGTGTGACCCCTTGAGCACCAGACTCCTAAGTCTGAGAGACGGCAGCTGGTCTAAGTGTGAGGCTTCAGGACCCCAATCACCTTGTATCAGAATCACCTGGGGCTTGTGTAAAATGGGGATTCTGTGCTCCTCTGCAAGAGATTCTGATTTGCGAAAGGTGGAGCTCAGGAATTTGCATTATAAATACTCATCCTGGTAATATCATGCACACGAGAATTTTAAGGACCAATGCTCTTAAAGCAGTGGTTTTCAAACGGACACACAACCTATTAGTGGGATTAATACATCAATTTAGCAGGTTACCACCGAGCATTTCTCAAAAATTGAAGCAGAAAACAGTGAGACATAATAACACAGAAAAAAGTGGAAAATACCAGAGTACAACACATAGAGCAAAGACCTATAGGGACTGTTTTACAAAAATGCTGTTCTCAGTTATATAAAAATACACCGGGATATGTCTGTACGTGTGTGTATTCCAGCTTGTACCATACAATATGTTTACAAAATCTTCTTGGGGGTGATTACACACCCAGACCCTTTTGAGAAGCTAAGAATTCTCTTCCAAGAATTCTCCAAAGAAAGGAGAAGGGAGGGAGGGAGGTGTTATGTATACACATACCATAATTTGCATATGAGTCATGGGTCCCTGAACTTTGAGAAGCCCATTCTTTGAGGACATTCTCTTGAGGAGAGCTCTGGTCACAGTGGGCACCTGGTAATTAGACTGTGCCAACAACCTTCTCCTGACGCTCTATAAATGAATGCCAGGGTCTGCAACATGTCCCTGTAAGGTAAGTGTCCCCACCATGAGGATTCTTTCTCTCATATTCAGGATGACTTAGAAATGTTGAAGTTCAATAATGTTCTACAGAACATGGGGAGAAAGCTGTTCACAAATTGCAAGAATGAAGAAAGCAGTGGTGTGGGTACAATGTCAGTGTTTCCTAAGGAACCTGTCCCCTGCCTATAGCACACAAGGGTAGGCTGTGGAACTGGAGCCTTTCTGTACCCCAGTGATAAAGTCACTAGAGGAACATAACCTTTATTCCCAAGCCAGTGACTTCTTTGACCAGTAAAAGTACACACAGAAAACCCAGCCTCATCTTCTTTCTATTGGCAAAGGGATAGAAATTCCTTAGTCCTTGATGGGAGATTCAAAAAATGACACAGATAATTAGAAAAAGAGCAACGACCCAGCTTGATCCTCAACATGGTTTCATCCCAATGGTTCAACCTACCTGCACAAAGAGAGGGTGAAATTGGGGGCAAAGGTTTTAGATACCAGCCTTTGTCCGATAAGGCACACAAGGAAGAGATGGAAAGTGGCAGGTATAATGTGGAGAGGGTCAGGAGAGAGAAAGAAGTTGGATGGGGAGGACTGGGAAGAAGACAGGAAAGCAAACATCAAAACTATTCTAAAATTTCCTGATGCTTTTCAGTAATTTGTTTTCATATGGTAGAAACTGGCACAGCATCTAGGACACTTTGGGTCCATCTGTTTTTGAACTTAAGCTGTAGGCAAGATTCAGAACAGCTGGAATCAGCAGCACTGACCATGTTATATGTGTCTGGAGGAAGGAGAGAAAGAGAATGAGTGTGCAGGAGATGGAGGGAGATGAATGGGGCAAAGGAAGGGGAATCTGGAGGTCATCCTCAGGCAGGAAGAAGAAAATGGCCAGGTCAGAACTGGTGCAAAAGAGCTATTAGAAAGGCTGGAGCATCTGAGAAAGAGAGTCAAGGAGAAGAAACCCTTGGGACATCAGAACAGGGAGCTAACAAACAGTCCAGCAACACGGCTGGAAATTCTACTAGTTTGGGTGTCAGGGAGCAGTGTCCTAGAGCTTCACTGCCGAAAGACCAGATCAAGATCGCCCAAGGTACAATATCGAGTGTATGACATGAGCTACTGGTAAACAGTCTTCACCATCACAGCCTAGAACTGAGATGAGAGCTGGATTCTTGGTTCCCTAAGTGCAAGAGAGGTGATCATGGAGAACAGCAGGTAGAATGTGAGCGGAGTCATCTTAGGAGAAAGCAAGGGGCACCACCCATCAGGTGGAGCCACGGTGGGCTTGGCAATGAGGGGGAAACGGCCACAGGCTGGTCCTCGGTGTCTGCCCGGGGTCTGGCCGATGGCCCCAGCACGGACTTCGATAAAGCCCTGACTGCGTCTGTGGATAAGCAGGCCCCTCACCTCTTCTGAGTCCAGAGAAAAGATCTGCAGTGAGAAAGGTCAACCAAGAAAGACCTCATTCCGGGGGTGTCTGGGTGGCTCAGTCGGTTAAGCCTCTGACTTCGGCTCAGGTCAGATCTCACATTTGTGGGTTCGAGCCCCGCGTCGGGCTCTGTGCTGACAGCTAGCTCAGAGCATGGAGCCTGCTTCCGATTCTGTGTCTCCTTCTCTCTCTGCCCCTGCCCCTCTCATGCTCTGTCTCTCTCTGTATCAAAAATAAATAAAGCATTAAAAAATTTTAAAAAAAGAGAGAGAGAGAAGAAAGACCTCATTCTGAAGGGGAAAAAATTAAATACAAACAGAAATAAATAATCCAAATGGTACCTCTAATAAGTAATATAACCACACTAAAGGTCTGGAGGTTGGGAGAGAAGGAACTAGCAACTAACTTCTCAACACTGTGTTTTGGGTCTTAAGGTTGAAAACAAACAAACAAACCCTCTGAACCAGTATTAAAATCTAGTTATAATCTTCTTTTTCAGAGGCATGGGTTAGCAACTCAAACTATTTTGTGTATACTCTTGGACTATAGCAATGAAATAAATACATGAAGCGTATGACTCATAGACTTTAATATAGATAAGCATAGAGATAGAGACACAGAGAAGTATGTGGGCATACGCGTGTGCACATACACACATCTGTGAGTGTACTAGCTCTGCTAAGAGGGACTATAAACTGTGGTACTGTAGTAACAGAAAGCACAGCCAGCACCCATTGTTTGTTTGTTTGTTTCTTTTTCTAGTGTTTATTTAACTTTGAGGGAGAGAGAGAGACAGACTGAGTGGGGGAGGGACAGAGAGAGGGGGACAATATCTGAAGCAGGTTCCACGCTGACAGCAGAGAGTCCGATGTGGGGCTCGAACCCATGAACTGCGAGATCATGACCTGAGCCGAAGCCAGACACTCAACTAAATGAGCCACCCAGGCGGCCCCATCCATGGTTTCTAAATACCATTCACTATTAACAGAATCCCAGACCCTTTGAAGAGAACTCTTTACTCCAGAGCTGAAATAAAGAAAGTATAGGATGAGCCAGAAAGTTGAATGGTGGGGACATGTCAAAAGGACACAGGAACCAGCTTGACAGGACTCCACTAGTCAAATCTGGAATGAACATGAAAATAAATAAAGAGAGTAAAGGATTATAACCTGTTGAATAAAATCAGAATCCATGAGTCCAAATTGATATAAACAAATAACCAGACAAATATATGAGGAAGATGGAAAATTCTTCCTTATATTAGAATCCCAACTGATAAATGTAGAAAAAATGAGGGAAACTGGGAAAATTACCATTTGGTAACCATAATAACATATGATTCAAACAAGAATCATCAATACATGCTGAAACGGATAGTGTAACTTTTGAAGAATATCATGATATTTATATGGTCTCCAAGTATCTGTCCAAAATACGTGCATCAATTACAAAGCATAAACTAGAAAACTTTATGGTAGAGAAATCTGGCAGATACCACTCTGACCAAATGATCAAAGTTAACATCACCAGTAACAGGGAATCATCAGCAAATGACTCCTGATTTTATGCACTGAGACTATAACATTACTTCTATGGTATTCTTGCCCAAAGCACATAAATGTAATCATAAGGAAATATCAGATATTATGGGGTGTCTGAGTGGCTCAGTCGGTTAAGTGTCTGACTTTAGCTCAGGTCATGATCTCACAGCTGGGGAGTTCAAGCCTCCCATCGGGCTCTGTGTTGACAGCTCAGAACCTGGAGCCTGCTTCCGATTCTGTGTCTCCCTCTCTCTCTGCCCCTTCCCTGCTCACACTCTGTCTCTCTCTCTAAAAAATAAACATTAAAAAATAAAAAAAAAAAAAAGAAAAGGAAATATCAGAATTAGCAGAAATACCAAATCAAGGGACATTCTACTAAGCTGAATGCTCTCCCAAAATAACAATGTCCTGAATTACAACGAAAGACTTGGAAACCATTCCACATCAAAGGAAACTAAAGAGACAAGAAAACTGAATGAAATGTGTAATCTTAGACTTTATTTGGCCAAAAAAAATTTTTTGCAATAAACGGTAAATCAGAATATCCGTGAATTATATAAAGTTACTGTCTCAATACTGATCCCCTGACTTTGGTAACTATACTGGTCATTGGGTTATAGAACAACCTTATTTTTAGTAAATCCATATTGAAGTATGTGAGGGTCAAGGGGCATCATGTCTACAACTTATGTTCAAGTGTTTCAGAAAAAAAATGTATGTGCATAAGTTGTGTATGGGGAGAGAGGGAGGGAGGGAGAGAGAGAGAGAGAGGGAGAGAGAGAGAGAGGGAGAGAAAGAAGCATAAATCAAATGCAGTAATATGTTAACATTTTTGGGCAATCTGGATAAATGACAGAAATTCTCTTGACTATTCTCACAACTTTTCTGTAAGTCTAAAATGATACCAAAAACAATTTTTAAAGATCCCATTTTGGGGAAAAATGAAAAGAAATCATTTCTCCATCTTAGCTTTGGCACTAAATACATGCTACTTTGTGTTATCTTTTGTTTTTTCCATATAAACCTCCTGTCTCCCACAGGACACAGTGAGCCCCCTGAGGGCAGAAGCCCGGTCCTAAATGTCTCTGTGACCCCAGGACCTCCCAGAACCTGTTGGTCAATACTGATGAAGATGAAGCCAGATGTCGATGACTGAATCACGTAGGATTTACATGGCAACTCAACATCTTTGGCTCCTCGACCTTGAACTCCACACCTTGTCAGAACATACACACATGTACGTGTGCACAGGCGCACACACATGCACAACCTTAAAATATTTCACAGTCAATGGTAACTTCCATGAGTTAGATTAGTGGTTTATTCTTCTGTGTGTATTTAACTCCTAGCATAACCCTTGGTGTAGAAAAAATGCTGAAAAATGTTGGCTGAAAAGCATAGGTGAGCCTTGCATCCCAGAACTGGTGTTCATCACAACGTTCTATGTCAATGAACAAAAGGGCCAGAAGTGGACTCATTTTTCAAAAGAAATAAAGGCACAAGGATGTTCTATGAGAGAGTTTCAAGTGGTACTTCCTGACCAGAGTGTCTTGAAAACTGGCCCAGACCTGATAAATTGCTTTTTTCATTTGATTAGAGGGAGAACTTTTCTAAAGTCTTCTTTAATTTGGGACCAAAAAAGCCCACTAAAGATGTATTATAGGGGTGCCTGGCTGGCTCTGCTGGTAGAGCATGTGACTCTTGATCTCAGAGTCATGAGTTCAAGCCCTGCAAAGAGCTTACTTTAAAAAAAAAAAAAAAAAAGGAGATGTATTATGAATCTTTTTTCCATATGGCTTCCCTGAACTATGCTGTAAAGGAGGTGTCCTAAGCATTTATCATCCAGTTGGAAACTCAGTATGTGTGTTTGGGGGCTGGGAGTGGGGTGGGGAGAAAAGAGGCCGTACTGAATTCTCTACAAGGAACATTATCTTCATTCACCTCCAGTGAAGGGTGCAATCGGGACCTGGCAAAACTAACGCTGAGAATGTACAAGAACAAGGTTGGCAGCCAAGGCAGAGCCCCTAACAATACCATTTAATCCACATGTTATAAGCCCCTGAATGGCTAATGGAAAAGTCCATGTCTGCAGGCATGTGTATGCGGGACTCTGTGGCAGGAAAGGGCACACATTTCCACCCATGACCAGACAAAACAGAAGCAAGGCTGACAACTCAGGTCCATGCACAAGAAGAGGGGCAGGGAGGCGGGCAGAAAGTCAACACACGTGGGAAGCCGAATCCTTCTGAACCGGGCCTGCCTTCCAGGGTTTCACTGTCTGTCAGTCTGCTCAGTAGCATGTGCTTTGTCTCGCCAAGGAACTGTCTCGGGCGTCATTTCCACCTGTACGCTGCAGAATCAATGCTGTCCAACTTCCTCCTTTTGCTAACTCCTTGAGATGCTGCCTGTAAATTCTGAGAATTTCAGGCACCAACAGAAACCCCCACCCCTACCCTCGGAACTCAGTAGCTCCGAACATCTGTTGTTTACCAGGGTTCAGGCTGAGAGCCGCCAGACTTGTTCCACAACCTCTCCTTTACCACAGACGCTGCTAGGGAGGGATGTCTGAGCTCCATGCTAGGATGCCCTGTCCCAACTGCTTAAGCAGGCATCGGTAAACACCTCTCCGCATCCTACTGTTGAAGATAATCCTACTTTGCTCGATTCATTTTCTAATCCTGGTTCTTTAACCAGCTGTACCCAAAATGTGTTAAGAAGCAGAGCTGTGCTCATTGATCTTCCCTGAGTTTAAAACCCGAGGGGGCAGTGATCCAATGATCGGTGGCAGTGTAAAAGGGCAGGAGGTAGCAGAAAGAATGATCCTTTTTCAACTCCGAGAAATCCAAACCCTCCTATTTTTCCTCATTCTCCCTAAATCCTTCATTAACACTGAGCTCTTCCCATATGACTCTGTTTCTCTTCACAGCATGAGACTTCAGCACAGCGCAGGAATTAGATATTAAAGTCTTTACTCCAATTAACTTGGGACCAAATCTAATTGAGAACATAACTGCTATCTTTTTCCCTTCCCTGCCTAAGCCAAGCACGAGGCCCTCCCGAGTAATCCACCCTCACTTCCTTCTCGGTGACTACTAGAACCTGCCTTAGATGGGGTCCTATTTTTAGGTTCGTGTGCCCATGCACATATGTATTCGTATTATCCTCTCCCAGCCTGTCTGATTCCCACCCCCCACCCCCACCCCCATTTCAGTTATGGAAGTCCTTACGGCAGAGACTGTCTTTTCTTCTTATCTTGTAAACCCTCTCACTTAACGCAGTCAGCTCCCAATAAAGATGACATGGCTTTTGCCTTTAAAAGGGAACTGTATCAAAGTCAATTCATTTAATTGGCTGTGAATTCCTAAAAATTAAAGATCCTTCGAACCAGATGCACATTGATTCCTGTGTCTACTATGGAATTATTATGGGACTTACAAGAGCCGAGAAAACAAATACTGCACGTTGCCTGCACCCCAGCCCTGTTGTTAAGGGACCTGATCAGCAGTGTCTGCCCTCTAGCCAGCCGAGAGCCTGAGGGGTGCCCGCCAGCGATCCGAATGCGGACACTGGCCGACACCGGAAGCCCTCAGTAGTCTACAGCATCCTCCCAACTGCTCGTGAAAACGTGTTTTGCTCCTCACTGCCCTCTATCATTCCCTACCCCAAAAGGATGATACAAAGCCATTTATGGAGAAGTGTAGGAGCTTCTGTTTGGCCTCATGAGGCAACCCCATAAACCGCAATCTGTTATGCTCACGACCGAGGCTTGGACAGAAGTGGCTGGCTGGTGTCAATGGCGGCAGCGGCAGGAGTCTGAGCAGGACTGGCGTGCTTTTATCCACCCAGGTTGCAGTTGGGACCTCAGCACTATGCCTTTATGGAAACCCCACGATTTGGTCATTAGTGCTAATTAGTGACTCTGTGAGGATAAAGAAATCAGAGGGTGAGCACAAGACAAACTTCCTCCACTTGATGATTATGAGCCTGGATCTAAAGGTAACACGCCAGGGTTAACTACCTGGTTCAATGTAGCTAATGACACTTTGTGAACATGACAGCTTATGACACAAAGTGTACAACTGCTGAGTTTTTATAGAAACTGGGCATACAATTATGTCACATAATTGCATATTTCCTGCCAATACAGCCACATCATAAAAATCAGGAAGGAGGATGAGTTTGTCATTCACAAGGGCACCCACTCACAGGGGTCACTGAGGAAAAGGGAGACTGACATGATATCTGGGGCCACACTGAAGAATGCTTAACTCTGACGGTGCCTGGGTGGCTCAGTTGTTAAGCATCTGACTCTTGATTTTGGCTCAGGTCATGATCTCACAGTTTGTGGGATAGAGCCCCTCCTTGGGATTTTCTCTCTCCCTGTCTCTCTCTGCCCCTCCCCTGTGCTGGCTCGCACCCTCTGTCTCTCTCTCTCTCTCTCTCTCTCTCTCTCTCTCTCTCTCTCTCACACACACACACACACACCCACACACACACAAAATAAATAAACTTAAAAAAAAAGAATGCTTAACTCTGCACAGGGAATGAATAGTGAATCTAATCTATCAGGGTTTTACCTAGTGTAACTATGCTCAGTCTCATCTTCTGAGGACAAAGCAGTCATTGGTGTTTACACGTACTACGTACCAAGTGCTGTGCTAAGGGCTTCACACATATTAATTCTTACTCAGCAGAAGGACTCCGTGCAGCAGGCACTATTATTATCCTCAATTTATAGATAAGGAAACTGAGGCAACTAAGAAACTTCATCTAAAATCACATGGCTAGTAAGTGGGTTATGTGGGATTGCAAATCCAGGAAATCTGGTTCTGGAACCTGTGATCTTCGGTACCATGCTGTACTCCTTCTGCGGCAGTGATAATTACATCAGCTACCATTTTTTGAGCATTTAGTAAGTTACAGGCATGCAGCTTCACATATATTACAATCAATCCTTAAACAAGTCTTCAAGGTAAGTATTACTCTCTGCTTTCAAAGATGAGTAAACTGAAGCTAGAAGTGATTTGCTCAAGGTCACACGGCTGTAAGCACAAGAGTCAGGATTTGGACCCAAATGTGTCTGGATTAAAGCTCTCAGTTTTTCTTGCTAAGTCATAAAGCCTCCCAAAGAGCTTGCTTGCAAATGAATTCTTTCTCTGTTCCAAAGTCTGGCCAGCAGTCTGTCTTGTTGACCCCCAACCCCCACAAATTGTCTTCTTGTCTCTCTTCTATCCTGCTTTGTTCATGTGTGAGACCTCCCAAGTCTTCCAAAAAGGACCCAATCACCACCTAAATTCTGTACGGAGCAGGCCAGTGAGACACTCACCAGGGGACCTTTTGTTAGTTTCTAAACAAAGGCAGCTTGAGCCATGGCAAAGGGAAGCCAGCCCTTGCTCAACACCAGACGCTACATCTGGGCAAAACCTCCCCTGAGGGAAGAAACAGCGCCCAAATATGTCCAAAATGAATGAATGATACATTGGTCCCAGGAAGTGAGGAGTTCTCCCTTCTGGCAACTTCATGCTTCCTCCTACTTCCCTCCTCAAAGTCACCCCATACTCACGGAGGAACTTTCTAGTCCTCCACCCTTTTCTGATTTATAATCACAGCTATAACAATCGGCCAACTCACTCTGCCTTTCAACCCAATGCTATCCTGTGAGGCTGGTGAACAACTCTGAAGTCAACTCGAGAGGAAAAAAATCCATCAGCAATAGGTGACCTAATCACAGTCAAATACTGGGCCCAAGGCCAAGAACATGGACTCTACAAGAATTTGTCTCTAATTAATTGTGTACCCAACCTCCCACTGAAAGGCATATTGTAGGTTGATGTCTACCAGATTCCCGAGATACCTGAGTCCTGCTCCCTCACCCCCCTTCCTATAGTTGCACAACTCATACTCAGCCAAATAAGCGGTTTATTTTCCATGGGTGTCTCTTTAATGTCCTGCTAATTTCATATTAGTGATAATAGGATACTGTCTGGGATATAACGCCAACCTAGCGCAAAGCCTGGTACATAATTAGGTTCCTAAAATGTGTATTGAACGAATGCACAAATACATATATCTTTTCATTCTCTGCAATCTGAGTACCACAGACAATATGAAAGATGTTTCCCCTTTTTTCCTTCTAAACCCTTGATGTTGGAAATCGGAACTTGCCACAGTGTCGACCATCACCTCTCTTATGAACATGCCAAAATATCTCCCAACAACCCAGACATTAGCCCTGAATACAGCCCAGATCTTTAGCCCTGAAGACAGACATTCATTTTCTGTCAATTACTGAAAATTTCATCTTCAATATCCTTCCAGTATCTTAAACTTTACATGCAAAAATCAAATCTCTCATATGCCCTTCAAAAACAACTCCTCCTAACTTTGGTATTTCTATTAAAGGCACCATTAATCTACCAGTCACCCAAATCCAAAAGAAACTTTACAGCCCTCTTCCTCTTGTGCTTCCAAGCTCACTTGAAACCTGAATCCCATCTGTCAGCAATTCCTGTAGATTCTTCCCGCACCAGGTGTTTTCCATCTGTCTCTAGACTGTAAGCTCCAGGAGTACAGGGGACAGTATCTGTCCTGCCTGGCATGTGTCTGTCACATGGTAAGAACACAATATATATTTGCTAAATGGTCCAGAGGATCAATTTCTATTCTTTTCATTCCTACCATCCCCCCCTAATTTAGATCTTTATTATCTACTGTGGCAACTGGTGTCACTGTCTCAAGTTTCTGGTCATTTAGCAATTCACCACCATTAAAATTAGGATCAATCTTCTGTAAGCAGAGTTCCTATCTTGACTTGGACAACTAACTGTTCAAACCTTCAGTGGTTCCCAGTGTCTACTGCATAACACCAAACCGTAGTCAAAAGTCAAGGCCCTCCACAATATGGCCCTATCTACCTTTGTCAAATTCTTCTATATGCTCATTAACCAGCCAAGCCAGTCTACTCCCTGGTGCTTTGTATTTTCCTCTGCTATGCCCCTCCCTGGCTACAACATCTCCCCCCTCCCTCTGTCTCCATCTATCAAAATCCTGTCCATTGTCTTCAGTGTCTGGTTTAGACTCCATTTCCTCCCTGCAAGTTTCCTGACCATTCCAACTGTGCACCATCCTTTCTTATAGCACACACTTGGTGCTGACCACATGTTGCCTTATACTGAAGATGTGTTACTGTATTCAGGTGCAATTTATCCCTGATTAGACTATAAATTCATGTAGGAAAAACCATTACTTCTTATTTCTTTGGATCTCCCTCCTCTAAGAGTCTAGAACAATACCTTAAAAATATTCAACAAATATTTGTTGTTGAGAAAAAGGAAAAGCTGGAAGAAAGAGAAAAGCTGTTGGCAGTGGGCTTTAAAGTAGCATAAGGTCTCTGGAAAGAACACAGCAGGATAGCAATGTAGGAGTATTCCTCTAAAGACGCGACAGGAAAAAAAAATAAAAGAAAGAACTGAGCTATTAAAAGTAGGAGATCAAAACCAAGTGAGCCAAGACTGAAAAGGTAATTTACAGCAAGTCTATGTAAAAAAAAAAACAAAAAACAAAAAACCAGCCAAGGCATTATCAATTAGTGTCCCGCTGAGCAATATTAACACAGATTCCACTTAAAAGAGACAATCAAAGGCTCAGCAACAAATAGGAATACATTTATACTCTTCAAAGAGCCAAAGAAAATGCAAGAACATCTTCCCTAGGAAGACTTCCTACCCTCACATAGTATTTTATCTCTGCCCTTAATCAAATCAGGTGGATAGAATTTCAGACATGAAGAGGGTTCACCCACAATTCAAAGGGATGGAGGAAGCCATGTTCCCTGTCTTAAACAAAGCAGAATACGGTAGAATCGAATAAACACATGTAGTTCTATCTGCAGCATCTCTCACTCTTTCTGTGGGGGAGGGGGACGAGAAGGAGCATGATGGGACTATAGGGTCAGACTCTGCAGTGGAAGCAGAGCTGTGTGGGCTTTAATGAGGGTGTTTGCGCGGAGCACAGTGTGGGAGAGGACAAAAGGTGAGCAGGAGCAAAGCAGAATAGGAAGCAAAGCCAAAGAGTGACAGGCTAATGGCTTCCAGGGTAAGAAGGTGTCCAAAAGAAAAAGAAAAAAAAGCAGTCTGGCAATGTTTGTCCCTAAATGCAGTCACTTGAAATTGTAACTAGACACCCAACCGAACTGAGTCTGAGAGGCTGAGATCCAGCCAGGCTGAGACCTTGGTCTGGAAAAGGGCGGGGTGAGTCCATATAGACTGACTTTGGCCCTGGCCACCCTACCCCAGCCCGACTTGAATAGTTTCCATGTCCCTGAGACTCGTCTGCCCAGAGCTGCTGCTGGCAGCTGTTCTCCTGGCAGCACAGAGAGACAAATCCATGGCATTGCTGGGCCAACAGCTGCTCCAGCTCCAGGGGAGGTGACGAGTGCCCGCTGAGATGCTCTGGGCAGAGACTGAACTATTCTAGGGATCAGCCCTAGAGTCAGCAAAATCGAGGCTACACTGCACCGGCTGAATGAAAATACAGTACAATTACCACTCCAGAGACCCAGGAAACCCACAGCCCTTCTTCTGTCCCAGCCTCTCTGACTTTGATGGCTTCTTGCCCTCACATTTATATTTCCGAGGGCACGACTTCAGGTTAGGCCCGTGTTAACCTTAGGCTCACTGCCATACCTCCTCAACAGGCCTCCTGCTACCCCATCTCCCCCCTCCGATTGATCTTATGCAGTGTTGCCATAGTTACCTTCCCAAAGCACAGCCATAATTATGTCCTTTGCTCAAAAACTATCAATGGCTCCCCATGCTTACAGAATAAACCCTGTCGCCTGGCGTTCTTGGCCCACTGTGTTCAAGCCCCCACCAACTTTTCTAAGCATATTCCACGACTGCATTTATCATTCCTGCTCTTCACCACTACAGATGAGTTATCCACCAGTCTTGTTTTTCCAGCTCTGTGCCTTTACCAACCCTGTTCCCTCTGCCTTAAATGCCTCCTCCTCCATCTTTCTATCGTCCGTCTACAACTTGTATGTTGTCTCAGTTGAATTCAGCCTATAAGACTAGCACCTAGCACTTGCATTTGTATTTTCCCGTTTCCCACCTGCTGCACTTCACCTCCTTGAAGCCCCACCCAGTCCCTGACCTGAAGGAACGTCTCTTCCCCATGCACTTGTGGCACTTTGTATGGTGGGTGGACATGATCTTTTACACATCCACCCTGTTACACATCGTAAACGAACATGATAAAGCTGCCAATAGTCCCGCACTATGTTTCCTTTTCTCCTATAGAAAAAGAAACTCTACCTTCCAGTCTCTCCACTCAAGAACCCTGAGCACTCATTACCCTGCTGTCACATCAAACCTGAACTCCTCTGCCTTTCAGAGAGCCATTATTTGCTGTCTATTTCACTTAGCTAAGCATGTTTTCCACTGCTTTTGTAAATATCTGTGTTCTCATAATATAGCCCTCTGCTGAAGCCCTTCATGCAGGACATTGTCCCGTGTCTCTCTTCCCTGTTAGCCAGGATTCCAGAGCTCACCCGAGTCTCCACTGGAATGAGCACAGAGCGCAGCACCCAGTAAGTACTTAACAGGGGTTTGTTGGGTAAATAGCTTGCTTCTCAGGAGAAGATCAGACAGGAAGCTATTAAAGGAAACTAGCCATAACGTGACAGCACAAGGAGTCAAGTTCCCCTCTCATAAGTTCTTGTAGCGCCTTGTACTTCTGTTCCGCAACACTTACCTCAACGGATCTAATTGTGTGATTTGCTCAAGGTCCATTTCCTCATCCTGTTGTAAGTGCTGTGTGCAAGAGACAGTGCCTGCTCACCACTATATCCCAAGGCCCAGTGTCTGGACTGAAGGAGTTCAAGGAATGTGTGATGGACATTAGTTGAATGAATGGAAAAGAAACTTCCTTTTAATGAAGCTGGATCCCTCACGGTCCCTGTCCCCCCTCACCAGCAAACGCTCCCACTTCCTCTCACCTGCACGTGCTGCTGTTCTCTACCTCTAAGGCCTAGCCTAAGTCTCACGTGCTTCATGGAAACTCTCCCGACTATTCCAGATCCTTTATGTATCTCTGATGATTTATCTCTGACCTCTCATCACATCTATATTCTACACACAACCAATGATTTCTATGATTTCTTAATGAGATCATTGTTGCTTTACTCTCTAGTTGCTTCTTGTATGAAAAATCTTCCCTCCCCAGCCAGATACAGCTCCCTATGGAGACGCACAAGAAACTTCCCTTGTATCTTCCAAAGCCTGTACAATACAGAGTACACACATGGCTCTTAATAAATACTCACTAGTTGTTTTGGGGAAAATGAAGCCAGGTACCAGGCTTTATGAGAAGGGAATTCAATTCTTCAGCTTGGGAGAAAAACACCCTATTCCTTGCATGTGATCTTAATCAGAGCAATTCAGCTGACTTACAGATTAGCACATCTGTACCTTAATTTGTAGTAAATATGTCCTTAAGCTGAAAATATGATATAGTCCTAAAAATCAAATGCGATTTTAAGGAGTAGCTTACCAACAGAATAAATCCAACTTTGAGTCCCTTCTTTCTAAAGCACATGATTTCTCTCCCAAATCTTCATTTATCACATACTACTTAATAAAACATTCTATTCTCTTAGGACTGCTTATTGTAAAGAAAACAGGACTTGGGAAAGACAAGGAGCTCTGAGGACAAAACACGTGGAGGAAATTCACATGCTGGCTTATATTGAGAGTGTCATGTGCTCTCAGACTTAGCCTCGCCATATCCACTGCTCAGAGCTGGTTTGTAAAGGATAATTTGTGTCTCAAATTATTAGGACATATGATAAACAAAAATAGAAAATGGAGGAAAATGAGACACACTTGGCGTTAATTCCTAACTTCATTCATTCATTTATTCATCCACGAATGTTTGGTAAACAGCTATTATATACCACATATTACACTAGGCACTGTGGGAGACTGGAAAATGAATCAGGAAAGCTTATACAGTCCATTAAGAGAAGATACCATAAGGCAGACAGTGCTGGCTGCCCTAATAAAAGAACAAATAAAATGCTATAAGAACTCAGGAAAAAGAGAACATCCTTTCTTCTGGGAGAATAAAGAAAGTTTCTTGGAATGTGATGCGTCTGAAATGGGTCTTAAAACAGGTACACCTTTGACACGCATTGATGTGAGTAATAAGTAATAAATTCAAATAACAGGATGGGCAAAGGCCCACTGGAGTTCATGTTTGTTTGGCTACTGTACACCAGAGGACAAAACACAACAGGGAATAAAGCTGGAAAGCTAGCCGGGACCAGATGCACAGGGGCTCCAAGAAGGAGCCAGAGTCCACACCCTTGTGAATAGAGCCATCCTTCTCGAACTTCAACCTGCACACAAATCACCTGAGTAACTTGTTGACTTGGATCTGGGGATGGGACCTGAGATTCTGCATTTCCAGCATCTTAGGTGGTGCCGATATTGGGAGACCACACCTTGAGTGTCAAGAACACAGACAGTGGGAAGCCATTGCACAGAGAAACTGCGGGAAACTAAATATGATAGCAGTGGGTCAGGCAGGTTGGAATGGGGAAAAGCTGTACACTGCGGTCCTGACGCTGGCTGGTTGTTAGAATCATCTGGGAAGCTTTTACACCGTGTTGTTACCCAGGCCCAGATCCCAGAGAGGCTGACTTAATTGCTCTGGAATGGGGCCCAGATTTCAGCATTTTATAAAGTTCTCCAGGGAATTCTAATGTGAAGCCAGAGTTGAGAACCTCTGCTGTAGATGATACAGAAAGTAATGCAATCGTTCAGGCAGCAATGATGATGATCTAAATGACAGCAACAGCAGTGAGAACAGAGTGAATGGGTCACTTGCATAAAATACTATACGAGGAATAGACCTTAGCAACTGTCTGGGCAATGAGTCAGCTGTATGGCTAGAGCACCATTCATTTCTTCCAGTTAAAGACAGTGGGTGAAATGGTGAAGAACACAGACTCTGGAGCCAGACTGCCTTGGTTTGAATCCCAGCTCTACTACCGATATACTAAGAGTTGTGTGTGTGTGTCTGTGTGTGAGTGTGTGTGTGTGTGTGTGTGTGTGTGTGTGTGTAAGAGAGAGAGAGAGAGAGACTCCGAGAGAGAGAGAGAGAGAGAGAGAGAGAGAGAGAGAGAGAGAGAGAGACCTGAGGCAAGTTCCTTAACTTTACGACTCAGTTTCCTCATCTGTAATTTGGGGATACTACAACAACCAACATACACACTTTATGTGGAGTTTAAATGAGTTCAAATACATGTAAAACCCTTAGAACCACGTTTAGCACATAGGAAGAACTATGAAAGTGTCTGCTGTTATTATTATTAGCATGGTTCATCATTTGTCCTGACTTCTCCAGGATCCCGACCTGGGCCAAAGACCATTCTGGAAAAGGAGAAGTCCTGGAGGACTCTCAGCCCTCAGTCAATCTGAAGTCCCCAGGGCACCATCATGAATGCACAAGGGTCTAGGTGGCACACCCTGCCTTCCTCCAGCCCCGCCCTCCCTTCCCAGATCTCTGCAAGAAATGGCCGGAGCCCCTACTTGAACTGCTGGTCCTTGGTGCTGCGCGTCTTGGCCAGGAAGCGCTCCGCCAGCTTCTCCAGGTTGCGGGAGTAGTCCATCTCGATCTCCGCCTTCTTCCGAAAGAAGTCCTGGAGGTCCTGCAGCAGCTGTACCCGGAGCTCACACTGCTGGTCCAGGCATTTCATCTGCTCTGTGAGCTGAGCGCGGATCTCTGCAACAGAAACAAGGCCAGTCAGAGGGAAATCCCTAAAAACAACTAAAAAAAAAAAACCCAAAACCAAATACATACACACTAACATTGACCCTTTCCATTTACTTGGGAACATAATGCCTTTAATTAAAAAAATAGAATAAAATAAAACAAAAAGCCTAAAGCTGAAAATGACCATATGATATGAGGCACCTCCAAAAGTTCTACCAACTCTTTTCGGACCACTGAAGAAACAGGATCCAGGAATCGGCTGAATCATTTAAGAGACACTGCCTATTAGACATATAATATTCAGTTACCATTTATTGAGCAATTTACTGGGTTTCTGGCACAGTACCAAAATTTGGGTTTCCTTTGGCTGAGAGCCTAATGATTTATCTCCATCCTATTAGGAAGGTATTACTTTCATCCCCATTTTAAAGATGAGAAAACTGACTCTTAAAGAAGGTGTGCTATTAAAGTAATGGAACTGGGATTCAAACCCAGAGAGATTGACTCTAGAGCCCAAACTCCTACTTTGCATGCTTTCTCCCATCATTTCAAAATGCTTTTCCATGAGAGCCTGGGTGGCTCAGTCTGTTAAGCATCCAACTTGGGCTCAGATCATGATCTCACAGTTTGTGCTCTGTGCTGACAGCTCGGAGCCTAGAGCCTGCTTCAGATTCTGTGTCTCCCTCAATCTTTGCCCCTCCCCAGCTCGTGCTCTCTCTTTCTCTCTATCAAAAACAAATAAATAAACTTTAAAAATAAATAAATAAACAAAAGGTTTCCTGCATCTCCATGAAGGAGGGTGAGGGTCAGAATATTTTAATGGAGATAGAAAGGGTCCTGCCCAAGGTCAACTGGCATCAGACTTCTAGGCATGCAAATCTTTCACTGTCAGTCAGATTCCATAGTTTCTAATCACAGACTGTAAATCAATCTTCAAGAAGTTCATTTTTTCTCAACAAATATCACTCATACAGCTGTGGCTTCATCGTCAGTGATGCTCAGAGCCTCAGCTGTGTCAAAGCTAGAAATATCTTGGGTGAAGCGCTAGCTTGACAGACTTCTGCCTGGCCAAGAGTTCTCACACAGGGCTAGCAAACACCCTCCCTAGGACTGCAGCAATGGTAGGTCCAGATGCAACCAGATCTGCCTTAAATGCAACACAGCCTTTGTTGCTGACAAGAGCCCTGGCACCCGCAGGAAGTGGCATGCCAGACCCAGACTGCTTTTCAGCTCAGAGCCGGCCTGCCGTGCGTATCCTGCTGAAGTTATATCCCCATCCCCATGTGCGCCTGCAATGGAGCCATTTCTTTCGTCCCTTTCCTGATCAGCTCCAGTGCACTTGGTCGTGGCAGGGACTCTAATCCGAGGAAAAAAGAGTACCTGTACTATTATGCCTTTCTTTATGCAGGCTCCAAATTCATGTCCAAATAGCGGACTTATAACAATGTTTTCTGCCTATGCTATGTAATGCATGGGAGCAGGGGTGGTAGGGAGATCTAGAGTTTTCATCTGAGCCGTGGATAAATCAAAAGCAAAGGCAGGATCACAGATCTGATGCTGAACGTTTTGCCAACCATGCTTATGAAACGACGATGGATAGGCAAATGGCGCATTTAGCACTGCCTTAAAGTAGCTAGGGGTCCATAATCTATCCTTATCTTCATTTTTGTCTCTGTTTTTACTCATGTCAGAACGTGGCATAAATATCTCGTCCTTTATGGGTGATCTCAGTGCAGTTCTCACCCTCTTCGTCCCCACGCCTCCCCCTTGCCAACGGCCAATGCCAATCAAACCTTACAGTAACCTTACCTGAACTGAAACCAAGCACTGGAGGATTGTTTCAAGCAGACAGAAGGCTGAGCAGAAAAGCCGCCTACCTCATCACTCATCAAAGCTCTCTTGTTCTGTGTTTTTGGGGAGTCTGATTACAAGGGTGTTGGGAGGAAGATCTGCAGAGGGCATATCAAGTTTTTGCCAAGGATTTCTGGCCTCTTAAAGGCAACAGCCCTTGTCAAAACTATTCCTAGAGACATCTGTACCTTTTCTGCCTATTGACAGAAGTAGAAGCTGGCAGTAGTAGCCATCGGGTGGGCAGTCTATGGGTGGAGACCACGTTCACAGTGGCCAATGATAATACTTCCAACTTGTTAATTAAGGAAGATTCAGGGCAGCTTAGGACACAAAGGCTACCTAGTCAATTCCAGATTTGCAAAAGGATGTGGATGGGTAAGGGGGCTGTCAGCCCCCTCTGAGTCACCATTTAAGACTTTCTCTCTATAATCCTCTAACCAGGAGAGCAGAATGGAACCAGATATAATGGATGATGCCCACCCTCCACCAGAAAAAGAGGGGGCTGGGCAAATTCCCAAGATCCCTATGAAGTTCCAGAGATAGGTCACTCCAGCGTTGTCCTGTCCAAGGAATTAGCACTTTACAGGAGGCCTCTGAAATATGTGAGTTAAGCTAAGAAGCCCCCACCACCACTCATGCACACCCGACCACCACAGAATTCCACCTTGACTTTCTCAGGTGCCTCCAGGGGGCAGCACAATACAAAGTGCACCCCTCCCTCAGGCATCCCCGCAGGGATCCTGAGGAGAGAGGAGCATGTGTTTACCTTTTGTGGGGCTTTACATACATCATCTCACTTAATCTCCACAAGTAGCCCATTTGGTATCTCCAATTATCCAGGTAACACAGGTAAGGAAAATGAAATAAGACCTGTTAAGTCATTTAACAAAGGGTCATGCAATTAGGTGGAAGTGGGGTTGAAGCTAAATTAAGGTTTGTACAACTTGTCAGAGAGGTTGATTGTGGGTCAGGGAAACAAAAGAAACAGAACACAAGTCTGGACTATCTGAAAGTACTTCTGGGTAAATTACAGTGTCTATGGCCCCCACCCATGGAACATCCCCTTCTCTACCTTCTAGCTGAGGGGTGATTCAGAATCAAGTTTGAACTAGCCCACTGACTCGATAACTAGCCCATGTTTCAACTAGTCCACAACTGGGCTGGCTCCCTTCCCTGCTTCCTGGATCTACTCTACAGGACAGCTTTGGAGGAAGTGCTTTTCTTGTCCAGGGAGCACACGCTGAGGTCTGCCAATGTGCCCAGAGGCCAGAGAAAGCAATGATATACCACTCCCGATCCAGGAAGAGTCCCTGCTAACAGATACCACCTGTCACTGTGGTTGGTTTGTGAAACTCTCCTCTGAGTATCTCCTCTCCCCTGCAACCTGTCTAAAAGGAGAGGCCTCCCTGGCTCCCATCCTCAGGGCATCCACGCAGGCGCAGAAGGGCGACCCCAACCACCCCCATCGCTAGGCTTGCAGCTCTAAAACAGAATGGCCGCTCTGTCCAGTGCAAAATGTGCTGCTTCAGACTTTTGCTGCTGCTGCTGCAAAAAGACAAACAATGGTCCCCAAGAAGGCAGCTGTGCCAGCCCCAGTCCTCTGTCCGTGCACAGAAGGGGAAGAAAACAATAGACCACTGAAGGCCAGCTTGCCTGGGCCATGTGCCCAGGCTGGAGGCCCCTCTACACCTTGGCCTACCAGTAAACTATAGGGGCAGGAAGAAGAAAAGGACAATTTATAAAAACACGGGGGAATTCCCCACAATTCCATCGTGTGCTGAGGTGAGTATGCACGTGCACGGGTGCACACTCAAAGACACACACTCACACCACCCACACTGTGCTTCACCATACCAACCTAGAAGGCTTTAGAAATCCAGATTACAGTTGGATGGGCATTTCTGGGACTGGGGATGATGGGATTCTCCTAGGTTCTGTCCCTAGAACTACATGGGAAAAAATCAAGCTCTTGTTTTCTAGAAGCAGCTGTATCTCAGGGGTGTGAGTGAATTCCATGGCCACCCACAAAGTTAAAGTACAAAGGTGGCCATGAGCTTTGGGCGATAATGCCAAAATGACCTCCCCTGGGAACCTAACACAGGCCTTTATTCATCAAGTCTTTACTGAGCTCCTACTGGATGCCAGACCCTGAGCCCGGGGATGAGGAGGAGGAACAAAACAGGCCCAAGCCCTGCCCTAATGAGGTGTCGCTTGACAAAGAAGAGAGAGGAAAAGAAGGCAGAGCCAGTCTTACTGCTTTTGCCTTGAATATTCTTTATTATAACATAGCCACGGGGATAAGTCCCAACCCAAAGACCAAAGACTGAAAAATCATCAGAAGCAGACAAGAGAAGCCAAACAACAAGCCTAAGAAAAATTCAACATCCTCTGACTCCTTTCTCTATTACATTTTTTTTTAATGACACTTCTTTAGATTCCTTTGCAAAAAGAATCAAAGCCTTACAACTAGTTTCCTGAAAATCAGAATTGACTTTTGGTTGATATTTTATTTCTGGAATTAGATAGTGGTGATGATTGCACAACCTTGGGCATATACTTAAAAAACAAAAAACAAAACACTGAATTCCCATATTTTTAAAAGGGTGAGTTTTACGGTATGAGAATTACATCTCATTTCAAAAATTTAACCCCACCAAACAGCATGTTCTTTTGAGCACCCTCCTGCCAGCAAAGGGGGAAAATGGCCCCAACGGACAGGCACCAGAAAGAGGAAGGAACTCTTGGTTTCCATTTCTCCATCTGCATGGGCTGGGTCTCAGTTCTGCATTGAATATTCTTAAAGCAAATCCTGGAAGCTGCCCCTCTGGATACCAAGCGTGGCCATGACCTTGAACTCCAACTGGCAGATCCTTGTTCCATCATTTCTGGAAGGTATTAGATCAAAACCAAGCAAGGAATGTTTTTATGCATGAGTTCAAATACAAGATCAGTAGACACATCAGCAAAGCTTCCCTTGGGAAGTGCTGACCCCTGGTCCAGGCTTGGCCACAGCTGAGCTCCTAACTCTACCTGTCCTGGCAGTGAAAGGGAGGCTCATTTCCCTTTTAGAAAGAGGGTCAAGAGTCATAAGAAGGATAAAATTAGAAGAAAAACTAGCCCTAATTGGGTACCAATCATTTAACAAAAACAGTCAGGGCCCTGCCACACTTAACAATCATGTGGACTCTAAATTATATAACATCTGCCAATGCACGCGAAGCAGTCCTCTGAAAACTGTCCTCACTTGAGACGACTCCCTGGGAATTCGCCAGTCAGCGGGGTGTAGGGGGATTTTGCTCCGTCTGCTGCTTTCACTCCAGAGATACCAGTCCCTGTCTTCCCTTCTTTCAAAATTCATCTCTCTCTTCGGGAATCTTATGTGATTAAGTCGCACAAAAGCCCCTCCTATGAGTCCCACATTTCTGAGGAGAAAATGGGGGTAAGAAGGCAGGCCAAGAGAAACATGCAACCTTTCAGGAGAGTAACACAGGTCCTCCCCTTCTCCTTGATAGGCTGGTACCTAAGGGACAGGAGCTACAACTCCCACAGGTTCCATTCAGAACACAGAGCATGAGATCAGTCTGTGTTCCCCACTGGGAGCTGGGACTGACTGCCAGTCTTTTTCCACAAAATCTGCCTCACCTGCTTTAGCCCTTTCACAAACACATGATGTCACCTCAGCCACCTTAGGAATATTAATTCCTAGTACCTTTCCAGCCTGTGTTATATAAGAAGACAAT
The DNA here is from genome assembly GCF_006229205.1 of Suricata suricatta. Taxonomy (NCBI): domain Eukaryota; kingdom Metazoa; phylum Chordata; class Mammalia; order Carnivora; family Herpestidae; genus Suricata; species Suricata suricatta. The sequence continues at coordinate 151,558,937 of NC_043702.1, read as the reverse complement.
TGAGGCTTTCATCAGGCTCTACCCTCCATATCTCTTCCCAAGACCTCTTATCACAAGGGTAATCAGCCCCTATCAAAACTGTTCCTGAGGAAACAAAATGCTGATATGCCCTGCCAAGTCCGGCTCTTTACCCTACTGGTTTGCTTTTCTACAAACTCAGTAATGGGAGGGCCCTTCAAATCCTTGGAGGGCAGATGACGGAATCAAAGCCCAGAGAAGGGAAAGGAATTGCTGGAGATCACATAGCTATTTTAGCTGCAGATGTGGGCCTCAAACCATGTCCTTCTTACTTACTCTAATCATAAAAATTTATTTGTGCACCTTCCAGGTGTTCCGAGAATAGAAAGACAGAAGTTCTCCCTCAAAATGAGCATGGTAGTAGGGAAGAAACAAGTGAAAAATCTATAGCAAACAAGGTGAAGTACAAGGTATGTACATAGTGATACGAAAGCAAAGAAAAAGAAGACCTGTATCAGCTTCAATCCACCTGCTATACCACTTCTTTCGATGACTGACACTATCACTTATATGAGTAGTCACTGTTGCAAGAAAAGACCAGCAAGCTATTTTCAGTGAAGTAGAAAACAGCAAATATGCTTCCTCAAAGAGTGACCAGTAGACTTTTTCGTTGTTACTTTACCCTATTAAATACAACATAGACCAAGACATGAGTTCATCCAAGCGACCAACCAACAATAGCTTAAGCTTCCAGAATATGTGGATGTGATAGATACTTATTGTTTCTCCTTCCCTGCATCTATATAATCTCCCCGACTCTTAATCCATGTGCTTTTGGTAAAGCTGATTCCACCTCTGCCCTCTCCAAAGATGGTGGACATTACCTGCAGGCCTTGTTTGGGAGCTCCAAGACCTGAAGACAATGAGAATCTGAGACTGCTGGCGCCATCTTGTCACCATGAGAGGAAAGCCTCTTGGAGAATGGAGCTGACCCCAAGAAAACAGAAGTGAGAGATGGGAAAAGGAAACTCAAACCCCTGAATCAAGTCATGGCCAGATGCCAGCCCTATCCCTGGCCCTTTTAGTCTCATAAGCCAACTCATTCACTTTTTGCTTAAAATAGTTCGCTTTGGGTTTTTGGTTCCTTGGAAACAAAGGAGTCCTAATGAATAAAGGGCAGATTCTGAAGCGCTCAGAACCATGAAGGTCCCTACACTCAAGGAACTTACAATCTAATTGTGAAGACAGGATCAAAATATACATTTTCAAAAAGTATATATTATATTACATAAATTATGCTAGATATGATGCTAGATATTTATTTAATAGATATTTCTGTTAGATGTCTTTACTGCATAAATTTTAATGTTGTTGTATATTATATATTGTATACCTGAAATTAAGAATAAATACTATAAGTAAAAGTTCTGAGGACTCAGAAAGTGCTCTTGAAACAAGGTTTATTTGAGGAAGACTAAACTTCTTGAAGAATTTGTCCCATTCACCAACGTACTCCTGGGACCCAGGACAATATCTGTCAGGCCTTCAAATCTGTGGACAGAAGGGAGAGGAGGGAGAGAGGGGAAAGAAGAGAAGTCAAGGTCTGAACTCCTATTCTTAGGATGGGTAGAATTTCAGTAAATGGAAGGGTGAAGAGGCCATATTCCAGAGGAAGGTAAGTTATAAGCCAAGAGATGGGAATGTTCGAGTATGACCTCTTTGTGAGGTAGTGAGGATTAGTCGGGGATGGTAGATGGGGAGATTATAGAGCTAGAACAAAGGGTACCTTGAGGCCTGGTCAGAGATAAAGGTGCATAGAAGTAGCTCCAAAAGCTACCAGAGGAGTTTGGATTTCCAGCACCCAGAACTGGAGCTGGTGAAAGTGTGTGTCACGATGAAAACAGAGCTGAAGGAAGATCAGAAGAGGTCTGCTGGATGGATTCCTACACCTTCTAAATTAAGAGATGGAGTGAACATTAATGAGCAATCCAGGCTGAACGGTACAGAAGTCAACATGAGAAGGAGAATTCCATGAGTGGAAAAATCCTTGCCTCTAACCATCAGTAATAATGCACACTTTAGAGCCAGTGGTCCTAAAGCTAGTGATTCTAAACTATTGCTCCCTAGGCAGTGGTGAGCAAAGGGGACAGGTAAGAAAGACCTTTGGATTCAAAGATAAGACAGTTATCTTGGCAGGGGGAGGAAGGTGGAAGTGAAGTCCTGGCTTTCTTTTTGACTACAGTTTTCTCTGTTGAACTTTTAAGTTTGGTCATCTTCAAAACTGTCTGCCCTGGGCAGTAGAATACCCCGAAGTTATGAAAGAAAGATCATCCCCTCCCTTTGCATTACATTCACACAACCAAAAACCAATGCACACAGCTCTGGAGACCAAGAGAAACCAGCCAGTGGGAAGGATAAAATGGCCTTAAGAGTTTCCAAAGGATGCACAGTCATCCATTAACTTGCAAGCCCACCAGTGAAGACACAGAAAGGAACCTCATAAAGCCAATGGGGCAGGAGGGTGTGAAGGGGAACGTCTCAGTGAACTTTAATCATGGCCATTGCTCTGGCAAGCCGCCTTGCCTCTCTCAAGTGATTCAATAGTAAGTCAAAGACAAAAGGCTCCCAAATGAACAAGCTGCCACATAGAATGCCAAAGTAGTAATTTTAGCTCATAGGCCTTGCCTGAGATGTTTAAGCAACAAAATCCCTTAAGTCCAAAGTCTAGAATTAACTTGTATTAATGAGATGAGATGACCAAGAGCTCCTCTGAGAAATGATACTTAATGGCCCTGATTCATTACTGGAGGCAAACTAGAAGTTGGTTCTCAAGGACCACAGCAATCAACCAACAAATCCAGCAAATATTTACCTAACACTGCCTCTGTGCCAAGATCTGAGCAAGGACTCACTGGACCACACAAGAATATGTAAGACACTGTCTTACTTTCAAGGAGTCTGCAATTCAATTGGAATGCAAAAGTATTCAACAGGATAAGCCCGTGTGTGCTAAGTCCCTAAATAACGGTTGAGGTGCTCAGAGAGGAGGAGATCAGTATAAGCCAGTGTGGACCTGAGTTGCCTTGGGGCCTTGAGCTGGGGAGGACTTACAGGTGACAGGGGATGGAAGGCAAAGGGAAGGAGGTGGGAATGGGCAGACCCAGGTCAGCAGGCGCTGAGTGGCACATTTTAGTCTAAAGAACGGAGGTCAGGAGCAGAGAGGGGAGTAAAAAAGCAAGATGCAGATCAGATACAAACATGGTTCTAAAAGGCTCTATAAATGTAAACAAAGCAAGGTGAAAAAGAGTCTTGCAAAAGGGCAGCACGAGGAAGTCAAAACCCAAGCAATCTCCTACTAATCAAATCCTCAAAAGACCAAATGTCAGTTTAAACACATCCACGACAGTAATGGACAATGGTAAACTGTAACATTGCTCAAGTCTCCAATACAATCGAACTGAAAACTAACCAGATCAGTATTAAAGTCCAGACCCTAAATTCTTAGAGAGCTGGCTCTGAAGAGTTTACTTCATTCTGTGCAGGATCCAGCTTGGCACTTAGTATCAGCACATTATTCCAGGTTTAGTTCACAAACAAGCATGGACCGAGCACCTGTTCGTTGCTGGGAAGAGGCATAAACAAAGGTGATTGTGGAGGACCAGGACATTCACTTGGCCTTTGAAGTACCTGTGGAATTTCCTGTTGGAAAAGGCAGTTTTATTCGCCAGTCTGGAGCTCCCAGGAGGGGCCAAGTCTGGAAACAGACATTTGGGAACCATCAGCAAGTAGACGGAAGTATGAAGTTAATTATACAAGAGAACACAGCGGTGCACAGAAATCATGCAGAATGAACGAGAAGTAAGCCTAGGCCTGGCGACACACCCATGTAGGTGGGAAGCCTAGGAAGAGGAGATGGGAAAGTAGACTAAGAGTGAAAGAGATACCTCCAAGTATCAGTAACTGCAAATCACTTAAGCAAGAAAGCAGGACAGAGTTGGTTCACCCTGGCAGTTAGGAGTATGTCATTATCAAGACCCTGCTCCGCCAGACCCAATTTATACATCACCGAAGATGAACACAATTGCCTGGCTGACCAGTGGGAACCACTGGTCCTTTAAGTTGTTGGTGGGTCAGCCTGGCAGCGCCTTGCCCTGCACCTCACATCCCAGCCCATGCCTCATGAGGCATGAGGTTCACAGGGACCTCCTCAGCCACCAGCCATGAGACCAAGAAGCAGAGAAGAGCTGAAGCTCCTTATAGACAACCTTCAACCAATAAGAGATGGAGCAGCCAGAAGGAATCTTCTCCATCCTTTCCCCAGTGAGCTGTTCAGAGACGTAGTAACTTCACATAGTTTCTCTGAAGATGTCCCGCAAGACAAACCATCAACTTCTCATGAACCTGGAGCCAGTTGACAAGCAGTCCCTTACATTTGCTCTCCCTCCCTGCCATTTTTCACTTCCCTTTTCTCCTCATTCCAGCTTCCCTAGAATGGCTCTCCCAAATAAAGTGTAAGCTTGTGCCTCTGGCTCTATTTTCTAGGAAACCCAGACTAAAAGACACTTACCATGTGCCAGGCACTGTTCTAGATGCTCTGTGTGTAGACAATCCCTTCCTTAATGAAATGTATTCCAATGAAAGTATCTACTTAAGATCCCCGAGAAGAGCTAACCAACGATTTTTCAAGAACTCAACACAGACGGGAAGTGAGTAGATGGTTATTAGAACTGATTTAGTTGACTACAGTTTATTTTCTCTGGAAAGGTAAACTACCTCCACAAAAGTTACACACAGGCACATCTTATCCATTCAATAGTGAGCACAGAAACCATTTACTGAGTACTTACTATGAACCAAGCAAGCTCAGAGAAAGTCGAGTCACCATTCAAGTGTAAAGGTACATGATCTCATTTAATCCTCAAAACATCCCTATGGGTAAGCTTACAGTAAAGCAGAGAGTGGTTAAGAGTGAGGACTCTGCATTCGGAAAGACCTGAGCTTCAACCCTAGCTCTGCCACAAGCTAGTCCTGTATCCCTGGATAAGATACTTAATCTCTATAAGTCTGTTTCACTCACTATAAAATGGAGCTGGTAACAGCAGCCACACCAGGGAGTTGTTATGAAGAGTAGAAGAGATAAAGGGCTTACTGTATGCCTGGTGGCCAGTAAGCCTCCATTAAGAGTCAACCATGATTCCTCCCACTTTACAGATGAAGGACTACTGACTTTTTTGTCCGGAGATTAGTTAACTGCCTGCAATCACCCTGATAGTTACAGATCATGATAGGATTTGAACCTAGATGGGTTTAATTCTAAACTCAGTGCTCTTAACCACTCCCCTGCATCTGTGTATCAGGCTGAGATATGGACTCTTTGGTTATCTTTCACACTGGAATCCTACAGTTCTAGGTTGGCAATATTGGTTAATAAAAGGGATCCCTGAATTTCTTTAATTCAACAAATAAAAGTCTCCATTCTCCCTATCTTAGCTCTAAATGTTTAAGTATTATGGAGGGGTGGAGTCAGAAACACCTTTATTTATTTATTTTTAATAATAAATAAATAGAATAAAATAAAAACACTTTATTTATTTCATTTCTTCTTGAAGGAAATAGCAGGAGAAAGTTCATACTCCCAGCTAGAGATACTTTCACTCATAAACGCAGCAAAACCTGCTTGGAAACCAGTGTGGCCAGCCTCAGAATGCCAGTTCCACCACTTACTAGCTGTGTGCTCCTGGGCTACTTACTTAACCACTCTGTGCCTCAATGTCTCTGTGTATAAAAGGTCCATGATAATAGGACCCTCTTAGAGATTTTATAAGTTAATATTTGTAAACTAATTGGAAACAGTTCCAAGTACATGGTACTATATGTGTTTTTGTTAAACACATAAATCAAATCTGTCTCATTGGCTCTTTGATCCTATAGCTTTATGGACAAGAAGGTATAGAACGTGATAGGAGTTGAATTAGTGGCTTCCAAACTTTCACAAGCCAACCCACACACACACTACACATATAACACACACACACACACACACACACACACACACACACACACACACCAGAAATTTCCTGAAACAATACATATCCTTAGTACATGCCATAAATTCATATTTTCTATGTCTTTTTAAATGCTGGTTGCAGGCCACTAATTTCATTTCATGACCTACTGATTTCTCGACCTACAGATTTAAAAAGCTCTGGAATAAACCACATGACCACCAAAAAGAGAACTAGAACACAGAGTCTTCAAACCACTCAGCTCCTTCTTTACGGTTATTATTAAGTCCGAAAGGGCCTAAGTTTCACTTCTTGCTGGAAAAAAAAACCAACTGAACATTCTGGGTCCTCCTCCCATTCCCTCCACAGTTCACGTGGACACTAGAACGCCAAGGAGCCCATGGGTACCTCCTGTCTACGCAGCTTCTGCGACTGCCCAACCCAACGGATCACCATTCATACCAGAGCAAGTTCCCTTGGTTTCACCTTCCTGGTTTTGACACCCAGCAACTCTAGTCACCCATTGTATCTTTGGGGCAAAAAAAAAAAAAAAAAAAAAAAAATGCTGATCTTACACAGCAAAACAATGTCATTACATATCTAATAAATGGATTGCAAACAGGATAGATGAACTTTATTAGTGGCTAAGTTAAAAAAAAAAAGAGTTCTTATCACTCAGAGATAAGTACTAAAATATTCAAGGATGAATAATGTCTGGTATTTGCTTCAGAGTGAGGAGGGAGGTGTAGGGGGCTGCAGGATGTAGATAAAACAAAACTGGCCGTGAGCTGAGGATTATCAAAGCAGGGCGATGGGGACATGCAGGTTGATAACACTATTCTCCCTACTTTTCTAGAAGTTTGAAAAAATTTTCAAAATTAAAGGTTTTTCAAAACTAATTAATGGCATGTTTTAAAAAAAAAGGCTTAAGATATTCACAGTAGTAAACACAAAAGAAGATAAAAAGGACAGAAAAAAATAACCAGAAATATAATACGGATCAATTTCCTTAAAATGAAAGAACTAAATCTGCAGGTAGAAAAAGCATACTATATGCCAGGAAATGTACATGAAACCATCAATATCAAGATATACAATGTTTAATTTTTGAACTTCAACTATAAAAAAAGAATTACTTAGGAATCATTGGAGAAAGAACAACACTTCTAACAAAATAGGGGTCAGATTTCTCCATAGCAACAATGACTGAGGACTGAAGATGCTGGAGCGAGCCATGTTCTAAAAAAAAAAAAAAATTCTGAGGGAGAAGAACTGTGATCCAAGAAGATTACAGCAAGCTGAGTCACCGTCCAAGGGTGAAAGACTCCAACATTTGCAGACTTAGAAGATCTCAGCCTATATAGACCCATGAACCCCCCTGAGAAGCAGAAATCCTGCACCTAGCAGATAAATCAAAACAAAACCACAGGAACAGAGGCGCTGTGGTAAAAGAACAGGCAGTAGATACAACACCAAGAACAAACACATGAGAGCATGCAGGTCAGAGCGTAGAAACCTGCCAAGCCAAAAAAAATTCAGATAAGCTACAAAAATGGGGAGATGGGGAAGAGAGGTACAAGAAAATATAAGAACATGAATCACCTAATCCTGCCAGGCAAGGAATCAGCCAATCTGTCTCAAAGTGAAGAATTAGCTAAAAATGGAGTTTAAAATATTAATAATGACTTCAGCTCCCTCAACATTTTCCTAATCATTTTCTTAGGCTTTGAGAGAACTTGTAATAAAAGCTATGATGTTTCGTGGCAAAGAAACATTTATGAGGCGGTCAGCAGTTCCTTTGCCTTCACTTCCGTTTTTTTTTTTCCTGCTGCTAAATTCAAGCAAAAGTAAACTCAATTTTTTTTATTTTTAAAGTACATATGGCATAATGCCATTCCTATAAAATTACTTCTTACTCACTAAAATCATACACTTACATTTTGTATCATCATTTCTGCTCTGCCAGATCATTCCCATAAGCAAACAAGCATTTTAGATTTTCCATCTTATTTTACACACACACACACACACACACACACACACACACACACACACTTCCCTTGATCTACCCCTTCCTTCGAAGCTACTTTTTCCAGTTTGCCTTCTCCTTACAAGGAAACTCAAAATGGCTGTCTATACTCCCTGCCTCCACTTTCTCCCTTCCCTTTTTCTCTTCAGCTCGCTGTAGTCAGAGCTTTCTTCACTCTCGTGATGGCAGGAATGACCTCCACAATGCCAAACACAACTGATTCTCAGGACATGGCTTATTTCATGTCACCAGAGGGGATCACTGCCCAGCCCCGGCATACTATCCTCCCTGGTATGTCCCTGGACACACATTCTCAACCTCTTCACCAGATCTTCCTCCTCTCTCCCAGCCTCTAATGGCTAATAGTCCTCGGGTTCAGCTCTAGGACCTCTTTTCCATCTCTAGTTTGTTCTCAGTAGACCTCTTCCAGTTCTGTGCCTGGTGATTCCCAAATCTGAATCTCCAGTCTAGACTGCTCCCTGAACCCCTGCCTACTATAAATGACTTAACATTTCCTCTTGGATGGCTAATAGGTACTTAGAACTTAACAAGCCCAAACATGAGTTCTTGATACTCACCCTGAGCCCCACGTTCCCTATCTCAGTCAAAGCACCTCTAGTCACCCATCAGGCCAAAAACCTTAAGAGCTATTACTGATGGTTTTCCCTCTCTAACTCCCAATCCAAGTCATGAACAAATCCTTGATTAGCTCTATCTTCAAAATGTGTCCAAGGGCGCCTGGGTGGCTCAGTTGGTTAAGCCTCCGTCTTCAGCTCAGGTCAGATCTCACCTTCGTGGGTTCGAGCCCCACGTCAGGCTATGTGCTTACAGCTAGCTCAGAGCCTGGAGCCTGCTTCTGGTTCTGTGTCTCCTTCTCTCTCTGCCCCTCCCCCCTCATGCTTTGTCTCTCAAAAAAAATAAATAAATCATTAAAAAAATTAAAAAAAAAAATGTGTCCAGCATCCAACCACTTCCTGTCCCCTCCACCATTCCCAACTCATTCCAAATCGGCACCATCTTGTTCTGAATTACTGGGGAAGCTTCCTAAGGGTCTGGCTGCTACCACCTTCACTCCCCTGTAATCTATCCCCTGCGCATCACCCTCCAACAGCTTCCCATTGGAGAAAAAAGCTGAAAGCTTTCAAAGCCTTACATTGTCTAGTCCATGACTGTCTCACCAATCTCTCTCACTCCCTGGTCTCCAGCCACACTGGTCTCTCTGTTCCCAGAACATGCCAAGTACACTCCGACCTCAGGGCCGTTGCATATGCTTTCCCTTGGTTTGAAGCATGCTTCCCCACCATTCACATGGTTACCTCCCTTACGTCACTCAGCTCTCTGCAGATGTCACCTTCTCAGAGTAGCCTTTGGGGCCATTCCACCTGAATGAGTCCTTCTATGTGCTTGCCCCATTTTATTTTTCTTCATGCCATTTATAAATCTATTTAGGTATTTATTTGTCACCTTATCCTCCCACTGGAACATAAGCCCCATGATAGCACGGACTTTGCTTTATTCATTGCTGATCCCTGATGCCTAACACATAGTCAGCACTCACTCAAGGAACACTTATTGAATGAATGAATAACTCTTCTGGTGTAAGGGTAGTTGAAACAATTTATTGCTAACTTCTTTGTACTTCTTGGTTTTGCTTGGATTTTTTATAATGAGCATTTCCCATTTTATGAGAAAGCAAGGGTGATTCCTTTAAAAATTCAAACAGAAAACCAACCAAAAATCAAAGGAGGGATGCATTATCTAATCAGCTCTATTTTGACAAGTGTTTTTGCCCCATTATTTATGATAGCCACAGAAGAGTTCACAATGTAATGCCTGCGGGCATGTTTCATAATTAATGAAACCTTTTTAAGAGGAAACTTTACTGGAACAAAAGTTTTAATTGCCCAGGGCTGACCAAAGAGTGTGAAGCCAAGGCTCCCCAGTGAGAATGTAAATTGGTAAGCTTTTCCTAAATATCACTTCCCGTTGCAATATTTTTTTCAATATTGCGGCCATAATCTAGATGCCCAAGTCTGTTAACATACTACAAATGAAAAAGTGTGATGGTCTTTGGTAACACTTACGTAGAAAACAAGAATATCACTTTCAAATAACGCTCACGCTTTCTGCACATGTAATAACCAGGGCTATGGAATCACAGAGATCACACAGGCTGCTGAGATTACGAAGGGCCCCTGTGAGCCCTAGTGACACACATACCACCAGGAACATTCACGGACCTGTCCCTTCAACCAATCCGTAGCAACACCCACCAGTGTCGGTCAGCAAGCGGCATGGTCTGCCTCCTCCCCCTCCAAGAGGCCCTGGGGAAAGTGGAGGGCACAGGACCACCCCCAGTCACTGATGAGTGAACCCCACTGGCAAAGACGAGGGATGAGCGGCACACAAAGCTAGGCCATGGTTTTAGGGTCTCTCCTTTACATTCCTATCACTGGTATTACCAGCATCTTCTGCTCTTTTCATGATCAAGAAGGAAGCAGCCATAGCCTGTTCACTCTGGAAATGTGGTCTAGTAACCTGGCATCCATGGGCCTTACTGTTGAGGTTATCCATTCCTGGGTAGAACTCAGATCCTGGTCTCCTGATACTTCCACCTGCATTTTCTAAGGCTGTTGACCAAGCCGTAGACTGTGAGTTCCCAGCAGCTGACATGCGTCTTTGGAAGCCGTGTCACAGCCACAGCGGTCATGGCAGCTGCTTCCTTGTCTTTTTCAAAAACCAATGATAGAAATGTTTTCCCAATCTTCCTTTTAAAATGGGACAGTTTAGAGCCTCTGAATATCACATGAGTGTGCACAATGGTTAGCAGCGATGAGTCAAACATCACTAACTGGGCCAACGTGGTTTTTTATTGTGGTCAAATATACACAGTATAAAATTTACCACTTTAACCATTTTTAAGTGTGTAGTTCTGGGGCACTACGTAGACTCACGCTGCTGTGCAACCATCATCACGACCCAGCTCCAGAAGGCTTTTCTCTTCCTCAACTGAAACTCCATTCCCATTAAACACTAACTCACCATTCTCCCTCCACCACCCAACCCCTAGCAACCTTTTCCGTTTAGGCCAAGGTGGTTTTGAGCATTCTATACTTTTCATTGTTTTAATTCTTTGTCTCATATCATAAAATGTATAATCCTAGTGGACTATGGGTTAAAAACAAGAAGCCCAAGAACACTAATGATGAAATGCGATTGTCAGTCAGAAACATAAATACAGGATCAAGTCATTCAGTTCCCATCAAGATGACTGATCTTCACCGGATCGCTCCCTGAGTTGGATCACTCCCTGCGTTGACGTTCATCTGATTCAGCCTTACGGGCCCGATGCTAAAGAGGTGAGACACAGGGATGGATGACCTTATCCAAACTGGCTTTCCAGCTGTTAGAAGGAAGGCGCTCCACACCAACAGTGTGTTACTGCCCTGCAATGATGCAGTTAAAGCTGTCTGTGGCATCTCACCATTTAGAAAGAAAACTTAAAAACATGTCTTCACAGACCATTAAATTTCCAACTACACTTAAATGCATACTTGGTCCCATCCTATGCACAAGACTTGGTTTTTAAATTTATTCTTGACAAATCACACTCCTTGTTCCATCATTTATTTAAATAAATTAAATAGTGCACATCACTTGTTAAATGAGGAAAGAAAAAACCCACCTTTTTATATAATGGAGGCCATTAAAAATTTAAGTCTATATTAAAATAAGCTGCATAAGAGAATTCTAATAATGTTGATATAAAAGAAAATGATTTACCTAAATTTACTTCTTGATCGTAGTTTATAAAAATGGCAACATTATTTTTTAAGCTCCTGAGGGGGCTCACAAAATTATATTACTCTGAAAGGATTTCATAAATTGTAAAATGGTGGGAAATGCCAGTCTTTTTAAGCAGACTCCAGTAATTTTGACGAGCACCCTTTCTCTGGACTCTAGGCCTGCCTTCCCAAGGAAGCCAGTCTACCGGAAAAGCAGACTATAAAAAGTAACTGCAGTGTGGTAAAGAGGATGTTGTTGGAATGGACGTTCTAGGGCTCAGTGAGGGGCTCCCAGAAGACCTGAAGTATTGGAGCAAGCCAGAGGAAGAGGGCAGGAAAAGTGTTCCAGCCCAGAGGGAACAGCACGTTCAAAGGCCTAGAGACAAAAGAAGAGAAGCCACATAAATGCAAGGAATCAAATTAATCTGAGAAATTCAGAGTAGCTGAAACAGAGAGTTTAAGTGGGAGAATGAAAGAATACAAGACTGGTTAAAGAGAGGCAGGGGTCAAACCTCGAGAGTACCGCAAATAGTCTGAGGAAGAACGGCATTTTTTCCCCTAAGAACAACAGGAATCCATTAATACGAACACGAAGTAGAAGTGAGATAAGCAAACGAGCGTTTTTCATGACATAAGTGCTCTCCTCCAACAGAGAGCCAGAGGAGAGGGGAAATGTGACACTTTTATTTTCGGAGGGTTCAAGATTTCTAAGACTCTTCTTATAATGAGTCCCTCAAGCTGAATTTTCCAAATAAAGTAAAATGCAAATAGCTCCCCCAAACACAAAAAGCCTAGTGCTTCCAAATATGAGCAAAACAAAACAACAAAAGCAACAAAAGCGCTGATCCAGCGTGTAGATCAGTGCGTCACTTAGACATTTAGAGGCAGTGGCAGGATATGTGCATGAGTCAGATTCGGGTCTCTGGGTTTCACTTTCCTCACCCGAGAATCTGTGGTAAGTATTTATCTTCTGCCTACCCACCTCACACCATTTGAAGGCCATGTCTCAAACGATGTAAGTGGAAAGGATGTGACCAGTTGCATTTCCTCAATCCCAGAAAGAGACAAGAAGAAACTGCTTCATAACATACAGTAGGTCTACAGTTATAAGGCTGCCCAATCATTTCACACCTCTGGGAGAAAAAAAAAAACCAGTCTGCTGTTTAGATCCATAGATGGGTGTATTCAGAATTTGTCAGCAGGGACAAAATTCACAGGGAAGTCCGCTGACAATAATAAAAAAAAATCAACACTGAACTTCATAAAACAAACACTAAATAAAAGACATTAAAACTTGCTCTTGATTCGGTCTGGTTTCCCAGTCACGGGCCATTTGCAGTTGACAAAAGTCAATGAGCCTGGATCTGGGAAACCCGGGTTCCAGACTTAGAACACTCGGACTCCATGTTTCCCGTGTACAATTAGTCATGATTTTACATGTCCCAGAAAGTTACGACTGATGTTAAAGACCAATGAGAAAGCAACAGCAAAGTGTTGTGGGTTCCAACAGAGGAAGCACTCAAGTTCCCACTCTTCTGTTTGTCAGTGTTTTTCTAAGGACATTATAGAAAATTGTTTTAATTATTTTATGTGTCTCCCAACTTTCCGGGCAGGGGTTATGTCTAAATGGAAAACAATTACTTAAAAACAGCAAAATACGTTTAGAGTAAAAGACACAAAATAACACAGTAGCCTGAATGGATGAACCTGATTCTCTGAGAAATCTCATTTTCCTTTCCAAGAGAGCAACTCTCCAACTTTCAGATAAGAAACCCCTATTCTAGTTCTTTATTATTAAATGGCACGTTTCTCAGAATGAAAGCCTGAAAGCACAGTTCCTCTAATTCATAAGCTCTATCCCGAAGCATTTTATACACACACTCTATTATGACACTCAGCACAATGTACGGTAATTAGCAATTTACATCTGTCTTCCCTGCCAGGCTAGGAGTGCCACAAGTCCAAGACCATGTCTTATTCATTGTTAAACCCAGCACCTAGCGCAGAGCTGGAATAAATGTTGAATTGAAATAAATGGAAATGAGTTGTGCTTTCCCTGTCTTCAACAATGAATCTCAGGCAGATTCCAACAAAGCCTCAGAATGAACTACGTGCAGATCCTGGGTCAGCTAGACTCACGAAGATTTCTGCCTAACTGCCTCTGTCTCCACTCTTCCTTCCCCTTCCCTCTCCACCTCCAGAGGGGAGTTCCCGCTGGAAATTGCATAATTCTTTGTGCAGAGAGAAACAACAAGCTTAGTTCCTGTTGACCTGAACAGCATTAATGTTCTGGCACATTCTACCTTCATAGAGGAGTGATGAACCTAATCTGGTTTGCTTTTCTAACTAAAAACTGTCATTTGAATTTCTACTTTAATCTCACGGAGAAAGAACCTTCTGAGGCACTTACTTCTCATCTATCCTCGTCAGTCACACACTAAGCAAACACAACTTGTGGACCTTCTAAGAATCTCGCTTTTTCTGACTATCGCCCATAGTGAGCAATACATGTTACACTGTGATCCAGTATGCACACGCATGCCTACTTGTGCACATGTGTGCGTGCGCTCACACACACACACACACACACACCCCAAAGAAATGTTCGGGTGCAACAGTATTTACCTTTTCTACATGCAATTCACTTTGATATTTTCTATCCCTCTTTTATCCTATTCTATTTACATTTTCAAAAAAGCTGGTGAGTGGTCTATTAAATTGATTTCATGACCCACTCGGCAAAGGGGTCACAATCAGCAGTCAGAAAAACACTGGCTTATGGACAGGGGTCTGGTCAGCGTTTTCAAGAGAGAATTTCAGGCAGTAACACAGCTCTTAAAAAGAAAGCAAACAGGGGCACCTGGACAGCTCAGTCGATTAAGTGTCCGACTCTGGCTCAGGTCATGATCTTACAATTCACAAGTTCAAGTCCCACATAGGGCTCTGTGCTGTCAGCACGGAACCTGGAGCCTGCTTCAGATTCTGTGTCTCCCCCTCTCTCTGCCCCTCCCCACTCACGCTCTGTCCCTCTCTCTCTCAAAAATTAAAAATAAAAATTTTTTAAAGAAAGCAAACAGAAACAGGTACACAAGATGAAATTCCTTCTGGAATAAACCATTCCGCATTTGCCTGTGGAAAACCACACCACCACGAGACTTCTTAGCATAGAGAAACAGGGACTTTGTCAAAAGGTTGGAGCTAAACTGGACCCAGATATGTCCAGTACCCAAAGAGGCCAAGAGAGAACTCCTTTCCCTAAAGAAATGTCTCCAGAGTGAGCCTCTGTGGGTGTGCACGTGGGTGAGGAAGGGTGACGCAGGAGGCCCTCTCTTCCCAGACCCGGACCTTCAGGGTGCTTTCTCTTCCACTTCCTCACTTGAATGCTGTCGGAAAGAGAATGAGAACATCTCGTGTCTCAGGATGCTCTCTGGGGGAAAAGGGCTAACAGTGGGGAAACACCTTGAGAAAGCGACTAAAATAATGCCAAATATGCCAGAAATCATATTTGAGATTCTTGAAACACAGGAAGGGGAGAGGTGGATTGAGAGAAAGCCACGCAGTCCTCCTGCTCTGTGTGCCAGGGACGGGATGGGGAGGAATCTCCCCAGTTTGCCGTGTCTCAAAAAACACAGGTCCCACAGGTCTCTGGCGAAGCTTAATGGAAGTCTTCCTATATCCTGCCTCATAATCAACCTCCCTGCTCTCTGCTCCCAGTTCCTAAAGAGAGACCTTATGGCATGGAGTTAACAACATGGAAGGGATGGAAAGCTGTGAGATCTGATGATTCCTAGTGTGATACAGACACAGATATAGATATCAATGGAGATATCTAGAAATAGAGATAGGGTGAGATACAGATAGAGATACACATGGTATTTACAGAGCAAAAACCAATGGCCTACATGGCATAACACGATCAAACATGTCCTTCTACTACATACCCCCCTCTCTGACCTCATCTCCTGCTGCTCCCCAGCCCCCCACCAGACCACTCTGCTTCAGCCACAGTGGCTTCCTGCTCTTTCTCAAATGCAGCAAGCATGCATGGGCCTAAGGGCCCTACCCCAGGTCCTTTGCACTTGTGTTGCCCCTTCCTGAAATGCTCCTTCCCCAATATCCACTTACACCCTCTCACCTCCTTCAAATATCTGCACAAATCTTAGCACAAATGTGACCTACTTCAAAAGGCCTCCCCTAAAAGCTCCCCACTCCTCATTTAAAATGCAACCTGACCTCATTACCCAACAGTCCCCATCCTCCATGCTGGACTGTAGTTATTACCTTCCAAATACGAAGGCATTTATATATTCCTCATGCTTACTGTTTACCTCCCCCTTCCCCTGCAGGGAAGTTAACTCTCAGAGACCCTGGGTTTTATTAAACAACACATTGGAGTATGACGATGATCACGAACTGTCTGTTGGATGGACAGATGAGTGAGTGAATAGACAGATGAATAAATCTATAGCATAGACTGTGACTACCGCCTCACCTACTTGGTGGCGGCTGAAACAAGAACAGGGCTTCCCAGTCACAGATGGCGGTGAGCGGCTGAAATACAAACGCTCATTTACACTCGGCTGGAACGGTGAAGCCGAAAGCATAAATTAATACTATCAGATCCTCTGTTTTTATAGAACAGTCGTTTTCTGCAGGTGGGAATGGCAGCCACTCCAAAAGAAAAGAGCAAAGAAAGGAAAGATGCTTGCAAAAAACCAGAAACTTCTAAAAGCTCACAACTTATCTGTGAGCTATTTATATTCACGTTCACCTGAGAAGCAACAGACAGAAGCTTTTAGGAAGATATTTTTGTCAAGCCTCTGGATGGGAAGAGCTACATCTAGAATGACTTATGGAGACACAGGTTTCTACCTCTCTAACACAGATGTCTTCACAGAGCAACACGGCTCTGAAACTTGAAGAGAAACAATTGCTCCTCATTCGGGCAACATTTGAACTCAGATTTATCCAATGGCCAGACTGTGAAAACCACCACAACCTTGGGTGGGTCTAGAGGGCCCAAGGATGATGCATGAACACATTTCGGGGGCTGGCCTTAAAAGCCAACAGCTTGGTCTTCTAATCCTGAACCTTTCACAGGACTGGGCACCAAATATCCGCTGCTGTGCATAATGATTCAGGATCCTGACCTGCTCCTCTGTGGAAGGACATTACCCTAGAAATAAAATAAGAAGTTAGGAGAGTTCCCGTCGGTCCTCTCCTCAGTGTCAATGAGGGCCTACGGTCCAGGAGACGGAGAGATTTATTTCTCAATGGCAAGCACAGTCCCCAGACTAAGGAAGACCCCAGAAAGGATTTCAGGCCACGAGGGGGCAATTTCAGAAGGATGAGGCCATAAAACAATTAAAGAGGGAACAGGTTAATCTGTAGCTGGTCATAATCCATATGTCCAGACAGCATCACTACAAATGGCAATCTCACATCAGTCACTGGCTTCTCAACCCACACAATTGTGTTCCCTCCCGCTTCCCTCCCCCCAGAAACATATTTTATAATGGAGGGGAGAGGAAAGGAAAGCAGAGGCTTGGCTTAGCTTCCTCGCATCCAGGCCCCTCAGGCAACCTGAATTCACTGAAGCCAGTCTCCAGGGAGGGGGCATATTGTGACCAAGCTTCCCACAGTTCCTCCTGCCATCTGCAAAATTAAATTAAATGGTCCTTTGCTTTTGAAATCCTGCCATCAGTGTACCAAAGGGAACATCTGAGTATACCAGGCAGGCATGATGGCTTTTCCTCTGTACCAACGTACACAAATCATTAGGAGATTAAGTCTCTGAATAGCTAATGTGCATTTTCATGAAGAAGGAGAAGTTAAACCTTCAGTCTAACACCCACATAAGAAGGGGCTGAAAGGGGCTCGGACTGTACTTCCTGCCGCCTTGGGAAGCCGACTGAAAGCAGGACAGACAGAAAGCTAATGGCTTTTTTACCTCACTTTCATGGGCTTAGGTGTGTGGGGAATGGAGGTGGGAAGCCGAGGACCAAGAGCTGAAGGGGAGGAAGAGAAAGGGGGCTGGGGTAGGCCTAGAAGGTTCTGGAAGGCCTCCAGGAAGGGAAGAGGGCTCCCCCACCCGCACCCCACAGGAGCTGTTGCCTGTGGGGGTTAAACCCAAGGACTCTGGAAGGCCTGCAGCCACCACGCAGCAGACGGATGCTCTGAGCAAAAGGAGATTCAAAGCACAGCAAGGTGTTCCTGTCACTTTCGGTCCTTTGTGCTCCACCAGCGTCTCCACTTTCTGACCCTAAAACCCAGACAAAAGGTTCTGATAGTTTAAGCCATTTCCCCTATTTTCCCCTGACTGAACAATTTAATTTCCACACCCACCTAGTCTCATTTCCAATATGCCTAAATTTGGAATACTGGAAGCAAATGGGTGAAAAGGAACAAAGAAAGAAAAATTCAGGAAATGACAATTGTCAGAGCAGCAATATGGAATTTGAAAAGTAACTTAGACTAGGAACAGACTTTATCTGAATATAAAATCACATAAATATCAGATTCAGTTCTAACCCTTCAATCCAATAAATCTTTATTGAGCACCTACCCAGTGCAGTAAGACAGAAAATGATTAGTCACTTTCTGATCCATCCAAACCACAGCAGGCTCCTATCCACGCACCAAGAGGGAACTTTTGGGAAAACCTAGTAAAGGCTCTTTGATCAAAGATACATAATAGGGGCACTTGGGTGGCTCAATCAGTTGAGCGTCTGACTTTGGCTCAGGTCATGATCTCACAGCTTGTGAGTTTGAGCCCCGCATCAGGCTCTGTGCTGATGGCTCAGAGCCTGGAGCTGACTTGGATTCTGTGTCTCCTCTCTTTCTGCCTCTCCCCTGCTCATGCACTCTCTCTCTTTCTTTCTGTCTCTCTCTCAAAATAAATAATAAAACATTTAAAAAAATTTTAAAGAGATGCATAATAAAGAAGCTATGCCCAACTAAAGGTCACTCTTTACAGCTTCTTTGAATTCATTTGCCACCACCACCCCAGAATGGACAAAGAAGAAAGTTAAAGAACGAAAGACAGAAGCAGAGACAGAGAGAGGAGCCGCTGCCAGCAATGCTCAGGAATATATGCTTCTTGATGAGCAGTCTGGCAGGAAGGGTGGCGGAAAGAATCGTTACATCACATTCTTCTCTGAAAAATTATAATCAGCAAGATTTTTTTTAAACCACCATAGTTATTAATAAGCCTGCTTGTTTCTCTTTTCTCCTCTTCTGAAAGACGCAGAATTTTCAGAGAGAGAATAAGGAATAAAAGTACTGCCTGATTTGGTATAGGAAAAGATACTAAGGTATCAGAATCGACTGGGTGAAAGAGTGGAAAAAATAATCAAAGCATTTGGGCACAAAGGACCACTGCAAAGCCGCCTGCCCCATGATGAAGGCCCTCCCAAGCCCAACACCTAACTGCCTTGGTAGGAACACATCACTGATTTCACAACAATGGCATCAACTGGAAAAGCTTGTTAACGTTTATTTTTGAGAGAGAGAGAGAGAGAGAATAGAGAAAGAGAGAATGCGAACAGAGGAGGGGAAGAGAGGGAGACGCAGAATCTGAGGCAGGCTCCAGGCTCTAAGCTGTCAGCACAGAACCTGATGCAGGGCTCAAACCCATGAACTGTGAGATCATGACCTGAGCCGAAATCAAGAGTCAGATGCTTATCCGTCTGAGCCACCGAGACGCCCTGAGGAAAAGCTTGTAAATTCTCATCTCTCAGTATAATGTCTACCCACAGAAGGGACTTTAAGAAAATGAAAAGTTCTCCCAGAAGCCTTTAACTCTGAGGGTCAATTGCTTTTGACCTTTCACACTGCTGTCCCCAAGAGGGGCTCCAGAGCCTGGGTCAGTCTGAAGTGACACCAGAACTCTCTGCCACTATTTCTACAGTCAGGATCTGCCAGGAATTAGCCAAGAGCAACAGTTCAGAGCCTTCCAGCAGAAGGGTTCTCACTCTGGATCCTAATTCTTCTCTGAAAAACTCAACAGCATGAATAACCAGGATTTCACAACAAAGAGGTTCCGCCCTAAAAACACAAGGACACAGGGGAAGAGCCAGGGTGACAGAGTCTTGGATTCTAGTAGAAAACACAAATCCCTAGACACTCTCTTCCCCTGTCCACGAGCAAAAGCTGACCAGGTATTAGGGGGGGAAATTCCCGCACTGTCTAGTCCACACCACTACTTGTGCTCATTCCTCCCTCTCAGAAACCGCTCTCCTTGGAAGGTGACGCAAGCCATATGTCTTCCAGAGATGCAACGCCCCTTCCATTCTGCAAGGCTTCAAAGCAAAGCCAAGGGCTGCCTGTGATACTTTGGTATCTCCCCCTTTTTTTTTTTTAGTTCATTTGTTTATTTATTTTGAGAGAGAGAGAGAGAGAGAATGGGAAAGGGGCAGAGACAAAAGGAGAGAGAGAGAATTCAAAGCAGGTTCCACACTGTCAGCACAGAGCCAGACACAGGGTTTGAACTCATGAACCATGAGATCATGACTTGAGCCCAAACCAAGAATTGGTCGTTTAACCAACAAAGTCACCCAGGCGCCCTGATACTTTAGTACTCTTATAACGCAGAGATCCAGAGACCTCCAACTATCTGTATGCCAATTCCCAAATTCTCAAAGATGTAAAAAGTGGAGTGAAGGAGTTTGTGGTTGCAAAGAGAGACAGAAAATGATGCTTTAAAAAAGGTGGGAAGGGGGGATACTGGGACGCCTGGGTGGTTCAGTCAGTTGAGCACCGACTCTTGATTTCAGCTCAGGTCACGATCCCAGGGTCATGAGATCGAGCCCCATGACAGACTCCGCGATAAGCCTGGAGCCTGCTCGGGGCTCTCTCAGTACGCCCTCTGCCCTGCTCCCCTGCCCATGTCCTTCCTCTCTCTCTCCAATTAAAAAGGGGAGGTGGGTATTGAATTTCTTGGTAATAATTTTCTTCATTTTGCTTCCCTGTATTTTCCAAATTATCTATGATAAACATGTTACTTTTTTAATTAGACAAAAGCAATACTTGTTACTTAAAATGTTTTTAAAAGTCGGCATAAGCACTATCCTGAGTGCTGTTAGGAAGGGCTTTGGGGGCGCCCCACCCCTGGAGGAGTGAGGGAGGGGGTGGTCATGAGGGGAGGCAGGGGAAGGGATGCTAAAAGAAAAAGAATGAAAGAAAATCCAGGTTTTTAAAAAAGGAGAAAAGCTAGGGCGTTGGGGAAAGGTGAGAATTTCCTGATTTAGTGTGCCACTTAGGGGGAAAAATTGAAACAGAAGGCACCTGCTCAATGCACTGCACCAGAAAGTACTCAGAATAAAGAATCACTATTTCTGAGTTTGTGCTGACTGTATCAGACCCTGAGAGACAACAAAGCCCTAAATTTAGGCTTAGGGTTTCTCTGGTGTCTCGGAAGCTTGCCTCCTGTTTCAGGAGGACCAGAGTCATTCCCCGGCCACTGCGAAACAGACAGGCCCGAGTGCCGTTCCCCCCTCATCCAGGGAGATCATCGCTTCCCCTCTATGTCTGTTCTCCTGACCGGCTCCAGCAGGACCGGGGTCTGGTAGGTTCTTTAGCATGAGTCTCCTGAAAGACGTAATGTTAATTCAGTGCTGCACGGGCTTCGGCTTGGAGGAAGCGCACACCACAGCGAGGCGCGAGACAGATGCCAATTTCCAACTGAAACATCTGTTCCTTCCAGCTCAGGAAACTCTGCTGGCGCAGAATAGTGCGGGAGGATTTTGTTGTTATTGTTACAAAAAAGCTAAAAAGCACACACCACAGAAGAATGAACCAGTCCTATTAGGATGCAGCCAACCCTCCATACCTTTTAAGAGAAGGGAACCCAAATCCTGCTTCCTAAACTCTTGCCCACCATTATCAAAGCCTCAGCGCTACACCTCTCCCCAGGAAAGGCCCAATTCTGCATAGTTAGAGCTCCCTAACCAGTCATGACCAAGGTCAGTCAGCTCCACTGTTACTGGCTGAAAACCCTGAGTTACAGAAAGGACATTTACTAGGTTCTCCACCAGGTAAAGGTCCATAGCTGCCCATGTGGAGCCCTTGTGAGACCAATAGAACCTGGAAACTGAGAAACCCTGAAGGGAAGGTAAATTCTTAAACAGCACCAGCACCACCACCTCCGCCACCCCATAGCCTGGGGGAGCTTAGAAATCGACAGGAGTATTTTGGGGTCGCACAGTGATCGGAGAAGTGCTACTGGCATTTAGTCCAAAGGGTCAGGGGTACAACACACCCCAAATGGCAATGGCATCTCTGTTTGCATCACTCTGGACAGAAGTGGTTTTGTCTTAAGTTTTCCAAAATGGGCATAACATACACCGTTTGGGAAGAGGGACAGGGACATACACAGGTTACTTTTGAAGAGTAAACAATGAGAAGTAAGTTTCTCTCCTATCCCACACCTTGCCTCAAAGTTCTATACCTCTGAGGAAACACTGGTACTATTTTCTTATACATTCTTCCAGAAATCTGCTGTGTGTAAACGAGCATCCATGTATATGCATCCTCCTCCTCTCTTTAAAATGTGGCTCTCTAGGGGTGTTCAGGTGGCTCAGTTGATTGAGCATCCGACTTCAGCTCGGGTCATGATCTCGTGGTTCGTGGGTTTGAGCCCCGCATCAGGCTCTGTACTAATGGCTCAGAGCCTGGAGCCCGCTTCAGTTTCTGTGTGTCTCTCTCTCTCTCTCTGCCCCTCCCCCGCTCGTGCTCTGTCTCTCTCTCTCTCTCTCTCTCTCTGCCCCTCCCCCGCTCGTGCTCTGTCTCTCTCTCTCTCTCTCTCTCTCAAAAATAAACATCAAAAAAAATTTTTTTTTAACGTGGCTCTCTGCCCACCATGTTTCTTCTCATTTAACAGTGTATCCTGGAGAATTTTTCACAGTAGTACACATCCTTCTTCCACTGGCTGTATAGCATTCTGCTGGATGGCTGTGCTTTGATTTATTCAACCAGTCCCCTTTTGATGGTCCCTGCCATTGTTCCCAATTTTTTGCTACCATAAACAATGCTGTTTTGAAAGCACACATACGTATATCTATAGAATGAAGTCTTGGAAGGGAATTGCTAGGTCAAAGGGCATATACATTTCAAATTCTTTCAGATGTTGTCCAACCAACAGTGAATAAGACTGCTTCCTGCTGCCCTGTACCCTGAGAACAATGTAGTAGCAAGTACTTTTTATGTAATATGTGAAACTAGAAGTACTATAGTTGTCATTGAACTTGCATTTTTCTCTGATGAGTGAGATCCAGGCATCTTTTCCTACTCTGGTATGCTTGCATGTTGCAATAAATCTGTGGTGTTTTGTTTGTTTAGTTTATGCTCTTTGTTCAGAGTTTCTTTTGGATTACTGATCTTTTTCTTACTTTTTGTTGACTGTGGGAGCACTGTGTAAAAGAAATGAGCCCTCTATCATATGCTACAAATACATTTCCAGTTCATCCTTTGACTTTATATTTTTTAACCAGGAAGAACGTTCAGAATGTATTGATCTTTACTCACATAGCTTCTGAATTTTCTGTCATGTTTAGATTATATTCCATGGTTAAAAAAAAAAAATAGGCTCACATGGAGTGGCTCCAAAGCTCAGGAGTTAGAGCACCAGTCTTATAAAAAATAGTCTCCTATGTTTTCTTTTACTATTTTTATGGTTTCATTTTTTACATGTATACTTTAACCCATCTAAAATTTACTCTCACTTACATTGGAAGATAAGGATCCAATTAAAATTTTTCCAAATGGCTACCCAGTTGTCTCAAAACTAGTTATTCAAAAATCCATTTTTCTCTCCGATCCCACCAATTTGAAATAACATGCTCTTACTCGATGCTAAATTCCTGTGTGGATTTAGATCGACTTCTGAATTCTCCATCCTGTTTTTTTGAATTCTATTTTTAATGTGGACGTGGCAAAAACAAATCGAGGGAGCAACCCTGAGGTATCATAAGGAAAAGGAAATGGACTTTAAGAGCCTAGAGACAGTACTGATATAAATTGGAAAGTAAAATCACTCTCTCCAGTGACTCTAAATATAATATTCCATCGGGCCTTTACCCTATGCTTTTTTTCTTGTGAACAGTTCATATTTTTAAATGTAAGCCTTTTGTTAAAGTGTAACATGTATATAGAAAAAGATACAATTCTTGAGGTATCCATCTTGAAATTTAATAATTTAAATCTAAACTTTTAAAATAAAAAGTAAACAAAACCATGCAACTAGCACCTAGATCGAGAAACGGTGCTCCGATGTTCGAGAATCTCCTTCGTGGTCCCTTTCACGCCACCCTCCCTCAAGGGGACCACCATCCTGACTACTATCACCAGAGATTCCTTCTGCCTGCCTGTTGATGAACTTCATATAAGTGGAATCATAATATCAAGTTTAAAAACAGGCAGAAGGAATCTGTGGTCACAATAATCATATATGGCACTATGCTGTATAACTAAAATTCACTGAGAAAATAGAACTTCAATGTTCTCACCCTCTCCCCACAAAAAGATAAATTATGTGAGGCCATGAATGAGTTAATTTAACTAGAGGAGGGGGAAACCTTTCACAATGTATACATATATCAAATTGCCATGATGTACACTTTAAATATCTTATCGTTTTATAGGTTATTTATACCTCACTAAAGATGAAACCCATCTTTTAAAAACACTGTTAAAATGACATCATATACCATGTACTCTTGTTTTTTGCCCCTTTCGCTCAAAATTATGATAATGAGATTCATGGATGTTGTTATATGTACTTTTAATTCATATATTCTTAGCAATATCTACAGTAGTAGTCTGCTGTATGAATATACTACAGTCTACATGATCCACTCTATTTCTAACGGGCATTTTGATGGTTGAGTCCTACAAATAACATCACTGAGAACAACCTTGTATATGTTTTTCTGTTACCGTGACAATTTTAGCCTTTGTGAACCCTTTTGTTTTAGGTATGTCTCATATATG
Organism: Suricata suricatta; assembly: GCF_006229205.1. Lineage (NCBI taxonomy): Eukaryota > Metazoa > Chordata > Mammalia > Carnivora > Herpestidae > Suricata > Suricata suricatta. Next base: position 151,534,173 of record NC_043702.1, on the reverse strand, counting down.
CAACAGAGTTGTGTTTTGCTTGAGAGCCAACCTGAAATATTTTTCTTTTATTTAGGTGCATTTCAGTTGATTTATGTATCACTGATACATTGTCCCAACCCCATGATTTTATATTATTTTTACTGTTTTTATTATGTTATATTCATTCTCTGGGTTTTGTTTTGTTTGCTTTTTTAAATTTATTTATTTTCTATTTGGGAGTATATATTTTTGTTCTAGAAGTTATCTTTATATTAATACTTTTATAATATCTGCAGCCCCCTTTTTTCCTTACTTAGTCTACTACTATTTGACTTGTCAGCTTTCAATGACTCTTTCGACACCTGTGCATCAACTCTGTGACTATCTGACTCTATTCTCTCTTCTATATGCCTTCCCCTCTTCTCCTCTCATTTTTATTTATTTCTATTTGTCAGAACATAGACACTTTACATACATTACTTTTCTGCTCTTATCCCTACCTGTGCTTCTGTCTTAAATATGTCTTTAAATAGTCCATGAAGTTTGAAAATATCAACCCATTTTTGTCTGGCTTCCTTTCTCCACACAACCCTCCTCACGCACCTCCCACCAATTGAAAATTCAGCTATTGGTCTTATCGATTCTCCATTGAGGAAAATATATCTTTGTTTTCCCTTTGGTTGCATTGAGATTTTCTTTTTGTCTTTGTTACTTGGTCAATTTCAATATCATGTGCCCATGGTGTGGTTTTCTTGATTTATTCTGCATGGTTCAAAGTACTTCCTGAATCTGTAGTTTGATGTATTTTATAGTTTGGGAAAACAATGGAACATTATATATTTAAATATTGATTTTATTTTGGTATCTCCATCGTCTCCTTCTGGACCTCCAATTACTAAGTATGTTAGATTTTTTCTATGTGGAATTCCTTATACCACTAGTATCCTTTTTCATATTAAAAAAAATAATTCTGGTCTCTGTGCTCCCTTCTGGATATTTCCTTTTACTGTTATTAGTTTACTAACTTTTTTCCAGCGGCATAAATCCATCCAATACACTCTTATGTTCATTTATTATATTTTTAGTTTTACAATTGTCATTATATCATCTTTTTAGTTTTCAGATCTCTGCCAGAATTATCATTTGGATTTTTCTTACTCATAGCCTATATTGCAAAGCTACTTTTTAATCCATGTCTGATAGCTCCATGATCTGGATCCTCTGTGGATCTCTTTCTATTGTCTGTTATTTCTCTTGGTTTCAAATCTTATTGTTATGTCACCTCATGAGTCTGCTTATTTTTCATTGCATACTGAGCATTTTATATGAAAAATTATATTATAATGTAAAATATAGGATGATATTATTTTTTCCAAACCGACTTCCCTTTGCTTCTGAGATGTGGCTAAGGAAACAGACTAACCATTCAAAATCCTTGATTTAATTAAGGAATGATAAGATAGGAAGCCAGGCCTCAATCCTTGGGAAGGCTAGCCGATTTCCAGTTATGCTTAATCCTAAAGTTCAGCCCTGGAGAGTTATCAACCTAAAAGTCAGGATATTTACTAGAGCCCACTTTTCTTGGCAGGTCCTAAATACAATTTTTTTCACCTGTCAGCCCATGATGTTTGAAAGTTCTGCTAGGGTTCTAGCCTCTCAGCTGCTATCGCTGCCTCTGCCAGAGTCAACAGATGCCCTTGGAGGAGAAGATGCCCAGTGCCACTCTAAATTTCCTTGCTCCCTGAATCTTGGTTCCATAATGCCTTCTTGCTTTGTTAGCTCTCCAATGACTTCAAACTGATTGTTTTTCATCATATCCTATTCATTGCTTTTCTATGTGGAATTATCCTGTCCATGATATTCAGAAGAAAAACTTCAACGAAGAAGCCTGAAGACAGGTGCATAGCTGATGAGTCACCTTGATGGTGTCATCAGGGATTCAGGGCCCCACCTCTTCTTCTTGAATTAGAATGGCACTTTATATTACAAAAGAACAAATGAACTTACAGACATCACAATATATTTCAAGCAATTAAAAGCATGAAGGATGAAAGAAATGGACCATGTCACTAGGTCTATTTCCTTTTCCACATGGTTTTTTTTAAAAAATAAGAATTTTGTTCATTTGTTTGTTTGTTTGTTGTGCTTTTGCCCTGTTCATAATAAGTCACCTTCTCTATGGTAGTAGAAGACTGTGGACAAGTCACATAAGCTCTCTTGGCCTCAGTTCGTATCAAATGAGTGACTCGCACTCCTTCCAGCTAGAACATTCCAGCTAGAACATTCTTAGGTTCTATTAACTCACCTGCCTTCTCATTATTTTTAGGAGAAGAGTAGAAAGAAATAGGAGAATTCATGCATTTATTTAAGAGACAAGAACTAGAGTCTGAAGATACAGAATGTCCAGAGCTTTGATCCCCTGGATAGCAGAAGTCTCAATTTAAGTTAAGACCTAGATTTAAAAATCAGGAGAGAAAATTTAGAGATTTAAAGTTGTAGAGAAGAAAATATGTTCACTTTATGAAAAATAATTCTAAACTTTTGGCAAGGACTTGTTATAATGTTTTCCTAAAAAGATTAATTAAATTATGATTCAATTTATAGTAATCCAATTTGCACACACTTTCAAGAACATCTGTAAGCTCTTTTTGTTCATATCTAAGGACTATTACTTTATTATATTTTTTATTGTTATTTTCCTGAAATAGACCAACACTCTTTGGCTTGCATATCACCAAGTATATCAGACATTCATTCTCTCTTGGTGTTGCTCTGACCACCCTTCTATGACTTTAGGAGCAATTTTCTGAGTGTTTCTTAAGCCCAAACAAATTCGTCAGCTATTAACAAGCATTCAGAGGAAACACCTTTAAACTCCCAACTTGAATTTTTATATATTTACTTCTTTAGAGGTGGAATGTTGAGAGATTCCATAAATTTGGTTAAAAGAAATATGAAAAGATTCCTTATTTTTCTCCACCCTTCCTCACATTCCTCATACCCAACCACCTCCCCCCCCCATGTTATAATCTGCCTGCTTTATGCCAAATATTTCAGCTTTATTTTCACCATGGAAAAAGCATTAAACTCAGCTGAATTATTCATGAGACCCTAGGTAACATGATCGTTGTTTTTGGCCTTCAGCTTCAATACTTTCAGTGTTGCAACTCATTTTAGGGTTTCTGAATGGGGCTAACAAGGAACTTTGCTATACACATCATTAAATTGTTGGCATGTGTTCTGGCATGAAAATTTACACTACATCAACATACTCGTATATTTGCAAGGATGTATATATCTTCGATGCTGGATAATTCTTTTATCCATTTTCCTGCTCCCCTGAAGGTTCACCCAGATGGGATTTTCAGAGCATGTGCCAACATGAGATGACTAAAATATTCAAGACAGGGAAAAAATGTCTGGGCTCCAGCTTACAGATTCTTCATCTGCCTCCGAGAATGATGATCCTAAGACTTGTTGGACTGAGGAAGGGCAAACTGTAGCATACACAAGCCTCTGGCTTCCTTTTCAGGGTGGTTGCAAAAGCATTTTCCAAATTTGCACATAAAATCCAGCAATGCACACTCTCCTAATGCCCAGTCTTTGGATGAGTCAGTTCTCCTCTTAACTATCATTTAAACATGCCTCCTCCCCTTCTCATTGATCTGGTTTGCCCCAAAGAAAAGGAGGCAAGAAAATTAGATAAAGCTCCCCATCCTCCCTTACAACTACCCAGCACCACTTTTCTCACTCCTTCCCATCAAAGCAGAATAGGTATTGCCCAGTCTCGTACCAACAGACCCCGTAAGCTCCCACAAGGCAAATCGTTGCAAGCCGGCAATGGAATCAATGTGTCTCATCCACAAACCCGAGCTCTATCCCTACGCTCCTTTCATAAAAGTACAGCCAGTCCCAAGACTCTCACTGGGACATTTAAAGAAAATGGAAGGAAAGATTTCATTGTTCTATTTGCTTCCAAAATCATATTAGATAAGATAAAAGGATTTTGTATCCATTTCTGTCCTGCTTCTCTTCAGTTGAAGAGCCAGGTTAACACCGCTAAGCTGGACCAATGTCCACCAGGCAGCCAGACGTCAGGCAGGCCAGTCTGACTACTGAAAATGGGCGCTCTCAGGAAATACTTCCTGCAACACACAAACAAAAGTGAGATGTCATCTCCAGGAAACCCAGTGGGACACTAATGAGTTTTCAAAGATAAAAGGAAAGGAATCTCATTCTCGGCTGTCATTTTATTTTGGAATATACCAGCTACTTAATTTTGTCACAATGCTGTCAAGTCAAACAACACATTCCTCTCAACTTTAGTGCTATCTCTTTTCCAAGGCAAATGAAACTACTCTGGAAGCACTCAGAGTCTTCAGGCATATCAGGAACGATTAAAGAGTATTCACAAGAGGTCTAGGGGATTCCCATTTTCTTGTCATGACCTCTTTGCTCTTCAGAGATTTACCTATCACATGAACTTGTTTATTTTCTTTCAGAGCACTTATCTCAATTGGTGATTATTTTTATTCATTCATTTATTTGTTATCTGTTTCTCTCATAGAATCTTTACATTCTATAAGGAGAGAGGTTTTATCTGTCTTATTCACTGTTATGTCCCAGTCTAACAATGTCCAACATGCGGTAAATACTCAAAAATATGTGTTGGGGCGCCTGGGTGGCTCAGTCGGTTAAGCCTTCGACTTCAGCTCAGGTCAGATCTCACGTTCGTGGGTTCGAGCCCCACGTCAGGCTCTGTGCTGATAGCTAGCTCAGAGCCTGTAGCCTACTTCCGGTTCTGTGTCTCCTTCTCTCTCTGCCCCTCCCCCTCTCATGCTTTGTCTCTCTCTGTATCAAAAAAAAAAATAAAACACTTAAAAAATTTTTAAAAATATGTGTTAAATGTCTGCTCAAATACTGAGGATGAGCTGGGTTCTGCTGTAATAACAAACATCCTCCAGATTTCAATCGTTTAACACAACACTCATTTCTTGATTATTATTTGTATCCAACAGAAGTTAAAAGGGAAGAATATGTCCATCATTGTAGTTTAAGGACCCAGGTTGACCAAGGCTCTACCTAGTCACAAATGTTCACATTACCAACAGTGTGTTGTCTCATACTGGCAATTGCTTCTGCCCAGAGGCCCACATTTCACTGGCCATAGTGAGTCACGCAGCCACATCTAACTTCCAAGGGAAGGAGGGAAGTGGATATGATGTACACTGGAAGACTATGGAGAATTAAATAGCAAATCTAGAATCATGCTGTTATAAAGGGTTTCATTTGGTTCATTCCTTCATATCTGGGCAAGGTTGCAATTAGAAAAAGATAACAGGTAGCAGCAGATGTATTAAAGAATCAACCTAACAACAGACATTACGTATATCATACCAAAAAGCTTTTCAGAATCAGTAATTGAGTGATATTACCAAAAGGGCCTGTATAAAAAGAAAATATGTCTTAATTGCCCAATCAAGAGGAAATACCAGTATTCATTATGTCTTTTACCTTAGGAACAAAACTAAATGATTGAGGTACATTTGGTAGTCACGCTCTTTGTAACTGAAACCGGCTTAGAGACTGATAACCAACTGGAGGAAAATGTGCAACAGTTTGATGCCATGTTTTCAGACCAAAAGAAAATCACTGAAATCCCGTTCACACATTTATTTTTTTTCTACTCCCCTACATGTGAACAAAAATAATTAACTGGCAGCAGCATTTAGGCCTATTAAGACACATCCCCAACTACCATGGAAGGCCTGACCCATGTACAGAACTTTCTCTAGAGCGTGTCTCTTGGTATTTCCTGCCGATATAAACGTGATTTCATTCCTGCTAGACGGGCCTTTTTTTTAATCTCCACCGTCAGTCTCTTACAGTGAGATAACCTCCAGTTACAACTCTCCCTCCAAATGAATTCCCAAGTTGCCATGGTAACTAACACCTTCCTCCAAACTGTCAATATGTTTCCCAATCTTAAACGCAGCCCTCTTGATCTACTGCCAGAACTACCAGTCTTCTCTTGCAAGAGAAAGCACCTTTTTTCTCGCCAAATCTATAAATGAGCCCCTTTAGAGGGACCCTCTGCTAATAATAGTACCAGCTACCACCTATTAGAGCCTACTTTGTATTTGTATCTCTTACCTCATGTAATCATTTTTTTCAACTCTCTACAGTAGATATCATTTTCTTCATTTTACAGATTAAAGTAATTATAAATCAGATGTTATATAAAGGCAAGATGCAGAACTAGGATTTGAACCCCAAATTCTCTGAACATACTGTCTGAGGCATCCTCCCTGGGCACAAGCCCTTTTGCAGCTCAGAGGAGCACCCTTACCGGTCTCCTGTCTCATTATCTTGGCATATCTCTGCTCATTTTTTTTCCAAAAGAATTTTCTACATCTCAAGACGATTTAGTTTGCTTTCATATTAACACAACCCTACTCCAAATCCAGTGGCACTTTAAGATGTGTTAATGCTGGTTAAACATGAAGAAAGAAAAGACTTCATTCGTTTGCTCTTGTCTCTTATGTTTCTAGGGTTTTGGTGGGGATGAACAAGATAATGGGTGTTAAGTGTTTTGTACTCAGAATGAAGGTACAAGATCAATACCTGGTGGCCGTTAAGACACCCACTGTGTGACCAGGTGCCAACGAATGTCCATAGGGTGGGACTGCAGCCAAGTCTCCCGGATTGGCTTCCTTTGGTCTCTTTGAAAGCCCCTCCCTCGCCACGTGACAGACATCCTTACTATTCTCCCCTAAACACAAATCTAGCGGCATACAAAGCAAGCACTGTACTTACTTCTTAACTGATCTATCCCCTCCCCCATACCCAACACACAGGCAGACTATGTTAGCCTTGTAAATAAGAGCAGAACACTTACCATCCCACAGCTATTTTTCCAGTCTGCCTTTTTTTAACCACTCACCTGGCATAAACTGTTACTCCTCTGGCCAGCAGCTATTTGTAAAACTGGTCAGCCTCCCTACTTTCACACCAAAGAGTGTATTTCTCTAGTAGAAAGGGGAGTATTCTAAATAAGACAATTAGCGAGTCACCTAGAATTTCCACCCACTCCACAGAGGCACACAAACAAGAGAATTAACTCAATTTGTTGCCTATAATAAACAGGATGCTCTACCCACCAGAGCCCAGAGGCTGGCGTGGAGTGACTCATTCCAAGTAGTAATGGCTACAATGGCCCAGTTCCCTATTTTATAAAGCCGTGTGCTGAAATTTGAAAGGCACTCCTCCCCACCCCCCATCTTCCCTTGCATACTTCTGCACATCAATCCATTAAGAATCTGAAGTGTAATTTATCTTATTCACTATTATCCTGTTAAATTGCTCTACAGCTGCCATGGCAGTAATTGCAGTGATCAGTGATTCAGACTTCTTGAGCAAAAGGCCTTAAGTAGATTTCATTATTAAGATTTCCAAAGGTTTTATTATTAAAATAAACCTGAGATGGAGCAGTGTGCCTCCATGGGGCAGTCATTCTAATGATTCTTGAGTTATGAAGGGATGTCGGTCCCATCCTCAATGCTCCACTCATGAATACCAGTAATTGGGAATTTATCAACCAATAAAACCAACTAGCATTCTAAGAATGAAGAATAATAAGTTCACTTTCAGTGGCATATGCAGGGCCATAGAACTCCTTAAAAAGCTTCCTTTGTTCACTGAGGTGTTGCTTGTTAACAGCAAATCCTGGAAGCAACTCAAGGGTCCATTTGAAGGGACTGTTTCAATAAATCAGGAGGACAGCCATCTACACGATGGAATACTACACAGGTCTGATAAAAGAAGGAGGCTGCTGTCTCTCTGCCAACATGGAATCAGCCCCAGAATTTACCGTTAAGGACAAAGAGCAAGCTACAGAACACGTTATATAATGTGCAGCCTTTTGGATAAATGAATAGTGGGAGAAATAAGAACATATACTCATACTTGCTTGTATTTACACAAAGAAACTCTAGACAGTTATATAAGAACCTACTGAGAAGCATGTAATAAGGGGTAGAGGCATATAATAAGGGGTGAGGCAGGCCAGACTGAGATGGAAGTAATACTTCTCAATAATTTTTTCATGTTTTTAGTTGATCTTAACAACCTACTTCATTTGGTGGTGGAGTCTAGGGGACTCTATCACCTTCCCTTTGGGGACCAAGTGATCAGACTTCAGACTTCTTGCCTTGGCTTGCTAGAACTCCCTAACTTCAGGACAGCAATGCATTAGGTCAGAAAAGTGTCAAGACTATTATCTGACTGTTTCCTTAGGGAAGGAGAAACTGACCAACATAAGGGCATATAAAATCTGAACATTAAGTGTAAGGCTCGGTTAACCTGGCCTCCTAAATCTCCGCAAACAGCAGAAGTGCACACTACGCTAAAAATAGTGGAGGTAGGGGAGAACAGGTAGAGAGCGGCCCTCCTTCTCTCTTTACAATTTTTTATTTTATTCTTGGGGTTTCATAATGGACACTTGTGAAAATGGAAGATTTACATCCAGGTCTAGGATTACAACTCTCCTAAGGCCACTCTCAACACAAGTGCTTTTTTAGAAATCATTTGTGTGGTCCCCCTTCCCCAGACAAGATCAAAGAAAAGAGAAGAGGGGCACGTGGGAGGTTGATCTAGCTCTGTGAATTAAGATGATGAGCACCTAATGAATATCATTAAGGCAACTGACCCCAGTATCAAAGAGTTCTTGCTCCAACAAATCCAAGGACAACTAAGTCTCCCACTGATCCATACCCTCAAGTACATAAATGCAGGCGTGAATCAGCTGCAGATTTAAAAGGCCAGTGTTAGCAGGGGGTCTGGTAAGGAAGAGTCCCAAGAGCTGTCCCAGTCACTCCACTGGGAGAAAGAGGATGACATCTAGAAGAGTGGGTGAAGCAAGCCCTCCCCAGAGCCTGCCAGCCCCCAGAATGAATACTCTCCAGTCATGAAACAACCAGCTAACTGATGCAAACTGTCCACACAGCTAGTTCAGCTTTGCCTCTGGCCTAGATCCAAACCTGTATAGGAAATAAATGCCCTGTGAGATCTATCGCTGTGTTCTTCCTAAGAGAGCCTGCATGAGCTGGTCACTTCAAAATTCCATCTGTCCAGCCTCATGCCATGGAGCTTCCAGATGCATTTCAGCTACCCTTTAGACATCTCTACCTGGAGGTCCCATGTCCAAAGATCCTTCTCCCTGGCAACATACGCTCCTTTTAGCTCCACCTTCCCTGTCTCGGTTAACAGCATTGCCAGGCATCAAAATACCTAAGCCAGAAATCTAACACTCTTGCTTGCCCCGACTTCTATCCACCTAGTCAATGATAAGGAGTACTGACTCTTTACCTCCTTAATATCTCTGAAAGCCTGGCTTCCTTTTCCTTTTCACTGTCACTGCCTTATTTAGTGTCTTGTCATTCATTCAACAATATTTAATGTGTATAGATAATAGCTAGGTCCTTTTAAACAGAAGACAAACAATATGATCCCAGCTTTCTGGTGTTGAGCATCTGGTTCTTATCTAGACTATTCAGATATACTCTTGTCTCCTACCATTCTCTATATAGCACCCAGAGTGTCTTCTTGAGAATGAAATAAATCATTTAATTCAGAGGTCAGCAAACTTTTTCTGTAAAGGGCCGGCAAGTAAATATTTAAGGCTTCCGGGCCATATGTTCTCTGTCACAACCACTTAACTCTACTCTTCTAATGGAAAAACAGCCACAGGCAATACGTAAACCAATGAGTGTGATTGTGTTCCAATATGCTTTATTTACAAAAACAGGCAGCAGGCCAGATTTGACCCATGGGCCGCAGTTGCCAACCCCTGATTTAATTAGTTGCAGTGCTTCTCACTCCTTTGGAATTAACCCGAATTCCTTCATGGACCACAGGCCCTCCAACCTCAGCTCAATACCACTTGCCCTCTATCCTCCAGTCACCCTGACCTTTTTTGTGGCCCTCAAATGCTATGCCAAATATGTCCCCAGCTCAGGGTGTCTGCGCTTGCTGTTCCCTTGTTAGGACCACTCCTCCCCAAATTTTCCCAGAGCTGCCACGGTATGAATAACATTTGCTCACAAAGACCATCACTAAAACTACCCCCAGAGGTCAGCACCCACCCCAGTGCCCATTCTAACTCCCGTGGCTCTATCTATTTTCTTCAAACTACTTATCTCCATTTGAAAAACATCATTTGTTGCATGGATATTGTCTGTCTACACAACCTCACATGACCCATGAATGTAAACTCCCTGAGGATAAAGACTGCCTGACTTGTTCACTCCTGCGTTCCCAGCACCTAGGACCCTACCCAGCACTAAGCAGGAGCTCACTTAATGTCTACTGTCTGACCCACTACCACCTCTAAGTCCCTGGTATCCTCCCTGCTCCTAGCAACCTTTCTAAAATACAAATTGGACCATGTTACCCTCTCTGCTTACAATCATCGCACAGCTCCCCACTGGCTTCAGGCTACAAATGCAAATTATGTGGCAAGGTTGCTCTGGCTCTTATCACACCTTCTGATGCTCTCCCATTAGACTGTGGGCTCTACGCAGCAAGGACCACAGCTTGTTCCTCTTTTGACCTCAGGTGCCTCGCATAGCATCAGGAACATTGTAGATACTCCATAAATGTTGAACGAAAGTAATCAACAGAGATACAACAACGAGCCCAATGCTAAATTAGAAGTGATAACTCAATAAATAACCAAACTACAAGGCAATGAAGTAAAAATTTGCCTTCTTTTCTTTCTTTGTAAGTAACCTGGGCAGGGACTATGCTTATTATTCTGAATCTGGCTTTAGATTTTGACCCCATTTCTACCCAGCAGACAGCCACTCACCACTCTCTAAAAGAACAATGGGAGGAAAGCAAATCTCTCTATGTCCTTTTCTGTGAGCAGCTCTCGTGAGTAGTTAGGAAAAAAAGACCTAGCTCGGGCTAAGATGCAACTTAGGGATTCTCCATGAATTCCAAATGTCCACGTTGTCTCTGTCATCTATTAGCCAAAAATACTCCATGCTAGCTGTTTTGCTGTCTAAAATAATCCAAGGTATTCAGGGAATTTCTGAAGAACTGCCTTACCAATAGAATGGAGATTGTTACTTCTAGAAGAATTTCCATTAGCCTTTTGAAATCCTTCAACATTCATTAAGGCCTAGGAGTTCACACCTAATTCAGTCTGATGGGTGTGGGAATAGAGTCTTTCTAGGGAATACTGACTCCCAAATCATTCAACTGGGACATAGGGGGCGAATTTATTACTCAAAATCAAAGGGAAATGAAAAGAGGCCAACCCAGAATGTTATTACTTTTTCTCAGGTAGGGGATTGAGCTTGGGGGTCATCTCGTTCCCTCCGCATGGCCTCCTTACTTAGCATCTTGCACGCAGCCAGCTAGGTTCTCTTCTAATATAATAGAATCTGTTTCAGCAGAGCTTATGCTAAGCCATCTCCAGACTCCAAAAATGATAGGCTATAAATTACTGGGTCCACCATTTGACATAATGAAGTGCAAGGTAGTGCAGTCCTGAGTGATCGCTCTGCATCCAAAGTAAATCTGGCGGATGGACTGGAGGAAGCACAGAGCAGAGCCAGATCTGGGATGACTTCACTCTGAGCCTAGCTCTTCCCTATTCACCTATAGATAGATCCAATCACAAAACCAAGTAGGGGGTTGGGGAACCAGGCTCCTGTTTTTTTCAGTCCTAATGTCTGCTTTTCTTCTACATTTATGATCTCTATGTAAAGAAGCTAAGCAGGCTAAACTAAAATAGTTAAATGATTAAACCTTATACACAGAACCTCCAGAGATCCACAAAACTGCACTCAGGACAGTTACACAGTCAACCTTGAGGGTGACTAATTGACTTGCCTCTGAAGGAAGTACTAGCAGTTTGTCAGATTTGGGACCATTCAAAATTCTGGTTAAAGATGTGCCAACCCGGGAGCCAAGAACCCACCATTCGGATGAGCCCTGCTGCCAAGTCTGTTCACAAGGCCATCTTCTCATGTTCCATTTAATAAAATGGTAGCCCATGACCTATCCTTAAAGCTCTCTGTCTATGGTACAGAACCAGAGGACATTACTCCCTGGCAGGAAATCAAGAGGGTGACCTATGAAACCCCACTCTGAAGATGCTGAAACCCAGGGACTACAAGAGGAAAGAAAAGGCTGAGAATAAGTCAGCCAGGTACGTGCTGTGCCACCAGCACAATAACCGCCCGTCCCGCCCTGCCCGGTCCTAGCTGGGTTGATACCAACCTGATGAGACAGACCTAGAGGTTCTCACCTGAAACAGAACCTCCTGAGCTGGTTCTTTAGCAGTAAATATTTAAAGACCAGATACGATTTTGATGATGAGAAAGAAAGTTTCAGGTAAATGCAACACTAGAAACTGGTGGAACACAGGGCCCAATGAGCAGAAGTTAAGCTGAGCTCAGACAGAACCTTGCCTATGTGGTATTAGGCATGGGCTGGAGCTACTATGCTAGCCAGGGGAGCTGGCCCCAGTGAGGACAGCTTGGCAGTCCAAGACACAGCACACACAGGGTTAGCAAAATTCAGGGGGAATTGAAGTAAACGTGTCAGAACCAGGGGTAGGGCACAAGATTCCCACAACGGTTTACCAGAGTGAGGCAGAACTCCACAGTGGTTGATGGTTGATCTATTACTTCCCAGCAAGAGTCTCACACTGACTAGGAGCAGGAGAGCAGGCTATAGGTCCGGGCAAAGGGGTGGGCTGTGGCAGGCAGGGGTGCAGTAAGGTGTTGACAAAAGTAATTCTATTCTAGAGCCCAGACTGTGTTCTTTACCAAAATGAATCAAGACCCCCAAAGAAATGGCTGATTCTACATCTGCTGCAGAATATAGAGCCTGGTACATTCTGTTTTGCCAGAAAGCAAGAAAGTTATCAAAGTTAAATGAGGTCATGTCAAAAGAACATAGGACTCAGCTTGAAGGGATGCCTATTGACCTAAAATGAGAGAAGGTAGCATCCAGAACAGTTAATAAATAATGACTGCAATGGGTTGAACCACATCAAGTACACAATAAATCTATGACTTTGTAATGATATTCAGGAAAAAAAAATATTGGGAATTAAGTATTTATCCAGCCTTTCCTGTATAACAGTAAATGTTCAGGGGGTATGGAAAAGATTAAACAAATTTGGCAATATTATCTACTTTATCCAGGTGTTGGGTAAAGGGAAGTTCATTATTTCTTTTGGGCATATGTAACAATCCCACCATGACCAAAACAAGGGCAACAGATAACTTGAGCCAAGAGGTGTAGTTTTTAGGCAAGACCTCAGTCTATAAGACAGACTAGAATACAAGGGGCAATTTTAGTCCTGAGGGGTTGAGCCATCTGGAAGGACATACAGAGATGCCAAGTTGCAGAGGCACCGTGGTGCCCAGCACTTGACCTAGAACCCCAAGTCCCAGGTTGGTTGGTAGCATGGTCTACCCGGTGGTGGATCTGAGGCTGCTTAAAGAACTTGCTTTTTGGTCCTAACTGGCTTAGTAACTGAAAAGTCTTGAAAATGGAAGCCTTATACAAGTTCAACCAAGAAGAGCTGAGGGAATTTAAGGTCTGAGGAAGGTGGCGATGGCTAGCCCAGAAGAATCCAAAGAATAATGGGAAAAGTCAAATTGGATTATTTCACCAAAAGCAACAAAAATAGGCCTCCTCACTCCCCGGACTTACCCTTACCTGCATTTCAAGAGCACCCTCTGCAAGACCAAAGGCAGCAGGAGGAAGACCACGGCGTTCTCCCCACCAGTCCCCCTGTGAGCATCCAGGTAGGAGCCAGCCTCGGCCGCTCAGAATGCCCTGCCCTAACCACTGCTCAAGCAACCAGCTGGGAAAGCATTCAGAAAACCCGCATCCTGACACAGCACTGCCAAACAACTTCAGCAGCAGAGATCGGCCCTTCTAAACAGCGATGCTGGCTGCCAGCAAAGTTTTGTAGGGACAATGAGCAGAGGAAAATGCAGATCCCTTGGGGTCCCCTAAGATCCAATCTCTCACTTTCAAATGCAGAATCCATTCACCTCTGGGGCCCACGGAACTCCACAGGCAGGTTGTCTCCTTCCATCCCCTCAAAGATAAATGAGCGGGCGCGCTGGCCAGAAAACCACTCAGGGCATTACTCTTTAACGAATCCTTATAGGGTCAAAGAGGAATGGGTCTACAGGCTGTGTGTATTCCCCATAGATGCTGGGGAGGATGTCAGAATCCCTTTCCAGATGTGTTTAGCACTTTGTGGCCACGTGTATTGCTACCAGCGAGAATCCGCGCTTTGCTACGGCCGACTCCAGCTCCCTGGCTCTGGTTACCGTTAGCTGAGGCTGTCATCTGTGCTGTGTACCCTTACAAAGAGTCCTAAAAACAGCTCTTCATCTGCTCTTCCAAGACAAGTAATGTCTGCCAAAGAAACAGGGAGGCGGGGGAAAGGTTGAAAGAGGAAATACAATTAACTTCCTACCCAGATAGCAAGCAAAAGAAAAGGCTGGGGAAAGAATATGGGGGTTCACATTTATTTCCAAGGCTGGGTTAATATCCTTCTTTTGTCTACATGAACAGGTAATTGAAAACTGTTGCTGGAAAAAAAGAAAAAGGAGCAGGCGCAAATCCCAAAGTATAACTTTAACATAGAAAATGAGAATCGGTGAGAATTCCATTTCCTGGTTACTGACCCCTCCCCGCCTCTGCCTCTGCCTCTAAGGATCAGAGCATTCTGTTCTGACGACAGAACCCACGTCTGAATCCAGGGCCATCTCCAACAACCCAAACCTTCAGGCTGAGTTCTCCTGACCTTGAGATTGCTCCTCTAGCTCTTTGGTAAGAAAACGTACCTAATCAAGAGTAGAGCCTATCTGGCCTCCCTAGTTGTGTGAATTCAACACTTTGCTACAGCTGTGGTTACAAAGTAGGTCCACTTTGTACACATCACAGGCTCCCGTGAGTGAATGCGACTCGGATCTAAGAATCACCCAAATCCCAGAGGGCTAACAAGTAACCTTACAAAATCTGAAGATGAAAAGGGGAGAATTCGGTCATGCTCAGAAGCTCCACCAGCCCAGCCTGCAAAGAAAAAAAATCTACAAATACAGTAAATTTATGATTCCCAATTCTAGGTTTTAGTGTTTTGCTGGGTGTGAGGGCACCACCTTAACCTTTCTGGCCTTTATTATTTTGCCCGCTGGATGTAAGAAAACTAAGCTAAAACAAATTTTGTAACCAAACCGAAATGAAACCCTCCAGGTTGTGTGACTAGTGTACTCAGGATACTAACTTTCCTTTGACCCACAAATGACTGTCTGGAAATCAGCATCCCCAGAGCACATTTCATATCAAAATTGGAAATATACTGAAGTAAATCAAGAAAGTCTAGAGCTTTTGTTTGAGCAAAACTAGATGCAGCAAAAACATGGGCTTTTTGCATGATTGGTATTGTCAAAGAGGCCACATGGAGTAGAATTAAATATGACACACCCTTCATGAATGATCAAAGTGCCTCCTGAACTTAAATTGGGGCACCTTATATCACAAAACAGATGGCAAGAAACTAATAAACGTATGTCTTTTCTCTGCCATCCCAATTACAGCCCTGTCAGTTCACAAACATGTTCTAGCGAATGCTGGAAGAGTTTTTCTCTCTTGAAGAGTCCTCTCTCACTTCACCCTACTTAACAAAAGACCACACGCACTTAAAAAGGGGATGGATGCAGGCCAGCTTCAGGCCACATGCTGCATGGGGGAACTGACTGTCCCAAAGAGAGGGCTCTACACCCCTCTGACAAGTCCACAATAGACTAGCTAGACACAAGCGCCCGAAATAAGGAAGTCCATCAAGAAAATGAACAGTTGGCGAGATCGAGGCCTAGAGGGCTTGCAGCTGGTCTGGCCATTCATCAAAAACTCTGAATTTAAATGGAAGACACGTTCTGGCTGTGACATGTAATAAAACAACTAGAGCGGCAAAGGATCTTGATGTTGGTTTCCTTTCCACCCTACGCTCTCCTGCCAATGGAAGAGTGAGCGTGCCTGGGGTGTTCCTGGCACAGCTAGGGTAGTTCCCACTCACACTGGTCAATTTTTGGAAAATTCCACGCATTACAGGGTCACCATCCATCTAACATAACCCAGAATATCCAGACAAAAGCTCAGCTCCTTTTTGTAGTCTGAAGAGAAACTGTCAAATCTGAAAGCCTGTGAACTCTCTCAGCCAGACGAGACTAGATGCAGTAAAGATAATGGAACCAGACCCCAAAGGTCTGATTTCAGACTGACCCCTAACCAGCTTTCTGCTTCTGGATAACTCCCCTGTTTCCTCTAGACTCTTAATCTCGCATCAGTAAGAGAGAAGTGGGCCTAATGGTCTCCCTGATTCCTTCTAATCCAGTCAGAGGTGGGGAGTAGTAGAAGGTAAGGTCAGATAGGCAGGAGGGCCTGATCACTTAGAGAATGGAAAACCACCGGTGGGTTTGAACAGAGGAGTAACATGAGATCAGTTCCATTTGAAAATGACAGCTCTAGCTATTGTGTTAAGAACACTCCAAAGAAGGCAGGAGCAAATGCAGGAGACCAGACAGGAGGTTGCTGAGATAATCCTGGTAAGAGATGATGGCAGACAGGCCCAAAGAGGCAGCTGTAGGGGGTGATGAAGGACAGTCAGAGTCTGGAACATACCCTGAAGTAGGGTCAACAGGACCATAGGGGACAGGATCTTGGAAAATCTTGGAACTCTTACAGAATCTAATGAAGTCAAATGACACTAACTTCTGACATCCACTGTGAGATCCTGAGATTTCGGGGTTTGTTCGCATCTGTCATCTATTGTCTGATACACTACCTGATACATTATGGGTATGCAGAAAGTGTTGAATGCATGAATGCGGAATTAAATATATTACGTAGCCAAAAGGTCTGCAGCTTTGTCGGTCGTCGGCAGACAAAAAGCATTTGGTACTAGACAGATTTTACTAACAATGGATGCCTTCTCCTGGGTGAACATTTTTGGTAAAAAGCTCCCCTTATAACTCACTTCACAGGAGTAACAAGTGAAACCCCCCAAAAACTTCACAGAATATAGCCAACCATTGACAAGTTGGCCATTTCCCTAAAGGACCATGTGTATTTATAAAGTTTCACACCACCTCAACAACTCCCATCTAAAATACAGGGAGAAACATTTCATGAGTAATCTCATGTTTTTATGAATACTGAGTCATGAGGGTAACGAGAAAGGTGTAATTATGAATAATAATATTATTACAATAAGCAAAGCACACACAAGTGAAATCTGTACTATTCCTATAAGCAAGTGCACTACCCTTGACCATGTTCCCCTTCTTCTCTGAGGCTGAGTTCAGGAATTTGTACATTTTTTTCACCCTGAGAGCCCTGTGCTGCAAAAGGTGACAGTTCCCA
This sequence comes from Suricata suricatta, assembly GCF_006229205.1. Lineage (NCBI taxonomy): Eukaryota > Metazoa > Chordata > Mammalia > Carnivora > Herpestidae > Suricata > Suricata suricatta. Next base: position 151,516,749 of record NC_043702.1, on the reverse strand, counting down.
ACTACAGAAGCTTCTCCGTCAAGGTGAAAGACCTTGAAAGTCCCAAGGTTCTTAACCCCCAGGGACCAACAGTGTGCAAAATAAAGGAGCAGAGAATTCAGCATCAGGGAGAAATAATGACAACGGTGTTTTATAAACTACATTCTGGCAGCAGATTTCTCGATTAAGGCATTGATTATCTTCAAAGGCTAAATTAAAACCCAACATTAATCAGAGAGTAGATATGAAAAACATCTTATTTACCAAATTAGGGGGGAAAAAAGGAAAAAAGAAAAGACACATAAAAGTGGTTGAGACCAGGGCACCTGGGTGGCTCAGTCGGTTAAGCGACCGGCTTTGGCTCAGGTCATGATCTCACGGTTTGTGGGTTCAGGCCCCATGTTGGGCTCTGTGCTGACAGCTAGCTCAGAGCCTGGAGCCTGCTTCAGATTCTGTGTCTCTCTCTCTCTCTGACCCTCCCCTGCTCACGCTGTCTCTCTCTGTCTCTCAAAAATAAATAAAAAACATTAAAAAAAATTTTTTTTAAAAGTGGTTGAGACCAAATTACATTGTAAGGGAAGCTATGACATTTGGGAGACCCAGTTCTGGACGGATTTGTCAGCTGAGTTGGAAATCATTTGATGTGACCTCAGACTAATTATTTAACTTCTGTGCCTCTGTCTCCCATCTGTGCCTGAGTCTCCCACTCACTGCAGAGGACAGCAAATGATTTCGGCCCCCTCCTATCTTAACAGGGATGTTATGAAGCTGAGATCATGTCTCTGGAAGCTCCAGGGGTTTCCTGGAGAAAGACACTTCACGAACAGAAGACAATGTCTTTAGTAAGATAATTAAGGGGTCAGACTGCTGTTAGAAACAGCCCTACAGTATGCTGGCTCCCAGTACCATGCCTCTGGAGCTGAGCGACCAAAATACTGCATAAAATGCCAACCCTCTTTGCAGATAATGTCAAGAGCCCTATGTGTGAACCAAATCTCACATACATAATAGCTACATTCACACATTTAATAAACATTCAGTGATGCTTTTAAATCCCCAGTATCTCCCTGACATGACCACATTGTTGCCTATTAGGAGATGGCGTGCAAGGTATGAAGTAGTAAAGACCTATGATTGTGAACCCCCAGGCAAGTCCTGATCCTCAATTATTCCCTCTGTATTATGGGGCTAACATTACTGAGGATTAAATGAAGGAGCACGTGAAATGTCACTGGTGTGGCCCTGGGCTCACAAAAGGAGCCAAATAAGTGCTAAAGCCCTTTCCCTCCCGGAGCTCTGCTCAGTAAATAACAAGTGCCGTCAATCCTTTAATCACAGACACAGAGAAAAATGAAACAGGAAAGGGTTCACCCATAAATATCTTATCTGAGTTTATTCTCCTATAACCTCTCGACTGGAGCCAAGTAAACAGGCTGAACTTCCATTAGGATCACAATGCGGGATGTCCCAGGTAAGCCAGGCTCATAAACTCCAGTGAGGAGGAGACTGGCTTTTCACAGACTGTCCCAGACCTGGCCTACTCAATGACAGAAGCAGATCCAGCCCTTTGTCCCTGCTTCTCAAAAACTCCATTACCAGGCGCACATGGCTCCAGTGGGATGTCAGGTCACAGGCTTTCTATTCCGGTGATTGTGGTCTAAGAATAGAGCTTCCAAACACAGGGCAAATGGACTCACAAGGGTTGTGTGCATCTACTATCCAAGTCACCATGTGAGGACTATTTAAAGCACAAGGCCAGCAAGCCCCCTCTGAATGGGAGACTGAGAAGGGGAAACCAGCAGGGGGTGTACAACTAAATATATTGTAATGTACAGAGCCCCAGGTTGGTCCCAGGATCCATCCTCACCAGTTGGCTCCTTGTTAACCCCTGAGTAAGGAATGTCAAGTCCATTTTACAAAAGGAGGAGTAGGAAGCTTAGAGGGACAGATGTATACATGGCCAAGCGTGTTGCTAATCACAGAAACGGCTAAAGTTGATGTATGCCTCCACACATCAGGCCCCTGGTAGGCATTCTGCTATGCTCACAACCTCCCTGCAGGGGGTCAGTTATTTTGTTCACATTTGCCAATAAGAACACTGAGGTCCTAAGATATTATGCAATTTAATCAACACGATGCACCTTACGCAGCCAGGACCTGAGCCCGGGTCTCTCTGGAGACCACAGCTTGTGGTGTGGGGTTTTGTTTGTTTGTGTTTACTCCATACTGCCTCTCTTGGGTTCTCTCTGATGACTTAAGAACCTAAGGAGCCTATAATCCAAAAATATACTCTAAACATTACATCTCATGCCTTATTACTGATGGCACCAATTTGGTGAGCAAAGAGAATTAAGTGGTCCCAGGTCAAGAGCCATGACTTTCAGGACAGAAAACAGACCATGATTCCAATTAGCTAGACAAATTCCATAGCAGAGGAACCTTGACTGAAGATCAGGAGACTTTCTGCCTCCAATAAAGACTCACCATTTCTCCTGTCCCGACACCCCTTCACTCAGATGGCTTCCCATACTCCGGATCTACACAGAAAATGACTCAGCACCTTGCCATCACTAAACCAAAAAAGTTCTTTGGGCCCTCATCCATAGGAAGATTTTATTCTGCAGAGCCATTTTCTTGCCTGGCCTCCCTGCTACGTACTTTTGTCAAACCTTTGAATGTCCCAGAACATATCCAAAGTGACATCTCTAGGCTTTCCTATGTTCAACAGAACTGATCACGATTTGTCAGCTCAGGGGCAAGATTAATTCCTGGCCCTCTTGCCTCCATGGCTCTTGCAGAAAATTATCTTCATTGGAATCTTTGGTGTCACTGAAATCACTGACAGCAGTTGGGGGGAAATTCACGCATAAAAATCCGGTAGCAAATATAAGCCAGAAAAAGTAAATGCAACACAGTCCAAACCAAACTGGGCAGGTTCTCACACTCCCTGGAAAATGACTTTACCTGAAGTCTGTGCGACTCATTAAACTCAGCACTGAGCGGGGAGGGTCTATGGAGCTACGAGGTCTGTTGGCAGTAACTCGTGTGCTTTTCCAAGCCAGGTCTCCAGGGCCTGGCTCTGATCCGGTTACCACTTCCATGGAGAAGCTGACAATAATTGTTCTCTCCCTCCCGCCTCGCCATCAGATGAAGACAGCTAACTGGCATTTGTCTTATCTAAGGAGACTACTGCAGCAGTGACATAGCATGACAGCTGGAAAATACAGGGACCTCACATAGTCAAACACATAGTGACCATGAACGGGAATGTGCTATTAATGAGGTTCGCAATTGTCTGCCGTCCACACTTTCCCTGTATTCATTTTGTGCAGATCTCAATCAAATCAGGAGAGGGGTGCAAGGAGAATGTGAGGTTCCAATGCATCACGCTCTAGGAAGAAAAATTCTGACTTCTAGCAGGAGTGCCCTGGCTGCAATGTCTTTTGGGGTTGGCTGAGGGGACTTGGTGTTCTAAGTAAGAAAGAAAGGAAATGAGATTCCCCACCCCTCCCCCCCCCATTTAGAGAAATGAAGAAGTATATTGGTTTATATACAGACCCCCTCCCTTTCAGACAGTCTGATCGCAGGCCCTCCTTGAAGAAATCTCATCTCCTATCAGGCTCTAATTAAAGCTCTGCCCTTTGGGGCACCTGGCTGGCTCAGTCAGAAGAACACGCAAATCTTGATCTCTGGGTCATGAGTTCAAGCCTCAGGATTGACTGTAGAACTGACTTAAAAATATACAAATAAGAATAAAATTCATTTGAAAAAAAGTGCAACTTAATGAAAAATAAATTAGTAAAGACATGTCCTTTATAAATGTTGACTTATAGCTGTTGTCAGGGTTAGACAATAAGTATATATGATGAGGACTGGATGTATAGCACCTTACCGTACCCAGTCTCAGTAAGTGCATAATAAAGATCATTCCATGATAGTGGCAGTGACAACACGTAGCCCAGCTAATACCATCACCGTCCCAGCCTTGTGGGAAAGTCCCACCTGGAAACCTTCCTCCCTATCAATCACATGATCAGACAGGGAAGGTGGGCGATCGGTCCAACTTCCAGACACTGACATATTCAAATGATTCAGTAGCCACTGGGCAACTAGAAAGTGGCCGGCACTCTGCTGTGGCTAGAAGAGATGTCACGAATTTCTATTCCTAGTCTTTCACTTTCAAAAGCAAATCAACTTCAACTCCACCATGAAAGACTGAAAAACAAGCAAAGAATTCTTGAACTGCTGAAGAAGGGTTAGTCCAGTCAGTCAAGGTACCACTCTCTTTCTCGGGAGCTAAACCACCCAGAATGAGAATGGCTGTTTCATCTACCACAGACATCCAGATCTTCCCTGTGAAAGAAGCAGAACAGGTGGGAAGTCTGCTTCCCCAGACTTGGACTACTCTTTCTCTCCATATCCACCCCCATTCCTTTTCCTAAGTTTATTTATTTTGAGAGAGCAAGAGACCAAGAGCAGGGGAGGGGTAGAGAGATGGAGAGAGAGAGAATACCAAGCAGGTTCCTCGCTGTCCATGTAGAGCCCGATATGGGGCTCAAACTCACAAACAACGAGATCATGACCTGAGTCGAAATCAAGAATCAGATGCTTAACCGACTGAGCCACCCACGCACCCCTCCATATCCCCTTGAAAAAGAGAGCCACCCCTCCTCAACCTCAGCCTGAGACACAGAGAGTGTAAAATGTTCCACCACAAGACAAAGGTCTAGAGGACACCGGCAGCTGTCACAAGTTGCCCTCTGACTTGAAGCCTCTTGGCTCGAGCCTGGGGCAGCTGGAGTCCACATCCAGAAGCACCTTGTGTCCTGTTCTTCTCTGTTAGAGCCCCAGCTAAGAATAGCACCCATTCATGCTGCTGTGTACTCACTCATCCTTTTCACTTGCTGTTTCCTCTTATATATGCATGAAACCCTGTTCTTGTACATTCTCCAAGGTAAATGAAAATATTTTTAAATAAGCACAGAGAAAAAGTTTTATTCCCTGTCCGGTCTACAAAATGGCACTGCCTGGAGGAATTCCACTCCACAGCTGAGTGTCGCAGAAATAGTTGATGCATAGCCTTCCTCTCTAAAGCTCCAAACATTCAGAAACGCTAACCCACTAGAGATATGTTCAGGATACCCAGTACCTGCCCGGAACCTCACCTTCTGTGAATGTCCTAAATGTAAAGAAGACCAGGAAACCGTAAAAATGGTCTCTTTTTTATTAGTCTTAACCATGTGAAATAATCTACAAAATGACAATTTCATGAGATTTAACCTAATAGGATTTTTTAAAAAATTTTTTTAAGTTTTTTAAATTTATTTTTGAGAGACAAAGACAGCGTGAGCAGGGGAGGGTCGGAGAGAGAGGGAGACACAGAATCTGAAGACAGGCTCCAGGCTCTGAGCTAGCTGTCAGCACAGAGCCCGATGCGGGGCTCAAACCCACGAACCATGAGATCATGACCTGAGCCGAAGCCGGACACTTAATCGACTGAGCCACCCAGTTGCCCCTAATCTAATAAGATTCTTAAAAGCAAATCAGACATTTTGCTGAAGAAAGAATGCAAACTCCATCATTTCCTGGGTGGCTCCACCCCAAGGCCACTTCCTATTAGTCCTTAGTAACAAAAACATTTGGCAGGAAGGTTAAAACCCATGAAGCACCTCGTAAGACAGGCCTGGCCTTGGTAATAAACATCCTTTTACTCACTCGTGTCACATCCGTATGCATATCCATACCCATTCCCGGCTCTCAAGATCCCACAGAGGAACAAGAAAGTCAACAGGCAAATCCGACACAGCGTGGAAACTGCTATTCTATGGACAAGCTTGATTACAACAATTCTTAGACTGACTCTGCCTGGCTGTTTGTATGTGGGTCTCACCAATCAGATAATGCAACACTCGGGGCCAGGAACCATGTTCTCTCTGTCTTTGAATCTCCAGCATTAGCAGAGTTTATGTATAGAAGTCGGTGCTCAATGGTACTTGTTGAATGACTAAATGACCTTTAGAGGCCAAGTGAGCTCTGTAAGACGAAGTGCGTATGCACTGTTTCTATTATGAACTTTAAGGTTCTTATATTTTAGACCAGACTGTAATTATAGCACTAGATAGAGAACGGCAGACTTCTGACTATAGAACTAGAAAGAAAAGCGAAAAAAAAGCGGGGGAGGGCACTATTCTTTATAATCAAAATAAGTCTGAAATTACAGACTAAAGTCAGCCCCTAGCTGGAAGTATAGCTGTCTCAGTTTAACATCTTTCGATTTCAATGGATTCTTCTTAACTTTACAAGTATAAGACCATCAAGAGCAAAAGAAATGAAAGGTGTTTTGTGAACTAATGCAAAGAGGAAAAACGCAAACCACTTTGTCTTTTGGAAAAGGAGTGTCCACTGGAGGTGCAGGGGAAGTGGTGTTATTCCCTCTGGGGTTAAGGTGTCCTTTATGAGTTCAGAAAAAAGCCAAAAAAAAAAAAAAAAACCACCCTCATAGGGGCACCAAAATAGGTAATTAAATGCTGATTTAAAGGATCCAGAGCAGGGGAGAGATTAGGCCGGCCGCCAGGCAGTCACAGTTGAAGGAGGTAAAACACACACACACTCTGTCTCTCACACACACACACACACACACACACACACACATACACACATACACACATACATACACACACACAAGCATGCACACAATGTCTGCAAAACCCCTCCCACTCCCAGACTTAAAAAAAAAAAAAGGGTACTACATCACCTTCTAAACTTATAGAGCAATCATTTCTAAATGAAACAGCAGGAAGAAAACTAGACTCAAAAAAATTCTTTCAAAGTTGAGTATTTTGATGTTGGCTGAAGAAATCTTTGCCTCCCGTCACATAATCAAATCTGTGGAAAAGGGCAGCGTAGGTCTCTTCCTGAGAGGCAATCTTAGATTGACTCCTAAAGGAGAGAGACTGGCCTGAGCCCCACGCAGCTCTGGGAGTAGGGGGAGCCTTTATTCTAATGAATTGGTCTCATCAATTTAACTGCACATTTGATCCCAAGACCCTTTGTAAGCCTGATGACCCAGGGAGGCTGTCCCCAGGGTGGCCCACTCTACCACAGCCACCAGCAGACAGGAAAAGGCCATTGAGGAGATTCTTATTTTATTATGTAAATCAGAGGAAGCCGCATTTAGCATCTTCTCCCCTACACAGCATCCCTATTCCTACCCACTAGCCACCAGCAGCGGAGGAGGAAGTCTGTCAGCATAAGTGAAAATGATAGGGCTGTCCGCTCCCGTTTGGCAGCCAAGGTCCCCCACAAGCACCTAACTGAACGCTCACAGTTAGGTTTCTCTTTTTCTCTCTTCAACCCATTTCAGTCCATTACTTCCAAGGAATGTGAATGGCAACATAAATGGCAGAGGGTTGAAGTCAAGTTCAAAAGCCCTGTGGGGAAAGAAAGTATAGACTTTAAGTCAAATTTGGAATCCTGAGTCTCAGCTCCTAGGATCTATGTGACCTCAGGCCTGCGACTTAATTTCTCTGAGCCTCAGGCTCCCCTCCATAAAACGAGGATAATAATGTCAATATCCACCTTCCAAGGCTCTTTTGAGGATTATATTTTGGGGGCGCTGCTAAGGCCAGTGGTTTTGTGAGGGCCGTATGACTTCATTCTGTTCAAATATGAAACTGAAGAATGACATCCAGAGAAGGCCCAGGCGTGGACAATTTCTGCTTGTGTGCATGACTAGGACGCTGGCATTTCAGGGAGCCAGCCCTCAGAGTTTAAGTCCAAAGTGGAGGAGCCTACCACCATGATGGACACAGAACATTCTCATGGATTTGACACACACCACTGAAAATTCTCTCCCTATTCTAGAATCCCTGACTTAGCCAACTTTATCCAGCTCCGGAGAAAACCCAGACTGCCAAGACAAGTCAATGTCTTTCTTTTCAAAGAACATAAAGTAATCCAAGAAGGATCCAGAGAATTCATTCTAACACGAAATCAGTCTTGCTATTAAATAAAATCACCCTCTTCAATCAAAATCTACACTCTTGTCAAGACATCTGTCAAAAATTATAACTGCTGCAGACAAGTAGAAAAAAAAAAGCGGCCACACAGCAGCATAAAATCCCTTTGGCTGAAAAGTACATTGAGAATTCTTTCATTTAACTTCTAGGCCGGGGTGTCTATATTAATTTAAAGCTAACCACAAAATTAGCTACTGCTTTTCTTTTGAGAAGGGGGATTAGAGAAGGTGACTTGTAAATACTCTCTCCTTCCAACCTACAAAAAAGGGATGAGTCTGACATGCAGACTTAGCCCTGCAGAGAAACTGTTTGCCAGCTCGTGCATGTTTTTTTGTTTGCTGCCGTTGCTGCTGTTCCCCGCCCTCCTGACCAGGAGACCCACAGATTAATGTTGTTGTTGTTGTTGTTGTTTTTAGATTCATTTCTGTCTGTGAGTGAATTCATAAAGACAAAGTTTGTGGTATCTGCTGGATCACAAAAGGGTGGAGAGACAAAAGACCACAACTCTCTCTTAACTTCAGCTCAAACCAATCTCATGCCAACAGCTCAGAAAATTACTTCCGTCATCACTGCTCCAAAAGGGAGCCCCTCCGCCCGCTGCCCAGCTCCCAGCCCAGGCCCTGGGGACCCACACTGCTGTTTGTGTTGGCTGCAAGCAGCTTGTTCACACACATCCAGACTACTGGAACCAGAGTTCGGAAGGGCCCTCCAACAAGTGAGGGACGGGGAGGAAAGTGACAGGCAAGATCTAATGCCCCACAGCGGCTCGTTTCCACTGCCACTTTGGCTTTACCTCACCACCTGCCAGAAGCTATTCAAACATTCTGAGCAACTCTGGCTCCCAGAAAGCCAAAAGTAAGGATCAGTTTCTACCCCCAGGCAGCCTCTTTAGATTCAAGGGCTCCTTTTACCCTGCCAAGAGAGACCCACAATCCCTAAAATAAGAAGCAGCACTCTGAAAACAAACTGTACTCGTTACTCAACTCTTCAACGATTAGGCCTTCTCGCACACCCTTGCCGGCCCCCAAACATTCCTCATCTGTAAGTAGGAATGATAACACAACATGCTTTGTTGTGTCTTCTAACAGGGTGGTGGGGATTAATTGAGAAACACACACCTAGCACAGTGCCCAACACATACTAGTACTCAACAAGTTAGTTATTACTGAGATTATTTTTATTCTTCTAAAAATGAGGTATAGTTATTATTAAGAAAGTATCTTCCTTTAAAAAAGAAAAAGGAAAAAGAAAGAGGTAACGAAAGGAAAGGAAAGGAAAGAAATCTTCCTGAAAGGCATGTTATTCTTACCAAGTATAAACATTCCACATTCAATTTTCAGTTTCTCACACAAACAGAAAAAACAGGTACGACAAAAAATCCTAAACAATAGGGGGGCCTGGGCAGCTCAGTTGGTTAGGCATCCAACTTCAACTCAGGTCATGATCTCAGGGCTGGTGAGTTCGAGCCCCCAGGCAGGCTCTGGGCTGTTAGCTCTGGAACCTGCTTCAGAATCTGTGCCCCCCTCCCCAGCCCCTCCCCTGCTCTGCATGCTCTCTTCCTCTCTCAAAAATAAACATTTTTTTTAAAAATCCTAAACAATAGGTATTCTTAAGATTCTTATTTAGATTTTGAATACATTATGTGAAGTGGTTACACACGTAAATCCATTTATCAGGAAAGAGCTGTCTGGCACCAACTATGTGTAGAGCACTGCACTATGTACACACACACACACAGACGCACACAGATTTTTAACACTTCTGAGCACCTATACGGGCCCAGCACTATCTTACGGCACTAGAGATACACAGACAAATAAGACATGGCCTTCACCTACTCCACACTGTGCCGGCCGGGCTGCTGGCAGCCCCTTTCCTGATGTGTCCACTCCCTTACACTCCCGTCAGCCAGGCTGGGTGATCCCCCAGGGCCCGTAGTCTGTTCATAACAGACAAAATCATAATCTTAATCATATATTAAATTATTACATAAACTGATTAAATAGGAATACAAAAAAGTGTTCCGATGAAAAATAAGTTGAATGCTTTGGAAAGACCTGATGAAGACAAGTTGCCAAAAACAAATTATCGATAAGTTAATTAGGTGTGGGCAAGACAAGGGTAGAACACTGTAGTGGTGGAACTTGAAAAAATCTGGAACCAGGATGTGCATTTTACTTCTGAAATGGATTTAGGAACCCACTCCACTTAAAGAAAGTGAAACTGGAAATCACAGATAATGTGCTAAAAGTCAACAGAACTCCACTCAGAAGACTCACACCAGAAGAAATAGCCCTGGCCCACATCAAGAGATTTATGAATTTATATACATTTATATATTTTTAAGTTAAAATGCTTAGGGATTTTTTTTTAAATTCTCTGCTTTAACTGACTTTTGGGATTGACTGACCAACAACTGGTCCAAATGCCCCACATAAGAAGGTGGTCCCTCTATACATGCCAGTTTCCCTTTAGTTGATAGCAAAATGAGTTTAAGTTCCCTTGGTCCAAACTAACAGAGAAAGCCAGTCTGGGATTTATAAAACAGACCTGTTAAATACCTCTCATATGGAAAATGTGTGGGTAGAACACTGAATTTTAGCCGTATTTCCAAAGACCAAGATGCTAATTCTTGTAAGCATGAGCGACACATATTATTCACAGCCCAAGAGATGAGGGATGCCCCCAGTGCCACCTCGGCTTTCGCCAGAGGTTTGGACACAGCCCATTGGTTGATTCAACATCTGATGTTCCAACCTGGCATCAAGAAAATGTCTCACGTGATGCTTTATTGAACAAAAAGGCACGGGTACCAAGTATCAAGGAGTCTCAGAGGGTGAGCTCCCTTGCCAAGACCCCTTGATACCAGTCTAATATGTTTCTGTTTATTTGCATAGAACGCTGGATTTCTATGCCACATGACAATTCCAGACACTGAAACTAAAGTGGCATCATTAGCTTCCCACCGGAGCTTTATGCCATCAAGATGCAATCTGTCAAGGGAGGCTGCACAGGGCGTCATGTCACGTGCAGTCTGCAGCTCAGAAAGCAAGTGGAAAGGGAGGCTTCAGCGGAGTTTCAATCACCTGACAATATTCTTTAAGAAGATATTTAACATGTAGAAGATTCCATTGATGGAGGAAAATAGTAATTCTCCCTTTTTTTGTTGTTTTTGTGTTTTGCTTTAAAGACAAGACATTGGTATGAGAGGAGGAAAAAGAACTGGGGGAGTCTTTGTATATTGAGAGCTGAGTTTATTTTTACTCTCTGCCAATAGAGGCAAGGTAATTCTATAAGCATCATTTAACTTTCTCCCTAGAAACAAAACAGAGTAAGGCAGTTAATGCCTTGCATTCTCCATCTCCAATTCCAACGCCAGCATCACTTGTTTTTCCCCTAGAAAATTAAATTGAGTCTCACAGAATGGCACCCAAATGTGTGATTTCAAAGGCAGATCTCAAAACTGATGGGATCCTCAGTGAGAGCATGAGCTATTTTCCATTTCAATTCAGAGTCAGAAAATCTGCGGGTCGCATTTTCTTCATTAGGGGTAAGACTGGATAACCTCCAGGATTTCTCTCCTTTCCAAAGGAATAAAAAAAAAAGTTTCAATTACAGCTGTTGAATTTTAAGTCAGGTATCGGCAAGAAATTCCTAATTTGAGAGCTGTCAATCAGCAGAACAGGTTCCAAAATAGGTTGTGGAATCTTCTTCCCTAGAGAGAGTTAAAAATAGCCCCAGCAGCCATCTGTCTTGCTAGGGTGCAGCCCTTCCAGGAGGCGGGTGACAAAACAAAACCCCGCTTCCCTCCAGGAGAGAAGTGATGAGCTCTGGGCGGAACAGGGAAGGAACAGAAGTCCATCTGGGTCCAGGTGGATGAGGCAGTGGCGACTTCCTGCAGCAAGAGAAGCCCAGAGCTGCGGAGAGGAAAATACTAGGGGAAAAGGACAGGAAATAACCACACAGCTCAGTGCCCTGTGGGGAGAGCTGAGCCAATCTGCTTCCTAGCTGCGGCAGCTCCATTTGGTCCTGGAGACCGGGAGCTCAGCCACAGATCCCTGGGGAGGGTGTCACTCCCCTCCCCAGTTCCCAAAAGGAGGTATACATGAAGCCAAAGTGGAAGATGAGAACAGTCAGATAAATCCAAGATCTTCCCAGGTCACCAAGAGCACCCATGGAGCACCTCCAAAAAGTTTTCTTTTAAAATACAGTCCTTTTGTTTCATGGCCATCTGTCATCCTACCCACTTCCTGCATTTCTTTCATTGCTACAGAAAGCTCTCTTGGGGCATGAAACGGAATGAAACCTTCATGGACTTTTAAAAACCTAACCCACACTGGGGTCAGCCACGTGGCGCTGTCAACATGGGCTTTGGGTAACCAGCTTTGCTGGTAGACAAAACACAGGAAGCCCACTGTTTTCTAAGCCCCTAGTGGGCAAGGGGCCCCCACAAGGAGAAAGAGGAGGGCAGTGACCAGGGACTCACTGAGCTGGGCAGTGACCAGGGACTCACTGAGCTGAAAGGTAGGCAGCACACTGAAGATGGAGGCGAGGAATGGCCACCAGCTGTTGAGAGCCAGGCGTGAGGGAGTACAAGGCAAAACCAGTGCCTGAGGCTCAATTCTTTAAAAAAGAATTTTCTCTGGCAGGGGTTGCCAACTAAGAGGAAACCTGAAGCTCAAGCATGCAGCCTGGTGATTTTTCTTTCCCTTCAGCAAAGCCAGTGAAATTTGTGAAGATAACTGGAAGAAAATCAATACTGCAGGGCCCCAGATTTAAGATGAGTTTTGCAGAAGAGAAATCCGAGTCTGTTCTGTCCCTGCAGCTGTCCTAGGTCAGAAGAGATAAGGCTTTTACCCTAACAGAAGGTACCAGACTTATTGAGAAGAACAAGAAGATAATGGACATGAAAGGGCCCTGTAAGTTCACATAGCCCAAAACAAATGAAAGAGATTATTATCTGTGTTAAGAGCATCTGGGCTGTCCTCAAACAGAGTGGCTAGATGGGTGCAATGTCACCTAGAAAAGCAGAGACCACAGTCTGGGTCATCTCCTGTGGCCACTCTAGGGGCACAGCTAGGGCACCTTCTTCTATCCTGCTGGTCTTGGGGCAAAGCCACCTACGAAAAGGATCAGGCTCTCTCCCGTCTTTTGCTAGATGCCACACGACACCCAGCCAGAAACCTTAACCCTCTGGAATGTGCTGGACAATGTGGTCGAAATCCAGAACTTGGGAGCGGCATATTGGGAAGTGTCTCTCCTCAGAACCTAACAGGTGCAAGGGGATGGCTCTATCCAGGACCTGCCCTATGAAATCCAGGGTTTTGCTCCTTTTTCAGAGCTGGAATCTTCAACACCTTCAGGATTTATTCATCAGATGTGGGGTTTGGACTGCTTACGGCCTTAGGGAATTGCAACTAAGCAGCAGAAAGCTGGTTTCCAAGGAGAAGACTGAGCAGATAATGCAGGATAGGGCTTCCTCTAGAGGTCGTCCCCTCCACCAGCCCATGACCTTCTGCCTGCCCCTTGCAGACAACAGGGAGGCCAGTACAGACAGGTAAGCAGGTGTCCTGTCCTTCGAACTCTGCTGGCAAGAAGAACCCATATGATCTTTCTATAGCCTGGAGCTGGTAAAAGAAGGAAAGGAAGGAACTAACAATGGAGTAACCAACCCACCAGCTTCCCATTCATTCTCATAACTCAACAAGATGAGGCTGGCTGGCTGCCTGCCAGCCAGTATTTTCCCTAAAAGGATAGAGCTGAAAAGGCTGTCAAATCAGAGTGTGAGATAGTAAAAGACTATTGGACTAGACATCAAAAGATCTTGGGGGTGGGAGGGGTGAGGGTGAGAGATTAATTAATGCAAAGGAACAGGAAGGAAATTTTGGGATATAGAAATGTTTAATACATTGATTATGTCTGTGGTTACACAGTGTGTACATGATCAGAACTCACTGGACTGTAAGTTTAAAACAGGTGCACTTTAGGGGCACAAGGGTGGCTCAGTCGGTTAAGCATCTGACTCTTGATCTCAGCCCAGGTCTGGATCTCAGGGTCATGAGTTCAAGCCCCACATTAGGCTCCACACTGGGCGTGAAGCCTACTTTAAAAAATAAATAAATAAACAAATAATAAAAATAAATAAAATGTGTGCATTTTAGAGTATATAAATTATACCTTAATAAAGTTTGATAAATAGATTTGAAATAGATTGAAAAATCTTCATTCTAAATTCTATTCTGTCTTTGTTAAAACTGTGTGACCTTGGACAAGTCACTTAGTCTACCTAATGCTTCAGTTTTCCCATCTGTTAAACGAGGTTAATAATTTTTGCCCTGCTTACTTCACATGATTTTTAAGGTCAAACGCCATCATATACGTGAAGTCACATCACAAAGTACAAGATACTAAACAAATATGAGGTATTTGCAATTAATGTTTGTTCTACAACATTACATCCCTCGCTGTACATTTCCTGATAATCTTAAGTCACGGAGGTGAAATTCTGTTTTATATAATTGCTGATGACTCAGATCTTTCCCCTGGAAAATCTTGACCTGAGAATTCTTTCTGCTTGCTTCAGGCTATCTGCCTGCCTACCTCTTCACTATGTAAATGTAACTTACTGTGGGTGCATAGGCCCTTCTGGCTCCCACAGATAAAAACCCCAACATGGAAGCAGAGACTCTGAACACTGCTGCATGACCAGAATGCAGGCGCCACGGCTGATACCATTCTGAAACTGTGGACTCTTCCTTTCCTGGGGAAACCAGTGAGTTGGCATTTTACACACTGCCACAGAGAGCTCCTGGTAGGACAAACTGGGGGAAAACACAGAAGCCTGGGCCATTAGGTACAAATCTACCCAGCTGGGAGGGTCATCTAAAAGGGCCTGAGATGATCTAATCCAACTCCTTCATTTAAATACACTAAGAAACCAATTCCCTGAGAGGCCAGGAGTTCAAAGCCACGCAAAATTGTTAGGTAGGTTGCTATGTAGATGCTTCAACCTCTCCACCCACCCCATCACCCGACCATATATAATCACTTTCCCTAAGACCCTCTCCTTTCCCCAGTGGCATCTAGGAGCCTTACACCTTTATCAAAGGTCTAATTGCAGGGGGCTGGGTATGGGTGGGGGCGGCCTAGGTGGCTCAGTCGGTTAAGTGTCCAACTTTTGATTTCAGCTCATAGTTCATGAGTTCGAGCCTTGTGTTGGGCTCTGCACTGAGAGTGTGGAGACTGCTTGGGATTCTCTGTTCCCTCTCTCTCTGCTCCTCTCTCTCTGCTCCTCTCTCTCTCTCTCTCTCTCTCTCTCCCTCTTTCTCAAAAGTAAATAAATAAACTTAAAAAAAAAACTCTAATGGGAAACCAATGTGATCGAACACTAATGTATAAATAAACAAACAGCACTTTTGAGCAAGGTGAGGAAGAAACCGTTTTTAAACCGGTCAAGCTAACAGTGAAAGAGATGTCTTCAGGCCCACCCTCTTACAGGGGCCCTGACAACAGCCCCCAAACCACACCCAATAGCTGGTTTTCTACCCAGCCTTAGGCAAATAGAGAACTAAAGCTTGAAACTCTTCCAGATCAGTTCAAGTGGGCTTACAAAGAAGTTCAAGTGGGCCTGCAGAGCTCAGGTCTTATCTGCAAGCCTGCCTTATGTCCTCTAGAGCCTGTGCCTTCGACATAAGCCTTAACACTGTCCCAGGGAAAGGTGTGTCACTCGTCTTGCCTGAATGGAAATCAGAGCTCCATACACGCCCTGGCATTCTTCCCTGCAAATGCTCCTTATAAATCCATATCTTAAGAATACCATTTACTCTGGTTTCACCTGGTGAAGAGAGAAAACAAGTCTCCCATCGGTCCACTCTTCACCCAAAGACACCATCAGTGATTCCCACCAAGAGTCTTGTAACTGACATCCTTCCTTCCATTTTTGGCCGTTAACATCTATTTTCCCCATGGTGAGCAGTGTGATCTTTAAAAGGAACAAATCTGGGCGACTGGGTGGCTCAGTCAGTTAAGTGTCTGACTCTTGGTTTCAGCTCAGGTCATGATCTCACGGTTTGTGAGTTTGACCCCGCAGGAGGCTGTGTACTAAGAGAGAGGGATTTGGTCTCCCTCTCTGCCCCTCCCCCACTTGCTATCTCTTTAAATAAATAAGCAAACAAACAAATAAATAAATGAAAGAAACAAATCCGATGTGTAGTCCCCTCCCCATTGTCCTCCGGGGGCACCTGGAACCGAATGCAGAGTCAGCACCATGCTCTCTAGGCTCCGTGTGGTCTGACGCTGCCTGCCTGTTCCGCCTCACTCTAGACCCTCTCCCGCTGCTCTCTGCCTCGTGGTCACACAGACCTTCTTTCTGTTCCCCAGACACGCACAGCTCTGTGCATCTTCAGATCTTAGCATCTGCTGCTCCCTGTGCCCCCAGACCTGCCGTTGGCTGACTCTTTCTCCACACCCCATGGCCAGCTCAGATGTGGCCTCCTCCAACAGGCCTTCCCTGACTGCATCTGGGCTAGGTAAGCCCTGCCTCTGCCAGCCACTCTGAGCACAGCACCTTAGTTTTATTTCCTTCACAACACTCCACTTCCTGATTTTAACTGATCCATGGGCCTACCATGCATTTCTCCCACCAGGATTACAGCACTGTGAACGCAGAGTTGCTTGTCTTGTTGATAACTCTATCGCCAGCACCAGGCCAGAGTCTGTCACCTAGTGGACCCGCATGGCTACATGTCGAGGACATGAATGAAAAAATGAAGGAATGACCTTTTTTTATACAAATTGAATTGAATGTCTTTTAAGAAAAAGCAGAGCCCTCTGGTAGGCCCCACAGAGATGGTGTCCTGGGTCCTGCCTGCACTCACAAGAAATGCCAATATTGGCATTCGCTTCACCAACAAGGAGATGTATCTAGAAGATGGAAGGTGAGATCATGTGCCTCCATCGGGCATTTTCCTAATTAATCACTGACACTCATAGTCTGAGACACCCATAACACCAACTCTAGCATCGATCTGAAGGAAACCTATTCATTTCAACTGACAAAAACATGCTGTCATTTTCATTTCCATGACAAAGCATGCCAATGTAGCAGAAATATTCTGATTGATTGAACATCTTTCTAGCAATTCAAGTGGCAATTGATCAGCTCACCAAGGGACAAATAGTCCAACAACTCAAGTCAAAAGCAGAAAGTCTTTTCTTTCTTTACTTACAAGACAAAAGTAAGGTATTGAGAATTCAGGAAATTACTAATATTTAAAATTTTTTTTTAGGAGGCACTAAACCATGACACCATCACCCATTTTGTTTGGAATAAGGTAAGATATGTGTGTGTGTGAGTGTGTGTGTGTGTGTGTGTGTGTGTGTTGATTTATCTATAAATTAGACAACAAGCACCCAGAAGCACTGCAATAGCCTATTGCACTGCAGGCAGAACGTCAACTCCAAGGCCAGTAACACATCTCCAACAACACCTTGGTTCCTGGCCCCACAGACACCAAATAAAATAACAGAGCTGAAAGCACTATGAAAACAAGCTATAGAAATATTTTAAGGAGGGGGAAAAAACCCACAAATACAAATACAGTCTCTAAGAGGAGGGAATAAAGGATGCTGTATAAAGAGAGAGTCAAGGTGTTAATTGCTGAAGAGTCCTTCAGATTGAAGAGAGCCGTCCTAACTATCCCTCTGCCTCGGGAGGCCACCCAGCTCTGCTTTTCAAGGATTGGCAGTGATCAGTCTCCCTCTGCAATAGGTTGTTTACTCAGTGGCCCTTGTGACAGCCAAAATGCTCGGAGCTGCTCAGGTGCTGGGGCGCGGGCCGGGCCAAGCAGGCCAGCGCAGGTTTCTACCACACCCAGGTTTCAGCTTGGTAGAAAATGAAAATGGCCAAAAGAGTTTTAATGAGTTGTTAATGATTTAAGTATTCACAGTGATATGCTTGCAAGATAAGACAGAAGGAACCTAACTAAGAATACAGTCAACTGTGATGAATGCAGTTCTGCAACCCCCCAAACACCCCCCAGCCCCCACCCGCCACAAAATTAGGAAGCTTCCAAAAAAGAGCTAGGGCTGGAAGACTGCCTCTGCAGAAGCCCACCCATCCTCTTCCTAAGAAAGCACTCTATTCTTTTCTCTAAACTCTCCTGAACACAGTATTCAACAGCCTTCTTTAGTATTTTCAGCTTATTGCTCCGCAAACACCTGGCTTCTGCCCGGGGTCAACCCAGCCTCTCAACTGCTTACTGAGGACAGGACTAAACTTGAGTTGTTTCTTGCAGACAAAAGTACAATCGTGGCCATTAAGACCACCTAGTTGAAAGAAAACTGGTTTTAGGCTGATTAATAAACTCCATGCTTAAACGGTCTCACACTTGGTATACGTTTCTAAAACACCCCAGTAGGGGCACCTGGGTGACTCAACCGGTTAAGCATGTGACTTTGGCTCAGATCTTTATCTTGCGGTTTGTGAGTTCGAGCCCTGCATTGGTCTCAGTGCTAACAGCTCGGAGCCTGCAGCCTGCTTTGAATTCTGTGTCTCCCTCTCTCCCTACCCCTGGCCCGCTCACACTCTGTCTCTCTCTCTCAAAAATAAACATTAAACAAAAATTTTTTAAACACCCCAGTAAGAGGTGGGAAAATGGCTCCCTTGGTTGAGAAGGAACGGAAAAAAAGGTCCTGATAGGCACACGCATGCCAATCTTTTGTACGATATTTTTGCAAGCACATTTTATTTTCTTCAAATCTATCCAATTTTGGAGTTTGCAATACCAAAATAGATCTATAAAGTCCTCCAATATTCCACTCTCAGCTCTAAAAGAAATTTTGTTTAACATTAAGTCAAGACACTAGATTGCTATAAATAAGAATGATTCTAGGTCATGAGTAAGATGGCTTTTCAAACAATCAACAACAGCATGTCATAGTCACCTGCTAAGTGTCCAGCGCTATGTTAAACACCGGTGATGGGTACCAAAGAAGTACAAAATAGAGTTCCCGTCATCTACACCTAACAATCTAGAGACAGCCCTCAATTAATTTACCAACAGATGACATTACATAATTAGGCTATTTGTAATTTCAAACACATTTCACCATAGAAGGCATGCCATTGTGTTTCCGTTCTCAGGTGAGTAGAGAACCAATTTAGCCTGCAATGTAGTTGAAATACTGACTATGTGCAAAGGAAGCCTGATGTGGGAAGTTGGGATAACACTAGAATTATCTAACATGCGCGTGGTGCTTTGTGAACTACCGAGTTTCACACATACGTAAACTTCACCATGACACTGTGGATAGGTGGTGTTTGGTAGCATGCGGTAATATTTCCAATGGCTGAGGACGCTGAGGCACAGAAAGCCCAGAAACTGCTTCGAAGTCACAAGGCTGCAGTGGCAACAGAGCCCTCAGGCAACAGAACTCTAACTCTTCCAATTCCAAATCCCATTATCTATCCACTAGCAAAAACGCAATGAGAAATAGGTGTGGAGTGTTTCGTTTGCCTTTGTTGTTCAAGACTGGTGCCAGAGAAAAAGGAAATTTCATTTGGGAAAGATGAGGAGGCAAATGGAAACTTCTAGTGATTCAAAAGGAGGCTTAGGGGCACTTTAGAAGCTTTTGACATTGACAGCACTGGTGCTGTATTGCTTTCATTTCCCTTCGAGCCTCGTGGAGGGGCTGTTCCCCTTTCAGGATGTCTTCGCCTTTTCAAGTTCACCTGCCAGGCTTAAGGTATGTTGGAGGAGGGTGTTTGATTTGGGTTTTATTTAACTCATGAACGGAACACACCATCTAGAAGGGTTTGAGAAGAATTTCCTGATAGCTGGGTAAGTACTGGAAAAGAGAAAGAGGAGGGTAAAGGCGAGGAACGTATGTATGAGAAAGATTGCCTGGCCCGAGAATGAGCCGAACTGCAGGCCTAGGAAGAAAGGCACAGGGGAGCGGGGGCTGAGGGAGGGCACCATTAGACTAAAGAGCCCGTGAGGAACAGCATGAGGTTAGCCCTCGCCACTGCGTCATGAGGCCAAGGCCGATGAACGACGAGGCAGCCCCAGCCAGGACCCGGCTCTGCATGAATACGGTCTCTCCCCTCGGCGACGGCCGACCGCCGAGAAGACATCTACAATATTAACAGATGGCAACTTGAATAATCACACATCTATGACTTCCACAAAAATCCCTCTACGTGAATAAAAGTGCAAAGAGTTTCATTGATTCATTCATTCATCCAATAATCCACTAAACATTTACTGTGTGCCAAGTACCACACTAGGTGCCAGAAAAACAAAGGTAAACAGGGACAGTCCCTGCCTTCAAGGGGCTCCCAGTTCAGCAGGGGAGAAAGACAGAACAAATAAATACGTGCAAATTGTCGACTGGTATGAATTTCTTTAGTTCAATACCGACTACAGCACTGGCGTAGCAGGCTTCCAGCACAGAGAGAGCCCAGGAGGTTCCCCAACACCCACTACTTGGTGGACTTGCTATTTATCATCTGCCCATCTACCCGTATACAGAGGCTCCCATTAGCACTTAGGCCAAATCTATGTTATTAATCACATATTTGCTGGCTAAGTCACTTTCCCGATGCGTTCCCTGCCCAAGTCACTGTTTTGTTGCCAACGGGGAAAAATGTGTGTGTGTAAATCTCGCCCAAATTGTGTAAGAGCAACCGGAACTTGGGGTGGCACTAAAAGGGCTCACCATAGCATGGCATGTCCTTTCAAGTACAGCCCAGAAAGCAACAGGTGATTCATTTCAACAAACATCCTTGCGTCAATGTTATGTAGGTCAAGTCCCATTAAACAAACTCCAAGAGAATGTCCACCTTCTTCTGTCACAGCAAATAAAATCTTAGTTTATATTTGTTTGGGCTGTGTAATTTACAAGGCATTTATGAAATGATTATCTCATTTAATCAACACAGCAACCCCTAGTTATCAGTATTACATGGTCATCTTTTATCCAAAGAAGCTGAGGCCAGGGGAGGTTAGGGAAATATGCAGGGCCACGCAGTTAGTGGCCAGGGTCAGGGCTGCGTTTGGCACTGAAGGCTTCCCACCTCCAGTTGGGTGTTTCGTTCTACCAAACTGTAGCTTAAAATTCCCAAGACAACCACCCATAATCTCTGTTACTTAGAATGAAAAAAAATAGGGGTGCCTGGGTGGCTCAGTCGGTTAAGCATCCAACTTCGCTCAGGTCACGATCTCACAGTCTGTGGGTTCAAGCCCCCATGTTGGGCTCTGTGCTGACAGCTCAGAGCCTGAAGCCTGCTTCAAATTCTATGTCTCCCTCTCTCTCTACCCCTCACTCGCTCACACTCTGTCTCTCTTTCTCTCTCAAAAATAAACAAACATTAAAAAAAATTTTAACTAACAAAATAAATAAGTACAAAGGAGGACAATATTTCTCCAGACTCCTTGGATCAAACGCATTGGATGACAGTACATCACAAGCCGTACTGTTCAGAATAGAAATAACACTAAAAATCCAAAGCCGTTGGAGGTGAGGACAGAATACATTCAGTTCCACTGCCAATATCTAAAATATATATTTGCCTATAAATAGCTTTAGCTTGATCCCCTTTCTCAAGAAATCCCACACCACAATCTCCAATCAGCCTCTCTACGGAGGAGCCATCTCGCCATCCCAACGTGATTCAAATTAAGGCGATTAGCCACTCCTGCCTCCACACCTCGAAACAGCACCAGCACCACCCGGTCCTGTTCTGCTGAACTCAGCCTCTCCCACACTCCCTGGGATGCTTTCAAAATAACTTGTTCATTAGCCAGCTCTCTGTCAACCCTGGGAGCTAGGAGGGTGGAGGGGGGGGCTTGGATCTACTTTTCTGTAATTCGCAGGCTGAGTCTCTGACCGAATCTCAGAGCAGGAGAGTCATTCATCAGCAGAGCAGAGAAACTCAGAACTCAGATTTTTCCTTTCCAGGTTTAGCAGTGCTCTCCACTACAGGGTGTGGGAAAAGAAAATGCTATGAATTCCCAAACACAAACATTGAGTTCCCTTGAAGGGGGTGCATTTCTCCAACTGAAATGTAAGAGAGCTGCAAACGAGGTCAGGTACTTGGCGTGTACGCGAGGTGTCACCGATTTCACAGCTGCTGTGCAACATACCCAATTTAGAAGAAAGGAAAATGACAGATTTAATGAAAGGGGGAAGTGGGGACGGATGACACTGTCAGTTACCTGATGAAATTCCTCCTCAAGGGGAACTGTCACCTCAGATTCAGGAGTCTAAAATAACCCTCATTCTCTCGCCAAGTGCAGCATCTTTATTTCTGTCATTGCCACCACCACTGTCCGTGTGTTCCCAGCTCGGAATGCCGGGCGTGCCTGACTCCCACCTCGCCCCTGGCTCCCACACCCATCTCTGCAGCTCAGCGCCCCGTGCCAGTGGTACCTCATGACTATCGTGTGGTCAAGCATGTACCAAGGTTAAAGGAACAAGCTGATTTGGGAGTCAAACAGATCTGGGCCTTAGTGGCCACTCTACCACAGGTCACCGGTCACCTTGGATCAAGGGCCTGCACAAAGCTTTCTAGTTCAGTTAATGGAGAATCACACTTCCCTTACTGGTGGCTCTAAAAACTGGTCACATTTAGCGACATACTGGTAGCACCCACCGCAGGGGTTGGGCACACACCAGTGTACGCTGTGTGTGCAGGGGCGGGCTTCCCTGGCCAGCCTAGCGCAACTGGGGAGCCTCTCTGTTTAAATTTCTTTTTCTAATGTTTTTCATTTATTTTTGAGAGAAAGAGAGAGACAGTGTGAGCAGGAGAGGGTCAGAGAGAGAGGGAGATACAGAATCTGAAGCAGGCTCCAGGCTCTGAGCTAGCTGTCAGCACAGAGCCCGACATGGGGCTCAAACCCACGAACTATGAGATCATGACCTGAGCCGAAGCCAGACACTCAACCAACTGAGCCACCCAGGCGCCCTGGGGAGCCTCTCTGAAACACAACGTCATCTGGGCACTCTTACGCCGACTGCCCCCACTGTTCTCCACCGCCTCAGCACAGAGCCAGAAACTCCAGCTGCCCTTCAAGGTCATCCCAAACCATCCAGCCCCATCCTGCTCCTTGGCTCTAGCCGGAGTCCACTCAATCACTCAGCAAGCGTTTACTGGGTGCTGAGGACCCTCAGACACGGAACTGGACACCGGGAACATGAAATGAAAGGCTGCCTGGCAGGGAGTTTGTGTCTGAGGAAGGGGGTTCGAGGCGGGAGTGAGGATGGATAAAACCATCCTTGTATTACGGTGTAGGAGGCGATGCGGAGGGCGGGCGGGTGGGGGCTGTGGGAACACGGCTGAGGGAGGCACACACACTGCCTCTGTTGTCCCCTCCCACTCTAGAGTCGGCCAAAGCCTACTCCGTAAGTCAAGGTCTATTCACTGTGGCCCACACCTCTCCATCTCTGAATTCCTCAAGTTCTTATCAACGTTACTCATTTTCAGTCATCCACTGGCTGATGTCATTTCTTCTATTGCTGTGGGTTAACTTTTTTTATTGTTACTTTCCATATACGTTGGCTGTTTTTCCCCACCGGTTTATAAGATTGCAGAGGATATGGACCAGACTCTTGACATCTCTAGATCTGTCACAGAACCTACATAACAATAATTTATGGCATAGGGGATATATTTGGAACCACTGACAATCACAAAATGCTGTAATGTATTCATTTAACTGTGACAGTCACATGCTCCCCTCACTCCTAGGTCCTGGCTTCCGCAGGCGGTATCATTGTGTCCAACCCAAGACGAGAGAGAAGACCCCTGGGTGTCTCTGGAAAGTTTTCAAACTATAATTCGCTAAAACTGTAATTTCAAGCCTTACGAAAGTGTGTGCAAGTGAAAGAAATCCTCATCCCACGTGGTACAGGGTTAACCCCGGTACAGCATTTTGGAGGACACATCTTGTCCATAGGTACTTGCAGACTCGATATGCATACAAATGTGACGTTACAGATCAACGGGGAAAAAGAAGGACCCTTTCGGTAAGAGAAACTAGAACAAATGGCTAGCCATATGGAATGTAAGATAAAGTTAGGCCCCTACCTCATACCAGTGACAAAAATAAATGCTTCGTTTATCCAAGGCAGAGATGGGAGAAGCAAACCTTTAGAAAAAAAATACAGGTGAATATCCTTGTAATTTCAGGATCCTTGTTTAAAAAAAAAAGGAAAGAAAGAAAAGCGCAAGCAACAAAGCAAGAGCTAGATAGATGCATCTCACAACAAAATTTCTTCAACATACGGAACCCAATAAAAAGTGAAAAGATAAGGCAACTCTGGGAGAGGTATATATACAGCCCATATCACCAACAAAGGAGGGGTAACCAGGATATAAAAGAAATACGTACACAGCAATAATAAGAAAAAGAAAAACAACCTTAAAGAGCCATCTCTAGATTGCAGTTTGAGAACTGCTCTGGGTAAGGTCTGGGCTCATATTCTCCCAGAGCTTAAAGGTCGGAAACACAGTGAGGTGGAGTCTTATCCCACCTATATATGTTTATATTTTATTATCATTTATAACATTGGTTATCAGATATTATCTCGATTTATCTATACAACAACACTGGGATGTAGGCACAACATACAGTGTAACATTTTATTGACAAGGAGATCGAGACTCAAGAAGGCAGATGATAACTTCAGAACACATATACAACACTTCCGAGTGAGAAGCAAAACCTAGCTTTTCCACCTTTTAATCCACAATCTTTTCACTTAAAAAGAAACACAAAACTGGGGCGCCTGGGTGGCTCAGCCAGTTAAGTGAATGACTCTTGGTTTCGGCTCAGGTCATGATCTCACAGTTCGTAGGTTCAAGCCCAGTGTTAGGCTCTGTGCTGATACAGCTTGCTTGGAGTTCTCTCATTCTCTCTCTCTCTCTCCCTCTCCCTGCTCTCCCCACCTCCCTCAAAAATAAATAAACATTAAAAATACACACACACACACACACACACACACACACACACACAACTGCCTCCACTTTGGGTGGCTCAGTCAGCTAAGCATCTGCCTTCAGCTCAGGTCATATTCTCACGGTTTGTGGGTTCGAGCCCCGCATCAGGCTCTGTGCTGACAGCTCAGAGCCTGGAGCCTGTTTCAGATTCTGTGTCTCCCTCTCTCTCTGTCCTTCCCCAGCTCATGCTCTGTCTCTCTTTGTCTCTCAAAAATAAATAAACATGAAAAAAAATTTTTAACTGCCTCTACTTTTAAAAAATATATACAAAAATCTGTATATGAATGTTCACAGTAGCTTTATGTATAATCACCCCAAACTGGAAACACACCGTCCTTCAATGGGTAACCGGTTAGTAAACCAACGTACACCCCCATTATGGGATACTATTCAGTAATAAAAAGGAAGGAACTAGTGACATACGCAACAAGCTGGACAGATTGCCAGAGAATTATGCTGAGTGAGAAAAGGCCAATCCTAAAAGGTACAAACTATATGATTCCACTTATATGATATTCTGGAAATGACGAGGCCATAGACATGAGAACGGATTGGTGGCTCCGGGAATTAAGGACTAAGGATTAAGGTAGGCGAGATGAGAGGATGATGGAGGGACAAAACTATAAAAGGTCAACACCAAGGGTGCTTAGCTGGGTAGTCAGTTACGCGTCCGACTCTTGATTTCAACTCAGGGCATGACCTCACAGATGTAAGACTGAGCCCGGTGCCAGGCTCTGTGCTGGGCATGAAGGCTGCTTAAGATTCTCTCTCCCTCTGCCCTTCTCCCATGTACTCTCTAAACAAATAAACAAACACAAATAAAATAAAATAAAATAAAATAAAATAAAATAAAATAAGGTCAACAGGAGGGATCCAGGCAGTAAAGAGGCTGTTCAGTATTTTGACTGTATCAGTGTCAAGATCCTGGTTGTGACATTGTACTATAGTTTTGAAAGATTCTAACCATTGGGGGAAGCTAAGTAAAGGGTATGTGTAATCTATTATTTCTTCCAACTGCATGTGAATGAATAATGGTCTCAAAGTAAATAAAATTTTTTTAAAAGGACCAAAATATTTGGAAAGGCCTAAAATCCCCCCGCCCTGTTGTTGCACCATTCAGAGGTTCAAGGAGATAAGAGACTGCCAGGTGCGCTGCACACGCTAGGCACACTCACCTTCTTCCACCTCGACCAGCCTGTCTCCCTCCCTCACTGTCACAGCCCTCTCTCCTCTGAGTGTGGGCCTTCCTGTACCAGTGAAGTCTGCCCACCCCTTTGAATACACCGACTGCTCCCTGAAAGCAGAAACCTTGCTCTGTATCTCTGTATGCGTATGCCCACGACCCAGCCCCAAACCAAGCACATCATAGGCGCTAAATAAAGGGATGCTGGTTTAAACTAGTTCATGATTTCTGTGTTTAATACAAAGGATCCCAACACTGATAGAAGTGAGGGGAGGGGATTGGGAAGAACACCCCAGAAGCCTGAGCCAATGCCTCGAGAGTATCATTAATTACCTCTTCCTTCCCCAAGCCTGAGAACCCAAAAGAAGCAAAGGTCTATACAGAGGGTGTGGCCGCAGCAGCAAAAAGCAGCAAAAATATAAGTTTGATTCATCAAGCCTCTTTTCTTATCCTGTTTCAAGCTCTGTAAATGAAGGAATTGACCATTTATAGCCTGGGTCACTGGAACACGATGGGAAGGTAGGTTGTGGTGTACTCTTCTGGAAAGGATTTTAAAGGTTAGCTGACAGCCCTTTTCCTGAAATGATTAGTCTGAAGAATTGCCCGGGGCAGAAGAATGTACTAAATGATCTGTCAAGATCTCTCAGTGACCTCACACTCTCTGACTGGGCAAACATATTTGGTTCATGGGGTGTGGGGGGGGGTGGTTCCCACACCCTAGAAACCATGCTAACTCCTTATTCCTCCTCCAAATAGTTTTTGAGGCAAGAAAGGGAACAAAAACAAAACAAAAAAGCAGTGCTTTGTCGCTCCTAATGTTATCGGATAATTTTTCAAATTCTTACTCAATTACATATCACACTCTTATCTGCAATCTCCATGGGCCCAATAGGCCTGTTTCCACATCATGCCCACTGAGCCTACAAAACACAAGTATCCCTCCCAAGTAATCCCAGCTCTCATAAACATGAGATCATTTTACATTAAGGTGTGTGTGTGTGTGTGTGTGTGTGTGTGTGTGTGTGTGTGTGAGAGAGAGAGAGAGAGAGAGAGAGAGAGAAGAAGAGTGTGTGCATGCGCACGAATGCGTGTACACGCCTATGCGCACGAGTGCCCGGTCTTCTAGGAGCAGCAAGGAGGAGATATGTGAGGCCATGGAAGGTTAAAAACTTAGGAGGTTTCTGTTTCTACCTAGATAATGATTAACTCTTTTTGCTGCTGACTTCAGAAGAGCTGGCATTTCTGGACCAGCAGCGTTGCTTCCCAGGCAAGAGAGCAAATGAGAGCTCACATGCACATTTACTCTTAGAAAGAAAGAAGTGGCACAAATCGCTTTCAGGCTTTGGCAGTGGGGGTGCGAAGGAAGTCTCATGGAATACTAGATGTGTTTAAATTGTGTTGTTACCGGCCTTAAAATATCCAGACCAAGAACCTTATGAATCAAAACAGCCAACACCACCTACCCAAAATGCTTCGATGTTTCGTTGAAATTTGCTGACAGTGAAGAGTTGAGACAACTTACATCACCAGAAAATCACTGAATAAATAAGAGAGATCAAGAGATACAACGCAACTGACTCCAACAACGACCAACACACAAAGCCTATTAATGCCATTTAAAGATGAAACTTGAAACCAGGAGTGGGAGAGATGAGTAGGAAGAATCTATGGTGCATCCATCCTCTGGTTTCTATCCTTCCCTCAGGACAATAATCAACATGGAAACTCCAGGCAGCAATTCACTCTATAACGGCCAGTGTTAGGTCACAGGTCCTAAGAATGATGAAGCAAAGGGCCAGTAATCCATGTTTCTACTTTCCAGCCAAGCAGATGGGAATACCAAAGGTGGAAGGCCTTGTCCAACATTATGCAGCTGGCCGTCCATTACCCTACAACCGTCCCTGCCTCCCTACGAATGATCTTTGTTATATGCTGTAATGATAAAAATATGAGCTGTCATTATTATTAATAGTACTCATTTAAAAACAACACACTGTCTCTTAGTCTATTCATTAGGTGAAAAGAAAACAAACACAAACATGAAAACACTTCAACTCCGCATTACAACATACCTCATCACAATCCACACACAAATCCCTGAGTCGACAAAGGGCCTAACACATGAAGAGGGGTGTAAGAGGCCATCCTACATCCTAGGAGAGCCTGAAGTCACTTCCCCCACAGCCAGATGTCTAGATCAACCCGACTCCCATTCCACATCCACACAGCCTCCCCCTGGTTCATCTCAGCCCAGATGTCAGGGATTAAAAGCCTCTCACTTCCCTATTTCTTAAATTGTAACGAAAGACAATCACCCAACTTCCTCTTGTCATTCAAGCACTGCACACAGCAACATCCATGCCTATGATACCAAGGCTTACACAAGTTCCACTTCAGGCCCACCCACAGCATGGAACTTTCTCACTCTGTAAGCCTCTGAGCTCACGGGAAGTCCAAGGTTTAATATATTTATCCTGATTAAAGCAGTTACTGTCCCTAGTAATCTGGTCACAGGTCCACCGCCAGGCCAGGAGTAACCATCCCTCCCTCCCCCTCAATGTCCCCAAGTGCGAGGCACATCTTCCTATCAGATAGTGACACCTGACCGAGTACCACTTCAACTGCTCTCCAGGCCAGCTGCCACTCAGCCACCACATGGTGTCCCCCCAACTGCCATGTCCGCGTGTAGCAGCCGGGCAGACGGGGCAAGCTCTGACACTGGGAAGAGTGAAGTTCAGAGAACATAACAGTTTTTTGTTCTTATTGAGTGTGCCTGCTTCATAGCGGTAAAACTGCCATCTTCAATATCTTAAATAAGCATGAATTATAACCATGAAAGCTGGGAGGGCATTAGGAATCTCCTAATTCAAGCCCTAATTTCCTAGATGAGAAAAACCAAGGCCGATGGAGGTGAGGTAGGTGTGTATGAGGAAGACATTCAGAACACTGCATTAACTCCTTTGCGCATCATGATACAGGAAATGAGAACAATCAACTAAAACAGTGCTAAGTCAGCCTGGACTCATAAGGTCTCCATCACTTACCAGCTGTGTGCCTTGGAGTAAGTTATTGAGCCTCCCCACGCCTCATCTGAGAAGTGGGGATCATAAAAACAGTCACCCTCTAAGGCTTTGGGGAGATGCAGGAATTAATATATGCAAAGCACTTGGAGCTTAAATATAAGAAGCACTCAGGAAATGCTAGCCGCCATCTTTATCATCGTTAGCCAGGATCAAGAACTGTTGTCCCCATTTCACAGATGAGGACACTAGGGATCTTGAGACCTGAGGTGAGTTAACCCCAAAATCACAGTGGTGAATGGCAAAGCCAATCTAAAACCCAAGCTTAATGCCTCCAAGTAGCTCCCTTTTTCCTGGGAACCATTTCTCCCACGTAGAATCCTGCAGTTCAATTTGTTATGCCCCAAAAGGCATATTGCTCCAAAACACGTGCCTCAGTCAGGATGCCTCCCCAAAGAGCAGCCTACTCATCTGACAAGATCTGGCCCAATACCCTCCACCCCAGTCAATCAATCAATAAAAACACAACAGAAAGACTAGTGGGAAAGGAAGAGATCTCTAAAATGTTCCAATGTTTGGAGAAACTGTTGCCAATTCTTCAGAGACAGGATGTATTTCTTAGAGCTCATGGCATGGCATGTCTTGGCCAGCTCATGCTCTTGGATCCTTTGGTTTTCTTCCTGTGGAGCCCTGGCCACCCAGATCCCCATGGCTGGTGAGGTCACCTTCTCCAGGGCACTGAGACTCTACCCACCAAGCTGTGATTTGAGATGCAGGATCTGGGGTCAGACAG
Organism: Suricata suricatta; assembly: GCF_006229205.1. Taxonomy (NCBI): domain Eukaryota; kingdom Metazoa; phylum Chordata; class Mammalia; order Carnivora; family Herpestidae; genus Suricata; species Suricata suricatta. The sequence goes on along the minus strand of NC_043702.1, from coordinate 151,486,757 downwards.
CAAAGACGAGGTCCCAACTTTCAAAATGTCTTTCGGGTCACCTGTCCCCCGATTAGTACATTTTTAGAAGAAAAGGTTATTTTAAAAGTCTGCCTTCTCCGTAACAGATGGCATCCTAAAATATCCACAGAAATGGAGGAGGTGCACTCCCCAGCTGTTTTTCCTTCCTCATGAAGATATATTTCAAGTTCAGAACCACTCATTCACAATGTATAAATAAGGTCAAGGCTACTGAATACCAAATGACTTGAAAAACCAGAGGGGAGAGTCTCCCTGTTTGTCCCTTTGGACCTTTCCTCCCCATTTTCTGCAGATCATACGGTGGCTTTGAAGGAACCAAAAGCTCTCTCCAAACCCATACTTCAAAAAAGTATCACAACAGTCCCTTTACTAAGTCTACTCGGATTTAAAATACACCTCAACTAAGGGCGCCTGGGTGGCTAAGTTGGTTAAGTGTCCGACTTCAGCTCAGGTCATTATCTCGTGGTCCGTGAGGTTGAGCCCCATGTTGGGCTCTGTGCTGTCAGCTCAGAGCCTGGAGCCTGCTTCCAATTCTGTCTCCCTCTCTGTCCCTGCCCCTCCCCCACTCATGCTGTCTCTCTCTCTCTCTCTCTCTCTCTCTCTCTCTCTCTCTCAAAACTGAATAAACGTTAAAAAATTTTTTTATTAAGAAATAATAAAATAGACCACAACTTTCTCAACTTTAGACTTCATATATGTTTAAAATGATGAATAAATCCCGGAAAAATGTAGACTTTGTCCTTACTTTTGTTTTACACTCTGGAGTTTCAGAGTTAATATTTTTCTTGGTTTCCTAGGAAAGAGAGATGATTGAAGAAATTTGATCAACTCAATTATAGCTCTAGTGCAGTGATTTTAAAGAGGGGAGAGGGGGTAGGAAAGAGGAAAAGCACACCCCCACTGGGGAGCCTCCACACGCCGGTCCGTGTGTACTTGTCCATGCATCATGGCAATATTCACACCATGTTTGATCCACTTTGAATTTCAAATAACATTAACATAAGGAGAAGGCTTTTTATTGGAGTAAGGGGAGAAACACAGAAACAAGGCACCATCACATCCAACCTCAACTCAGAAAACATTCAGTCCTATTTATGAGCCTTTTTTAGTGCTTCTTTGTGCCAGAAGCTGGACACATGCAAGTGAATAAAAGAGAAGTCTGTTCCCAAGGTGCTCAGTGAGCTGTAAATAAAAAGATGTAAACAGAAAGATTACAATGTAATATAATGAATGCAGTAATACAAGTAAGCACCAGGACACTGCTGAGGAAATGCTAAGGGTGTGTTGATTAACAGGGTGCAGAAAGCAATGGGAGATGCTGAGGAACTGCACTTGGGATCACCGTGCAGGGAGAAGGGACAAGCAGGGATGACTTCCTGGAAATGGTGGCATCTGAGTTGGCTTTTAAAGGATGACTAAGTTGTCCAGGTTCAAGGAAAGAGATTCCTTCCAAAGAGAGGATACAGCATGCATAAAGCAAGAAGCATGAAATAATATAATATGGTAAGAAAACTATGGACAATTCAGCTTTGTGATGGTATAAAATGTGAGCAGTGTAAGAGAGAAGTGACGGGTATAATCAGTCTTCTATTCTATGATCTTAGCCTAATAGGGTTTTTAAAAAATCACCTTGCTGATATTGTATAAGATGATATCAAGGTCAAACTAAGAGCCTATTTTTTAAAAATCTGCAGTTAGGTTGCCTAGGCGGCTCAGTTTGTTAAGCAACCGACTCTTGGTTTGGGCTCAGATCATGATCTCATAACTTGTGGGTTTGAGCCCCACATAGGGCTCTGTGCTAATAACACGGAGCCTGCTTGGGATTCTGTCTCCTTCTCTCTCTGGCCCTCCCCACTGATGCTGTCTCAAAAACACGTAAATAAATATTTTTAAAAAATTATTTGCAGTAGTCCAGGTCATGCATTTATGCATTCATTATTATATTCCATAATCAGAGCCGCCATTTAGACTACAATACACTCCCAGGCACGCTCCTATCTGAACGGTGCCCGTAATAAGACCTAGTTCTTTAGCATTTACTGTTTGCCATATACCTGACACACATTCACAGTAAACCAGCTGGGTAGCTCTTGCCATCCCTTTGTTACAGGAGAGGACACTGAGAGGAGAGGTTGAATAACCTAAGCAAGGTCATAGAGCAAGGAGGTGATGTTGACAAGGTTGCCATGGAGGGCTGGCTCCAAAGCCTGGGTTCTTTGCATTGAACTACACACCTTCAAAACATTCTCACTGAAGTTAGAAGAGAGAAGGCCGGAAGACACATATTTGGAACTTAAGGGCGTACGAGATGAATGTGTGAGTCAACCAGAGAGAAGGATCCTTTCCAGTCAGAGTGACCAAGGAAGGCCCCCAGCACGCAAGCAGGATTTCAGTGGGTGAAGCTGGGGATCCAGGCAGGGAGACAGGGCACCCCAGGGGTGTTATTCAGGCTCAGACTCTGATGGACGGTCCAGGTTCTAACTTCTGTCCCATCCTTCCCCTGTGGCAGCCCCTGAATCACCTGCATTTCATTTTATTCATCAGCAAAATGGGATAACAGCAATATATTCCTCCTAGAGTTGGTGGGAGGATTAGGAATAATCTATGTCAAGCGTTTAGCAAAACACCCACGACAAGGTAAGCCGCGAACCGCAAAATGTTAGCTAATAGTAGATGTGTTTGAACTGTGGCAAATAGGCCTCTAGTCCTCTTACAGTAAAATGAGAAATAGGGTTGAAAGGATAAAATTGAGACTAAGATTGAGGATGAAGTTAATGTTCACCTGAGAAGCTGGTCTCTTTTCAGCAGGGAATCACTCATGAAAGGAAACAAGCCATATTCATAGCGTTCTGAGCAGATCTCCCAGGGGAGCCCCCAAGCCCCTCCCCTTGGCATCTGGCTCGCTCGTGAGCCCTTCAGAAGATGTGTGAGGCCCTAGGGACTTGTTCAAGCAAGGACTTTGGGAAACAGAGATACTGTCACCCATCAATGCCCACCGTGTCCAAGATGTTTTTCTTTTCTCTCTCCCCCATCCTGTATCTTCTCCCCTAAACACATAGTAATGGCTGAGGCACAATTATTAACCCAACTTCTCTGAAACATTGTCTTTATTCACTAAGGCTAAATAACATTTCCAGGAACCAATCTGGGCCACCTGTATCATAATTTATTTATTAGTTTTTTAAACTTGGCGATACCTAGCTTTTACTTATTTTTAAGTTAATGTCATTTCTATAACGTGGTTATTATATTCCTCATTTAATCACATATTACAATGAAGACACTCTTGGTGCTGATGGTTACGTTCACTTCTCTTGACTGTGCTGGTTTCATGGGTATACAACAGATACCAAAACTTACGTAACGTAGCCCTCAAACATGTATGGTTTATTATATGTCAATTAAACCTCAATAAAGCAGTTAAAAATACAATAAAAGTTTAGTAAGCCATGTAATTATTAAAACATATAAAATTGTTATCCATATATAATACTCATATTATACATAAATACATATTCATAATATGAAAATATGAACATGTATATTTAAATCTTAACTCTACAGGTTTATCAGGACAGGTGATTACATAGAAATGTATATACAGGCTTGTAAAACTTAAGTACAAAGGACATGTTTTTTTAAATAGGAATACATCACACTATTCTTAGCAGCAGTATTTGCAATAGCTAAAAGGTAGACACCACCCAAGTGTCCATGGAAAGATGAATAGATAAACGGAAGGTGCTGGACACATGCTATCGCCTTAAAAAGGAAGAGAAGTCTGACAAACCCTACAACATAGATGAGCCTCGAGGACATTATGCAAAGTGAAAGAAGCCAGTCATGACAGGGCAGATACAGCATGATTCCACTTATCTGTGGTACCTAGACCAGTTACAGACACAGGGTGCGGGTGAGAGGGTACGTTTAATGGGTTCAGAGTTCCAACTCTGAAAGACGCAGAGTTCCGGAGATGGATGGTGGTGCCGATTTGCCCAATGGGAATGTTCCAACTGCCCCTGCACTGTACACGGTAGAATGGTTCAGACGTATATTTTATGTCATGTGCATTCTCCCACAATCAGAGAGATGAAAGTTGCTACACATTATTTTAAAATCAGTAAAGGTGTCATTTTGTACTTCTTAAAAATGTTTTCAAGTGCTCTCGTTATTTATATTCAAATCAAACAGCTTCTGAGGTAACTTTCACCAGATTTCCCAAAACGGCAAATGATGAGCACAATCCCCATGAAGAAAACTTTTCTTCTGGAAGAAGAACTCTACCAGGACCACTGACGGCCCATGTTTATCTGGAGTGATATGGGAGTTTATGAGTCAGGAGCTGGGCACCTGCTGATTTGAAAAGGGTGTGGACCCTACGGATCAGGGCCAGTCTGTCCGTAAACTTCGTAGCAGGAACTGATTGGGCCTTGTCCAGGCTTTTACCCTGTGTGGTGCATGATGATGTGGCCATAACTACCAGATGGGCTTCTCCAAAGATATTTCTGTTCCCATTCCCTAAGACGAAGCCTGAAATTGCAAAAGGGCTCCCCCCACACACGTCTCACCCCCACTGCTTTGCCCAGGGCTTTCCGCAGCACCCCCAGCTCCTTGAGATACAGAGATACAGAGAACTTCCTTTTTCCAAGGGCTTCATTTTCTTCCAGGAGTTCAGCTCACTGCAGAGTCCTATTTTCCCAGAGCAAGGGAAGAGAAGCCTTCAATCACCTCACAGGAAGAGGAGAGCATCTGCTTGGGGATTCCAAGGAGATGTTTTACTGCAGCTTTTCACAAACTGATTATATTTAAAGTTCCCTTGGGGAATGGGGGCTGGGAGGAAAGAAGCTTCGGAGAAGACCTTTGTTGGCATGAGTGGAGAACCGCTCAGACCTCCCAGGGGACCAAGCTTGTTTAAATACCAGCAATCCACATTCCCAAGTGTGTGTGCACACGCAGTATGTGTAGTTTTAAATTTCATCTCCTGCCCTGAAAGGGTCCTAAAAGGGTTAAATTGTTGCAGGCAAAAACCTGAGGCTTTTCAATCAAAATACTCCAGATGGAAATTGCAGAATTTCACTTCTCAGCTCTGTGGTGCACACATACTGCTCTTCTAAGATATTAAAAAAAAAAAAAGGACAAGAACCCCAATGTTCTCAAGAAAGAAAATTTGACTGCTCAGCACACAGTGCCACTCTGTTTCAGAGGATTCCTCCTGGAATATTTGCATTAACTGTCAATCTCAAGCTGTCTGGGGCACTATAAAAACTCAAGGTATGGAGAGCGGAAAGGAAAGGGGCCCCTGAAAAAGGGAAGGACAATAGCTAGTAGCTGGGAGACTAGGCAGTGATGCGAAGCCACCCAAGTACCACCCAGATTATCACCTCCACTAACCAGGCCTTGCCCTTGACCACCTTTGGCTGCTCCAATCCTGAAAGAAACTAACAGGCTCCCGGCCAAAAGGCCTCAGGTTATGACCATGAACCTGACCAGGGTTGTCAAGAATTTCCAGAGACTCATGTATATGAAAGCGTTTCACTAATTGGAAAGAGCCATGTAAAAGCACGAAGAATATTATTGCTTTCGAGTCAGACATTGAGAGGCATGAACTTTCAAAGGAATCTGAACACCCACAAACCAGAAACAATGATGGTTTTTAAGAAGGCGGCTACATGGCAGGCTAAGGAGGCGCGCCCCTCATAAAACCAAGCTGGGGTGGGGTTGGGGCCGGAGCCTCAGAAGACCTTCAGGACACATGCAAGCAGGTGGTTTAAAGGGAGGCCAAAGCCACAGTATAGATAAGGTCCCACACAGTCCATTTAGAGTCCACTTGATTCAAACGTTTTAAAAGGCAAAACCCAGAATTCTGGTCAGAGACAAACAGGACGACAGTGGTCAACAATTAGACAGTTCAGCTGTTCGTTTTACACAAAGGGAAACTGAGGTTCACAGGGTTTAAGTGACCCAAGATACCTTTCACCACTGTTGATGGAACAAACCTAAACCAGAACTCACGTTTCATTCCCAGACTTGGCTCCTATCATTTTTAACGGCTGGCACTCGGGGAGGGAGTGGGCAGTGTAGCCTTCTGGGCAGCCCCATGCAGCAAGATGTACTAACAGAGGACTAGACCCCGCTACCAGTGAGCACTTAAAAGTGCCAGATACCATGCTAAATGATTTTCATATAGCATCTCACTGACTCCTCACGACTACCTTAAGACACATATTCTATCTTGCCCATTTGCCGGTGAGGGAACTAAGGCTCAGACAAGTCCTGTAATTTGCCCAAGGTGAGCGAGTGACCGAACTGAGATTTTAAACCTGAGGCCCGTCAACTCAAAAAAGGCTGTGCTCTTAGCATCAGACCAAAAGAGCAACTTTCTTTTTTATCTTGGCATCTGTAAGAGAAGACCAGCAGCACTCCTGGTCTCAGGTAACACATAAAAAACTGGAATTCGGACCAAGGGGCTCCTACCCAGGGGGGAGCAGAGCCAACCTAGAAACCCAGGTCCTTTGTCTCCAATCTCTAAGCTCTCGCACGAAGAACCCAGGTTCTAGAATGGAAGCTCCACAAGGGAGGAGTCTCTGTCTTGTCCACTGCTGTATCACCAGTCCCTAGAACACACAAAAGGCACTAGATAAATAGCTGATAAATAAAGGAATGGAGTCAGGCTGCCAGGGTTTGGCGGGATGACCTTGGGAAGGCTTCTTACGCTCTCTAAGCCTGTTTCTTCACGCAGTGAATGGAGGGGTGAAATAATATCCACCTCCCCAGTTGATGTGCAAATTAAACGAGACATTCATATAAAGCACTTGGCGCAGGCTAGAACATCATGAGCTCCCAAAATGCAATCTATTATTATTCTTATTGCTGCTATTATCCGTTGACAGATTTTGGCTTCTTAAGGATTTCTTTTCTCCTACTCTGGTCGGATGACATTTCATAGTAAATAGGAATAGAATAAAATAGAGAATTGGAAGTCAGTCACCTGCTTCTAGTTACAGAGCTACCACCACCTAGCTGTGTGACCTTGGGCAAGCCTCTTAATTTCTCTGTACTCTCCTCAGCTCTAAGATGAGGGACTAAATCATTTAAATCAGCTTTTTATCAGGCACCTTCTCCGAGTAAGATGTCATGCTTGGCCACCTATAAAATTCTATGATCCTGAAGGGTATCAATGGAAAATATCAGAGCAAAGCAAAACAGTCCCCTGCTTGCGGCAAGGCTGACGAGAAACCCCAAATAGCCAACTGCATTACATCATCTCAATGAGCCATGTTTGTAAATACACAAGTGTTTAATTTTGAGACACTCGTGAGTAATCTTTCACCAATAGGAATTCGCAGACAAGGTTCTATTAACACCTATCAGCCCTAAACCTTTCAAAAAATAAACATGTAAAATCACTTTGCACCTTAGTCAAATGGCGTGCTTCTGGAGAGAAATCGGGAAAGTCAAAGTTATTAACACTCCCTACGGCAACAGTTAAGAATAGGATACATGAAAAAATAAAATGACATATCTGGTTAAAATGGCAAGGGGGAGTCCAGGAGCAGAATACAGTGCATCTGGATAGGACACAGAGGCCGGTGGCCTATTGTTTACAAAAACAGGCCCAGATTATGAACAGTGACAAGAGGCCAAGACCTCAATTATAACTCACAACCACACCTCTCCCAATCCCTGTTCAACTGAAGCTATCAATCAATCAACTCCCCCATCTCTGTAATAAACCCACCAATATTTGCAGCCCAGTGGATAGAAGGTCCCTCAGGACACCTCCAGCAATGACCAAGCTGATGACATTAAAAAGACCCTACAGGCACAATGGGGACTTCAGACTACATTCCAACCTTCCAGGAGATAAGGCAGCTGCCCATTTCAAGCTCTACTCTATCCCCACCCGGGGCAATCATTAGAAGGGAGACATGGCCCTTCCCAAGTCCTCTATGATAGGAAAAGGTCTCCTTGCATTGGTGCAGGGAAAGAAGGAGGGGCCCCTCCCTCTGTACTCTGAAACAAAGGAAAACCCAGAGCTCCAACCATGTGGTGTAACATTCAAGGCCACCCACCTCTCCCACTCCCCAGCTGAAGTCTCAATGGACTAGAGCACATGGCTCTTTCCAGTGACTCGCCAGGAAGGGACACTGCCTTGCACAAACACAACCTGGGCGCTTTAACGGGCAGGGGCCCCTCTTATGGGAATGACCGGTTAAAAAAAGGTTATCTGGGAAGAGGCTCTGATTCATGTGCCAAGTCAGCTAGTCAACCAGATGTGCAGACAGGGTCACTTGGTTTCTCCAGGTCCACATTTTGCTTTGCCCTTCACATTTTGGCAGTGGGCCTTTAAAAGCATGCATTCTGGAGCAGAAGGTGACAACACAGAAGGGTTAAACAATTATGTCTTCCCACTTTCCAGAACCAGCACCACCCAGCAATCCTAACATCTCAACTCCATTCATGTTTAGGTGAGGGCGGAGACAGGGTGTGAAACGACCTTATTCTTTCTGTTCTCCGATCTCTGAATGCAGGGCAACCAGAGACCAGTAGGTAGAAGGTGTACCCAAGGTGGCTACAGACTTTCCGTGTCCGATGCCATAACAAGTGTCACCTTTTGATATAGTGCAGCAGAAAAAAAAAACAAAAAACCAAAAAAACCCTGCCTCAGAGGGTGGGAGGGCTCCCCAAAATGGTAAACCTCCTCAAGGTTGCCTTTCTCCACCAGGACTTCTCTTCAATGTCAGATATTAATTCCTAAACACCTGTCAGATTTCAGTTGTCCTTCAAGGAAACCTGACCGAGATACCCAAAGGCAAATTGCCGCCTTTCTCTCTCCAAGAACCTTCTGCCCCTCCCCCATTCTATCTAGCCTGGGGTGAAAGGCTGCCAAAATTAGGGCCAGCCCTACAGGAACAAACCTAAGCCCATTCTGAAAATTCCTTTCCAGAGCCCTTGGTCCCTGGCACAGCCCATCCCTCGGAGGCTCAAACCCACCTATGGAAACCACCTCTGGGCTCAGCCTGCCCCCACCTGATCCACCCAAAGAAATGAACATCCTGCAAATCAGGGTGAAAATAAATGCCTCAATGGTCCACCAAGCATATGCATTATGCTATTTTTCAAAGCCCTTACCTTTGACCTGAGTATCGTACTCTGCTATGATCTCCTTATCCTTTTTGAATTTGGCCGGAGACGTCATGTTTTCCTTCTTTCTTCCAAATTCAAATTGTGAATTGATAGATCCACGGGAAAAATCCAACCACCGAAAATCAATACCTCCAAGACCGCTTCTCCCAAGGGCAGAAGGGGCCCCCCGCGGTGGTCTCCAGCGCTCCGGGGAGCGCGGGCTGCGGGCTGGGCAGAAGGCTACGGCGGGCACATGCAGACGGTGGGCGCTGGGGCCGGGCGCGGCGGCTGCCGGTTCCTGTGCTAGAGCCCGAGCCGCAGCCTCAGCATTAGCCGGGAGAACTGCAGCGCCCGGAGGCTGGCCTGGGGTCTGACATCAACGACACAGGCAGGGAGTGGAAGTCCTTCCGCACGACATGGTGTGGGGGGTGCGGGGGTGTGGACGCGCCCAGCTGTGTCCCCGGGAGGGAGTGGGTGCGTAAAAGGGTGCCGGGGGAGGGCTGGGCGTGCTTCGCGGTTTTTTGTTGCACAGGCTCGAAGATGCTGCAAATCAAATCCCAAACGGGAGCCGCAGCAGCGCAGACTGGATCGGAAGTCGTTTGCTCCGGTTCACTTGCCTGTAAATGCAGGGAAAAGGGGAGGGGGCGATCAGCCCCGGCGCAGATCCTAATCGCGGCGGGGGTGGGGTAGGGGATGCGGTTCCAAGCCCGGCCTGGGCTCATTCATCTCGGCCAAACGCCGCCCGGCCCACAGAGCCCGGCGCGGCGAGGTGCGGAGGAAGGAAGCTCCCTCCGGATTTTGTTTTAAGGCTGGAAGAAAACACTTTGGAGCAGCCGCCTGCGCGGGCTTCGGGTGGGGACTGCAGCGGGAACGCGGGGCTCCGGGCGGGCTCTGCGGCACCTCGGCGGCCTCCGAGCCCCGCCAGCGCTGGGCAGCGGTCAGCCAAAGGGAGCACTCTCGGCAGTGGCTCCGACGCGGCCCCTGACCCCCGGCTGGGGCAACTCCCGGGACATCAAAAGGGATCAAAGCCAGGGAGGGACAAGCCACCCGGGCACAACTTTTCTTCCCCTCCCGCCCCTCCTCCCAGTTGTTTTGTTTTTGGTTACTAGCTTCTCTTGGCAGCAAAATGCTGAGGGGGGTGAGACCTGCAGGAAAAAGCCTGCTCCGCACGGGGCACATCCAGGAAAACAATGTGGTCGGCAGAAGCAGGAAACGGGCTAGAGGCGAGGGTCGGAGTCGGGAAAACCCAGGGGCGGGGGACGGAAGGCAGCCGCCGCCTCCCCCAAGTCATGGACCAGAGTGACTCTTAAATGACACCCCCAATATTTTTTGTCACCCATGCCCAGAGATCCCTGATACCGCACCCAGACCCAGGATGGGGCGGGGGGTGGGGGGACGAAGGGGGTCGGGAGAGTCGCAGTCCTGACCTTCTTCGCACCAGGAGGTGCCTGAGGAAATCCCGCCCGGTCCCAGGCCCGGGAGGCGGGAGGGAAGCAGCGGGAGCGCAGAGTCGGAAGTCTAGCTCCGCACCGGCGACCCTCTCTCCTAGGTCGCCCCTTTCCCCTCTCGGTGTCAGGAGACCGGGGACGGGGGGGCTCCCGCCGGTGTCTCCCACTTCCAGCGCCGGGAGGAAGAGGGAGCCCAGGCGGCGTGGTAGTTCAGGCGGGCAGGAAGCGGGGAGGGGGCTGTGAGGTGGGGTCCATAGGCTGCATGGGAGCCGCGGATAGATTCTGCACACGTTTGGGAGGCGGGGAGAGGGCAAAGGGAGGACTACCTCGGGGAGGGGTAAGGGGTGATGAGGAAACTACCGTGGCCACGACGTTACACAGAGCGTAAGGATGTTAGCAACTTGGGGGACCCGTTATGGGTCTAGGAACGGGAGTGCATGAAAGGCACCATTCCAGGAGGGCCGGGGGCTGGGACACAGAAAAAGCCCCGGAAGCAGTGTGGAACAACCATTCTTCTGGGTCCTGGGCTGTAACCCGGCTGTCTGCCAGGGCTTGGAGACAGGGGAAGAGGATAGCCGATGGTAACGGGCAATGCCAACGACGGTTGCCCAAAAGTAGACCAAGGCTGCCCGTGTGCAGAGGACTTGGGGAGGGGGCTGGGTGCTGCTGCGCGGCGGCAGAGTCCCAGGGCAGAGCCCGAGACTGTGCGGTGAAGGGCAGAGAGAGATGCAGTCTTGAGAAGTATTAAGGGCTGTACTGGAAGATTTGGAGAGGGTCGAGGGGGAGGGGGTCTGAGTGATTCGGAGCGGCACGGCTAGGCGATGCCCCAAGCAGCATCCGCGCGCTCTCCTTCCCGCCCCAGCCCGGGGTTTGTTCAGTCAGGGCTCCAGCCCGGCGGCCAGGAAGAGGAAAGGGGAGAGGGAAGGAGCCTTTACCTGGCTCTGACGCGACGGGTCTCAGGCCCCCAGCTCCGCTTCCCACTCAGAGATCTCCTCCCCTCTTCCCCGCCACCCGCTTCTACGCAGATCGGTCCCCCTAGTCCCCAGAGGAGCCTCCGCCAACTCCGCAGGACCCCGCCGGGAAGCAGAGCCCACCCCCTTACCAATCACCGCCCGTTTTCTATCGACCGATGGGGCCTGTAACCAATAGGAATAGCTGATCCCGGGAGAACAGGAATGAGGAGGAGGAGCTGGAGAAACTTTGGAGGTGTGACTAAAACCACCGAGGCGTGGTCATAGAGTAAACTCCTCCCAGGGCTGCCGAGCCCTAAAGTAGAATTAATGGGCGGGGTTAAAATGGAACCAACAGCCAAACACAAACTCTTGAGAGAAAGCACTACCAATTGGACCGGGATAGAGAGGAGGGGCGTTGCGGAGAATTTTAGCCAATAGAGAGTAGAGCCCAGTAGACTGTAGAAAGTCTTCCAATTAGAAGCGTGAAGGGCGTGCCTCTTCTCTTTCACCGGGGCGGGAGTAGGGTTTGCCCAAGACCCCCCCCCCCGGGTCAGCCAATGGGAGCGGAGGCAGAGCCAAACTGGGCCAACCAGAAAGCTGACCTCATCTCGGCACTGTTACTGAGGCGGGGCGTACGGCCTCCGGGCCACTAAGATCTCAGCAGGGGAAGGCTCTCGAGTCTTCCAATGCGGGACGCGGGCGAACTCCGGTTCTCCCAATCGGTGCGCCGCGCCGGCAATTCAAACTGACAGCCGGTTGGAAAGGCAGAGAGCGGAAGAGAGAGCAAAAAACGACGCGTTCGATGACAGAGACCCTAGCGCCGACTGAGCCCCAAAAGCGACCTCTGCCCCTTTCCATCAACACCACCGCGCGCTCCGGAGCGACCTCTCCCGGAGAGACCTAAGGGGACAGCGGGGGGCACGAGGGAGAGCTGAGGAACGGGGACTAAGAGAAACGGCGCGAGAGCCAGCCTGCACGCGGAGGGCTGGGGGCTGCCAGGAGAGAAGTGAAGCGGGGGCCCACCAGCGAGCAGAGCGGAGGAGGGTCCTGGGAGGACTGAGGAAACCCAGGGTTTGTCCGGGTCGGAAAAGCTGAGGGGATTTCTGGATCCTGGGAAGGGGAGAAAGAGTTCCAAAGAGGAGGCGTGGGTCGGGACGCTTGGCCGGAGATCAGAGGGCGAGGAACTGGAGAGCTCCGAGGGAGGGGCTTAGGAGAGGAACTTTTACGGAAGGCCACTGCGGGAGAAAGCTCAGGGAATTGCTACCGGGGCGGGAGCTCAAAAGTAGAGGAGCCTTTTAGACGCGCGGCTGGGGGGCCTGTAGAGCAAGCAGTTCACCAGGCCCTTTGCAGCTCGCCGCCTCCCCACTTCAAACCCCACTGCCTTCCCCGAAAGTTTAAAGGAAAGCCACATTTGCTGCTTCTCCCTGTTCCTACTCAATAAATATTACTTTCACCCTCCCAAGGGAAAACAGAAAAAAGCTCATTTCCTTCGCAGTTTTACGGCTTAGAAAAGGTCAAGGCCTCGCCATTCGATTTTTGGCCTGGGGGAATCAAACTAGGAAAGGTACTGCTCTTGTTTCCTTTTTCAAAGCTCTACACCGCATCCTTTCCGGGACGCCATGTCTACCAGCAGTTGTAGTTTCGAGGACCGGTGCGTATCCATCCTGTGTTGCAAATTCTGCAAACAAGTGCTCAGCTCTAGGGGAATGAAGGCTGTTTTGTTGGCTGATACTGAAATAGACCTTTTCTCTACAGACATCCCTCCTACCAAGTAAGTCATGCTAGTGGCGGGCAACGGTAGCCTTTAACTAAGTGGGGAAAGTGTATGGTTTGGACCGCTGGGAGTCAACAAGGAGGTTATCATTTTGGTGTTCCAGCCACTCCCAACAGTCTGATGATCCCTTTGGAGTATAACTAAGTGGGCAGACTGTCTGGACAAAGTCTGTGGTTTAGCTAGAGTGGTCAGTCCTGATGTAACGTTTCTAGTTCAATTATAGTCATGTGACCACATCCCTTAAGTTGGATCCCTGGCGCTGTGCCCCGCCCAACCATCCCAATTCACTGGATCAAATCCACGACCTAGACCCTAGACTCTAGGTAAATTCGGGCAAGATTTTCTGTACTGTTAGAGACGAGAGTTAAGTTTTTCATTTGTATTCATAAAGTTTTAGGCCAAAAATATTCATAATTTTCTGCCATTATTTGCAGTTTGGTAGACTGAATCAGATCCATTGTCCATATACTTAAGTGTTCTTTTCTCAATAATCTCATAATGATAGAGAAATCGATTTTTAGGCGATGAAATAGACTTAGCCCTGAAACAATCCTTGTCAACTATTTCAGATACTATGCATTTTTTGCATCATCAAATCCTCTTAAATTCTGTGTTCAGACACTAAAGAATTTGCTATTTATTTAGAAAAATAACCATTTTATTTTACTCAAATGTACCTTTTCCTAGCTCTAAGAGGAACTTTCTCTCTCCATAGGCAGCATAGATATGTCCTTATGTAATTTTCAAGATTTAGGCTAACAATCATAATATTTTATAATGAACTTTCTGATGATAGAAACTTCAACATTTTGAATATACACTCAAAGCCGTAAACTCCTCCTTTCTTGAAATCTTTTCTCAAGTGGTTTAAGTGTAGAGATGCCTAGTGGCAAAGCCAACAGCTCTCATTTATTGCAAAGATACTGGGTTAATATTTTAAGTATCTGTGTGTGTGTGTGTGTGTGTGTGTGTGTGTGTGCACACGTGTGTTACAAAAAACACTAGACAAGAAATCCAGAACCTACTATTGCACAGTTCTATGATTATTTTTGTCTAGAACTTTTTTCTTATTAGTAGCACACACACAGAGATGCACACATGCAGATAATTTATTTATTTATTGAGAGACAGAGACCGTGAGCACATGTGGTGGAGGGACACAGAGAGAGGGAGACACAGAATCTGAAGCAGGCTCCAGGCTCTGAGCTGTCAGCACAGAGTCGGAGGCGGGGCTTGAACCCACAAACCTTGAGATCATGACCTGAGCTGAGGTCGGACCCTCAACCAACCCAGCAACCCAGACACCCCATAAAATATTAACCCATTCATCTTTGCAATAGATGTGGTAAGCAATAAGATGAGGGCTCAGATATTGAGTTGTTTGAGGTTAGACCAGAGTCTACAATAGAACTAGGTTTTTCTTATTGTCTATTCTTCCTTATAGGGATTATAATAGTATGGATTAATGTACTAAGATGTGTGTGAATTAACAAACACATAAGATTTTTTAAGTGGAATTTTATCATGTTTATGGTAAGCGCTCAAGTATTAACTGACTCTTACCAAATATACTATCATTCTACTTTATAGAGTCTCAGCTCTTTGGGTCTACAAAATTCATACTATATCACAATCAAAAATACAAAGATATGGAAAAATTGGAACCCTGTGCACTATTGGTAGGAATGTAAAGTGGTGCTGCTGCTATGGAAAAATAACATAGAAGTTCCTAAAAAAATTGAAAACAGAATTACCATATGATCCAGGGATCCCACTTCTGGGTGTATATATGTATCTGAGTGTGTGTTTATATTTGGATATATATCCAAAATAACTCAGTGCAAGACTTAAAAGATATATTTGTACACCCATGTTCTTAGCAGCATTACTCACAATAACCAAGAGATGGGAGCAATGCAAATGTTCATTGACAGATGAGCAAATAAACAATATGTGGTATATGCATGCAATAAACTATTATCAGCCTTATAAAGGAAGGCTAGCCTGCCACATGCTACAGCGTAGATGGACCTTGAGGACATTATGCTAAATGAAATAAGGCAGTCACAAAAAGACAAATACTATATGCTTTCACTTATATGTGCTACTTAAAATAGTCAAATTCATAGAAACCGAAAGTAGATGGTAGTTGCCAAAGGCTGAGGGAAGAGGGAAATGGGGAGTTGTTTAATGGGTATAGAGTTTCAGTTTTGTGCTAGGAAGAAGGTCTGGAGATTCATTGCACAACAACGTGAATACACTCAAGACTTCTGAACCATACGCTTAAAATGATTCCTTTAGTAGATTTTGTGTTATATGTGTTTTTTACAACAATTTTTTAAAAAGCACCTTTGATTATTTCTGCACATTTCCCTCTCCAGTGCAGTGGACTTCATTGGAAGATGCTATTTCACTGAAATCTGCAAATGTAAACTGAAAGACATCGCATGTTTAAAATGGTAATTTGTGGCAAGATGCTAGATGGCCCTGCGCTGGGAAGATGGATGGTAACACCACAGCACAGAGAAAGCTTCACTGGGCTGCATCGAAAACTGGTTATAACCCATGCAATGAGCCATTGAAAAACCATTTGTTACTTAGAGTTATTTTTTAAAAAGGTCTTGTGGCACATTTGTCTATGATTTTATAATTTTTCAAAGTGCCTTGACAAATATCTGCTTTAGTTTTCAGCAAAAGTCAATGTAGTTTGGGAAGATAAAACAGTTATAATTGTAAAAATCAGGTTTGAGCCCGGGCCTTACTGTTAACTCTGAATGTAATCTTGAGTAACGTCCTTAAACCTCCAAATCCCTGAACCTGTTTCTTTGTTTAATTTATAGCTTAAGAAGATAGAAACAGTCTTCTAACTTAAGAAGATAGAAATTTAAATATCTTTTGTGTTTACCTTATAGAGTGCTGTGAAGTATAAATTAATTACGAATGTTAAAAGACTTGATAGACTGTAAATTACAACACAGATGGAAACTATTACTATTATCTTTTGAGAGATAGACAGATTTGAGTATTATTTGTCCCATTTTAGAGAGAAGAAATTTCAGATTTTTTTTACATTTAAATGAGGTTTGGATTATAAATTATAATCCTAATAATTGAAATTCTTATGTGCTAATAATGATTTAAATTCATTCTTTCATTCATTCAAACTGTACATTGACGTCCTATTATGTGCTAGTCATTGGTAATGGAGGCTGGAAACACAGCAATAAATAAAGTCACTGGCTTTTGGACATTATATTCTAGTGGGAAGATGATTGGTCAGTAAGATATTTAAATAAATAAGATATTGAATAGGGTGGAAGATGCTCCAAAGAAAATAATAATAATAAATGATAGAGAATCATAGAGATTGGGAGAGTAGGTAAGAGCTGTTTGACATAGCATGGTCTGGGAAGACTTCTTATGAGAAGGCTAACATTGGAGTTAAATCTGAAGGATGAGTAGGAGCACAAGGGAAAATGTTCTAGGCACAGGGAATAGCAAGTGCAGAAAACCCAAGGCAAGAGGAAGCTTGACGTGGTCACAGAATAAAAAGATGATGGCCAGCGTGGCAGACACATTGGGACCGCCAATGGAGAGTCGTGTGAATAGACTGGAGATACGGTCAGAATCTAGAGGAACGCTGTCCAGTAGAAATCTACAAGCTGCATATGTAATTTAAAATCTTTAAAAAATTAAAAATAAAGACAATCTTCTAATAACCACATTTTAAAAAGTAAGAAGAGACCAGTGAAATTAATTTAAATGGTACATTTTACTTAACCCATATAACCAAAATATTGTTTCAACATGTAACCAGCATAAAAAATGATTAACGAAATATTTTACATTCTATTTTTTAGTCTTTGAGATCCCGCGTATGTTTTATATTGACAGCACACTTCAGTTCAGTCTAGCCAAACTTCAAGTGCTCAACAGCCACATTTTAGATAGCACAGATCTAGACCTTGGAATGAAGGGGTTTTTTTTGTTTTGAGTTTTGGTCAATGGGAAGCCAGAGAAGAGGCCTTAGCAGGGGAGCAAGATGGTCTGATGTGTCCCTACTAGAGTGTTAGCTCCATGAGAATAAGGATCGTGTCCACTGCTACATTCCAACACCTGGAACAGTACCTGAAACATAGTAATAGATGCTCAATAAACATGAGTTGAAGGAGTAAATGAATGAATGAATGAATGAATGAATGAATGGATGATGATGAAAGCCATAGAATTTACTCTTGCAATACAGTCCTACAAATAACTGTCAGTCCCTGTCCAAGAACAACTTGCTTTCATGTGTTTGCCTTTCAAGCAGATTATGATTAGAAGACATATTTTAGGTAGGCTGGTACCTTTTATAGTATTTTTTTTTATAGGGCCTCACAAAACTGACTGACTCCCACATCCCACAGAGTGGAAACAAGCTATAATAAGAATTTTTACAACCCAAGGTATAAGTGTTTCATGTTATCGTTAAAAAAAAATTACTAGCTAACACCTTCCTTGTATGTTCACTCTATTGAATAGTGACCATATAGGGAAAAAAAAGTCTGTGGAAGAGTGAAGCACTTACAATCAGATGGGTAATCTTGACAGTAAAAAACTTTTGCAACTTTCTCTAGAAGCTATGGATTTGCTTTATTTCTAAATTCCTTCAAAAACACTAGAACTAAAATTAGAGCAGCCAGCTTGTGTTTGGTTTACAGGGGCTCATGCTGTCTTCCTACTCCACCATCTGTTAAAACAGTTTTTAGGAGTTGGCATAGAACTAGAACATAGAAAAACCCAAATTGCCACAGTCCTGGGGATAGCAAACACCTTTTTACCCACCAATCTGAGTTTATTTAATACATTTTTGTCTGTACAGCATCTCAATTCTGGGTGTTTTACAGAACACATCACAACCTTCTGGCATGGCATCTAGAAGCTACCTTCTGAAAGGAGAATGTGTAAAGTAATACTAGCAAGGAAATGGAGAATGTGTTAGTATTCGACAGTAGCACTGTCAAATTTGACATTACCAGAGTAACTCCCATCCCCAAGATCTAGCAATGGAGGTTGTTAGGAGGAAATGAGGACTCTATATGGTCTACCTATTTACCTTAGCACATAAAAACATTTATACGGCCCGTTATTACACGGTATCTGAGTATATTTGCTCTTCTTTCTTAGTGGGAACATCGTAGGTTATCACGTGATTGTTCCGTGTTGTTCCTGCCTTCTTTCCTGCAACAATGGACACTTCTGGATGTTTCACAGCCAGGCAGTTTATGATATTAACAGACTAGATGCTACCGGTAAGAAACAATTGACTCAGAAATTCCTCTAACATTTATTTGTCTATTATGAACCTCAGTGAAACTCCCAATAGGTTGTTTGAAGAGTCCCTCTGAGACCCTCTTACCTGGGTTGAAAGCGTGAGACTTCAGTTCTTTTATCTCAAATATTCAGTTAGGGGAACTCGAACCAAAATTCCTTGCCATTTCTACTTCATCTTTGTCTACAAGAGCTTCAAACTTAACTCTTCATGGTCTTTTTAAATTAATATTTAGTTGCTCTAAGTTGTTGCATTGATACATATTATAACTCCAGGGAATTTTGGAAGATTTTAGATTTGATGGTCAATTGTGCATGTGTGTGTGTGTGAGTGTAAGCGTGTGTGTGAGAAGGGAGGGGAGGCGAGGCCAGTGGGGACTTGGGAGGGAGGAT
The DNA here is from genome assembly GCF_006229205.1 of Suricata suricatta. NCBI lineage: Eukaryota > Metazoa > Chordata > Mammalia > Carnivora > Herpestidae > Suricata > Suricata suricatta. The sequence continues at coordinate 151,467,729 of NC_043702.1, read as the reverse complement.
GACTAGGTAACCTCTGTATTTAGTGATGTTGCTCCAGGGGAAAATAAGATATTTGACATCTATATTAATAAATTATGATGGAATTTTATTCAAGGGAAATATTTAATGCCAATATTTTACACTATTTAGTAGGAAAATATACAACCATTTCTTTTTTTTTAAATATATATTTATCTATTTGGGGAGAGCATAAGCAGGAGAGGGGCAGAGAGAGGAGGACAGAGGATGCTCTGCACTGACAGGCTCACCGCACAGAACCCAATGTGGGGCCCGAACTCCCCAACCGTGAGCTCATGACCCCAGCCAAAGTCGGGGTCTACCGACTGAGCCACCCAGGGGCCCCTACAACCAATTCTTAGAGGATATTTACATCATACATTTTATATTGTCTGCAGCCATTTGGTTTTGTCACAGCACATGTGTTTTTTACACTTGATCTTAGCCAAAAGGCCGAGAAGCGATAGCACATGTGTTTTTTCTGTCTCGTACCTATTTACACAACAGATCAGGTTGACTTTTAGTGGGACATTTTTAGTGAGAACTGAAGTTTGCAGAACTTTCGTTTACAGGACAAATTTTAAAGAATTCGACAATCCAAGTTGGCACTAATACCGTCAGGTTTTTAAATATATGTTTTAATCTTCTTCAGAACTTAAAATACATTCCTGTTCTTAAGGGTGATTTGTCTTCACAGACTGAAGATCATGAATTGTAAGCTAGGTTCTGAGGGTCGTTAAACCTTCCAATTATGCTTAGATTTTTATAGACTCTGATGGGTTTTTTTAATCACCTGGCATTCAATTGTAGCTCTCAACCCATCATTTGGGGGTCTTAATTTCAGACTCTGGAATGTGAAGAAGGCCATTTTTGAGAAGAGACTTATCTGGACTCCCCTGAGGTACAGCCTCCTAACTTAGGCCTCCAGTTTTATATTTGTGTTGATCATGGGACACATTAAAGGAAGTTTCTGCTTTGATACTATTTTTCCTGCTTCATAGAATTCAAAACACAGGGTGGAGGTTTTTCCATTTTGATTTACTTTTTAATATTGGTCAATTTTTCAAAGATAAAAGCCCCGCATTCTTCCATTCACATTGAATCTAATCCATGAGAAACAGATGTATCACAGGATTTCCTTCCTCCCTTCTTAACAGAGAAAGGAAGGTGCTCCTTCTGTCAGATCCAATCTCTCAGTTTATTTTTTCTCCTTTGAACCAATTGTGCCGAGCTACTCATGTCTCTGAGCAGTCACTCCAAGAATATCAAACTTCTCCTTTATAACCTGAATATTGTGACTTAAAGCAAGACTTTCTAGATGCTTGGTATAAAACAGGGTCTCTCATGATGCTGAGACTGTCCTCGAATCACCTGAGTCAGCCGCATCAAAGGAACCCATACACAAGTTTTATGAAATTCTAGAATGTTTAGATGGAAAGGGCCCCAAGTCTGTGTTCTAGGCTGGGCTTCATGTGTCCACCTGATTTCCCAAAACTTGCCCGGGGATGCTTGAGAAACCTCAGTTCAAATTCTCTGGGGTTGGCAAATGCCCTCAAAGGCAAATAGACTTCCTCTCTCCACTTACCTTTGTGGTTCTAATTATCCCTTAGATTTTGGCCTAGTAACTCTTTATTATTCTGCTGGCCCATCAAAGCCATATTACCAGAAGTAGAATACTGTTCATTCTTGGGGGGGTGGAGGGAAGCACAATATAATTGTATATTATAGACAGTGCAAACACAAAAACATTACAGAAAATAATATGATAGACTTCTGTACCCACTCGCCCACATGAAACAGATGCTAACTTCTTGCCTGATTAGATTCTAGCATCTCAACCAAGAGAGACAGTTGATTGTTTCCACTGTTTCAACACTGCCACAGTGCACCTCCTTGTATATGTCGCCTTGAGCACCTGTGCAAAACGGGCAGTTAGAGAAAGCAATGAGGGACGGGCTCTATTTGCTATATATGTATACGTACATATATATATATATTTGCTGTATATATACTTAATTTGCACAACAGAATACAGAAATAAAAAGAAATGAGCTAAAGTTATATGTGTGGATATAAGTGAATTTCAAAAACATAATGTTGAATAAAAAAAATTAGAAAAGATACATATAATGCCATACTGCAAAAAATTTAAGTACATTAAAAAATAATATGCATTGTGCGCATTGTGTGCAGTTGCATACACGAGTAGTAAAGTAGTAAGAACATCCATGGTGTACTGGTGGTAGTGGGAGCCAGATTCACACCAAATCAGACCCTGGCTCGTTCCCTTCCACCACGTGGTCACACGACAGCCTGATAACGTGAGATTTTTTTTCCTTGTTGGACTCCACTGGCTCCCCTAAAGGTCAATTAGTAATTGTATTTTTTCCCAATTTAGTACTTTCAAGTTGTATATCATAGTACGTGCCCAGAATGAACCAGGTCATTATGCTCTGTCATGTATCTGTCCTGTTCCTACTATATGCCTATGCTAGATCCTTCAATATGACATCTGACTGTCCTTTCACGATGAGGCTTTAGATTGTTGGGTTTTTAAAAAATATATTCGTTTATTTCTGAGAAAGAGAGAGAACATGAATAGGAGAGAGGCAGAGAGAGAGAGGGAGACACAGAACACAAAGCAGTCTCCAGGCTCTGAGCTGTCAGCACACAGCCCCACATGGGGCTCAGACTCATGAACTCTGGCATCGTGACCTGAGCCAAAGTCAGACACTTAACCAACGGAGCCTCCCAGAGACCCCTAGACTGTTGTTTTGTTTAACGTATTTGCAGCTATAATCTGGTCCTAAAGTTCTACGTTGATAGCCTCCAGACTAAAACCCACCTGTAAGAACGGACTGCAGTTCATTCTCTAAAACCTTGCTGTTTTTAATTACAAAAAAGCCACCAGCCACTTCCGTGCCTGTTGAGGAGATGAAGAGACTTATTCAAGCCTTTTCCCTGTACCCTCCAAAGAGACACTGAATCTAAAATCAACTTGTGAGATCTCCATTCTTAAAAATCATTAAAATAGATTTGAAAATTATCAGTGTAGAGTGATTATGGAATAAGATAGCTAGAGGCAGGGTTTGAGGAAATGGACCCTGAGATCCTCTGGAGTTTGAAGATTCTAGAATTCAAGCCCTTCAAAGGGCTTAAAAAATGTTTATGTCTTAGATGAATAATATTAGATCATTTTTATCTACAGTACATTCTTCAGTGTCTTTTCTCCTTACTGTTACCACTATGGTTCCATGTCAGAATGCTAATGTTTAAGGTTTTCTATAGCATGTTCCGAGTTGTAATAGTAGCTAGCTCTAAGTAATCTTACAATCTTTTCTTTTCAGGCGTAAATTTCCTACTTTGGGGCAACTTGCCAGAGGTCGAAGAGAATACAGATGAAGACGCATTAGATATCTCAGCAGAAGAGTGTATTCGATGAACGGGGTTATGCTATGTATAATATTGACTTGTTTCTATTTAAACCATATGTTAATGGATTGACTCGAAAAAATATTAGTAAGGATATACTACTGATTTCTCCTTTTCAGGAAAAAAATGAGACTTTTGTTGACGTATTTATCTGCTATCTCAGATGAATTACCAGAATTTAATTTGAGCTATGGCAGTTCATTTTTTCTATGGCTTCCTCTTCCTATTTCCACCCTCCACCCGGTATAGATGTATGCTTAAATTCAGATTGGAGATTTTTTCATGTGTCACTCAACTACCTCACCATCTTGGGGAATTTTTCTTACAACTAGATACCAGCTACTGTTAATTTTACATTCTTGAATAAGGGGCATTGGTATACATAGACGGGTGTATATCACCCAAGTATAAGCATGTGTATAACCATTCATGCATATGGCAAGCTCAACAGGGAATTAAAGCTTAACAGGAATTTTTTAAAAAACCAAGCTGAGGGGCACCTGGATGGCTCAGTCGGTTAAGTGTCCGACTTTGGCTCAGGTGACGGTCTCACAGTTTGTGCGTTCGAGCCCCACATCAGGCTCTGTGCTGACAGCTCAGAGCCTGGAGCCTGCTTCAGATTCTGCGTCTGCCTCTCCCCTGAAACACCCTGTCTCTCTCTGTCTCACTCTCAAAAATAAATAAATATTAAATTTTAAAAAAAAAGCTGTTAGGTTTCCATAGGTACTGGTTATCCTGTATCACATTGGTGAAAAATCCTTAAAATTCAGTAAGACTGTGTGAATCAGCAAATAGAATAAGTTAAAACTTTAAAATATATGGAGAAATTCTCTTAATTCTCAGCATGATGTTAGATAAATGAACTTCATTAACAAAATTATCAACATACACGGTTTCCCCACGTGATTTATTTACATTCTTCTAAAGTCATGCGTTTGTTGTGTTACGAAAGCAGATCAACTAAGCCTCCATCTTTAAGTTACTCTATTCTCTAGGACGTTTTCTGTAACTAGCAAATTTTAAATGAGTAGTCTCACTCCCAACCCTTAAATAGAAAAAAACGAAAGAAGTGTTTTGCTTAAGCCATTGTACATTGTAAAGAGAGTTTTGTTTGTTTGTCTGTTTGTTGGTTTTAAGCTGCATTCAGAGCCATGCAAGAATCGCAAACTGGGGCAGTCCTGGAGAGGGGTTTTAGGTATAGCCAAAGTCAGGGTATCGTCTTAGTAATATCTCAGCTCTGAACGGTCTGTCAATAGCGATACCTTAGCACACTGAGTTGTGGTTTTGTAAATAAAGTTTTATTGTAAAAGTGACCAGCCTTCCTTTCATCTTTTGTTGTAACCACTTTTCTTACCCAAAAATGTAAAGGTATAGAACACAAGAGCTAGCATTTATTGAGTGCTTACTATGTACCAGACCTTCTTCTAAACTTTTTACAGAGTGACAGGGTGGCTCAGTCAGCTAAGCATCTGACTCTTGGTTTCAGTTCAGGTCATGATCTCACGGTTCATTAGTTTGAGCCCCATATTGGACTCTGCTGTCAGCACAGAGCCCTCTTCAGACCCTCTGTCCCTCTTCTCTCTGCCCCTCCCCCACTTGTCTCTCTCAAAGTAAAGAAATAAACTTTAAAAAATTAACTCTACAGATTTAATTCACTTATTCCACCCAACAAACCCATGAAGTAGGTATTATTATTCCTTTTTCGCTGATAAGACAGGTGAAGCAGCTTGTCCAAGGTCATATAACTGGTCAGAGATGTGGCCAGATTTAAACTCAGACAGACAAATTGACTTCAGAGCTCCTCTTTTTTTTTTTTAATGTTCATTTTGAGAGAGAGAGAGAGAGAGAGAGAGCATGAGCAGGAGAGGGGCAGGGAAAGAGGGCAACACAGAATCTGAAGCAGATTCCAGGCTCCGCACTGTCAGCAGAGTCTGATATGGGGCTCGAACTCACAAATGGTGAGATCATGACCTAAGCTGGAGTCAGATGCTTAACCACCTGAGCCACTCAGATGCCCCAACTCCTGCTCTTGATCTTTAGGCTGTACCCCATATACAGCTTCAGACATGAATCAATTACAATTTTATTTAGCCAGGATACATGCTAGGTAACAACTATCCTAAGAGAGGGCCTTAGTGACTGATTTCAAGGTGAACAAATTCATACTGGATCATAAGATAGAAGTGACCAGTGCACATTAACAGAATCTTTTGCTGTAAACCGAGGTAAAAGATGCTTCAGGAAATGCTATACCTGGAAAACTTTTCCAAACGTTTTTCACACTGACCATCAGTACTGGGATGCTGTGGGTGAAGTGGACCAGATGTAGACCAATTTGGTTTTGAATTTGGGTGGTTTTTTTTCTCCTTTAACCTCTCTTAAAGACTTTTTGGAACAAGGTGGCATAATATATAAGATTTCAAAAAATAAATTAATCCTACATTATATACTTCTTCAGTTGACTTGTTTACTTAAAGAAGAAAAGTTATGCTAGAGGAGAGAAAGTGACGAGTTTAAAATTCAACAGGGTTCATCTGGTTTCCCTTGTGCTCATGCCTTCAAAGGCTATGGTCGAGGGGCCCTTTGAAGAGCAAAAGCAAGACAGGGGTGCACTGATTAAAGCAGACCCCAAATGTGATCCCATTCCAGCCGGAGAATATTTAAAATTATATAGCTATGTTTTAGCTAACTGGATTATGGGAAGGTCAGTTCTAAGCTGAAGATGGATTAGTAACGTTTTATCTAAAGAAATATATTCATGACACCTTTTTTGACACTTTTTGAATAAAAGCAAACTTAATAAAAGTACTCTGATAAGACCAAAAGCAGAATCATATATGTGGATTTAGCACATACTTCCTAGGCCTAGGAAACCCATCAATACATTGGCCCTCTTCTAATATTTAATTCAATTGAACAAACCTGTGTTATGCTTCTATAGTGCGCCAAGAATCACATGATGACGAGCTTAAACTTACTTCCTGGAGAACGCAGTGAGCTGGGGAGGGGACAGTGCTGATGAATCTACCTACTGTATCAGGATAGGTGGTGTAACAAATCCGTGCACAAAGTTCAGTCGCGCCATAGATGAAAGAAAAATCATTCTGAGTAGAAGGAGAGAGTGGAAGTTGAGAAAGCTACGGACAAGAAATGATCGTTTCTCCAGGCTTTGAAGTACAGTTTGGGGTTTGCCAGCTGGGATGTGTTCTGGACAGGGAATAGTACATACAAATGCACAGAAGTTTAAAAGTATCTGGCCTATTTGGTAAATTGTAAGTAGCCTCCTGCACCTTCCAAGATATGTGGTAAGATTTAATTAGAAGATCTTGCTACCAAGGAAATGTGAGATGATGTTACGAAGAATAGTCTACACAGCAGTTAACTTGAGACGTACTCCAATAACAATGTGGAGGGATTGAGGTTTTTAAGCAGGAGAATAAAACGAGCAGATTTAGGATGTTAGCTCTGGGGGTGAAGTGTAATCCAGCTTAGTTTTCCTAGTGTCCCTTCTGGGATGCCCTGAACAACTTAACAGTGGGAATTATATTTATTGCCTTTACCCTAAGAACATACATAGATCATTATGTTCCCTGATGCTCTTGACTTCCATGAAACCTCTGATCTGCAGTGAGGCACGCCTTTTTAACCCTTCTTCCGTCCTGTCATTCCTGAAGTTCAAGGAAGGGACAGGGAGTCATCAACTGACCCACTGTGGCTTTTTTTGCTCCTTTATATTTTTCCTCATGTCAGTTTCTCAACCTCAAACTCAGGCTCTGTTGAGGTATCTTGGGTGGGGCCTAATCTCAAAGCCAAAATAATCCTGGGCCCTGAAAACCAGGTCTTTAAATATTACTAATCTAGGGAGAGTACCCTACAAAGGATTGCTCTTTTGACCTCTGAGTCACTCATGGCTGATAAAGAAAAATCTATATTGTTTTTCCTTTGGTGAGGAGGAAGTGACCATTCTCTGGAAATCATGATATATGAAACAACTAACTAATTAGAACCTAAATGGGGAGTGCGGAAAGTGGGAGGGAGCAAGGCTCAAACAGTCCTGCTTCAGTGGTAAATTATTCGATGAAGGCTTTCCCTGTTTTAACATTCATGCTTATAAAAGGAAATAGTTTCCTTTTCTGCTTTTTTTTCTTTTTTTTTTTTACTTTAAAAGCAGCCTAAACCATAGTTTCTTTCTTGCCTGGTATTGAGCGCATGCCAAATCTACCCTAAACTGCACAGATGGAAAAAATTAGTCTATGTCTGTGGTACCTCTGGGGTTGAATATTTTTAGTACTTACATCTTTAGCTAAAGATTCTTTCTTCCAAGACTCTCATAGAATCATTTTATTGTCATCCCATGGATAAACTTACTGAGATAAAAATTAATAATATCATGTGTTTGCATATCCCTTTATATAAATTATTGTAAGCTTTCATATATACCTTAATGTAATCCTCAGAATAACCTCTGGAGTTATTCCCATTCTACAAATTAAGAAAGAAAATCTTAGTCTCAACACCCACAGAGTTGAAAGAATTTAAATTTGAATGTGGGTCTTCTAATCTTAGTTTAGGGTTCTTTCCTCCCTCCCTAGCTCACCCTAAGCCAGAGGTCTATTTTTTCCCTCACTAGCTATAAAACTTAGGACAAATTCTTTTTTTTTTTAATTTTTTAAAATGTTTATTAAATTTTGAGAGAGAGAATGCGAGTGGGGGAGGTGTAGAGAGAGAGGGAGACCCAGAATCCGAAGCAGGCTCCAGACTCTGAGCTGTCAGCACAGACTCCCACACGGGGCTTGAACTCACGGACTGCAAGATCATGACCTGTGCCAAAGAAGATCGCTTAACCGACTGAGCCACCCAGGCACCCTATAAGAAAAATTCTTTTTCACTTTCAGCCTAAAAGCCTAGCTATAGTCATTAATTAATCCATCCAACAAATATTTATTGAGTGCCTACTGTGAAAAGAATAGAAGCTGAGAACACAGAGCTAAATAAGACAAGGGGCACCTGGGTGGCTCAGTCGGTTGAGCGTCCGACTTCGGCTCAGGTCACGATCTCATGGTTTGTGGGTTCGAGCCCTGCATCAGGCTCTGTGCTGTCAGCTTGGAGCCTGGAGCCTGTTTCGGATTCTGCCCCTCCCCTTCTCGTGCTCTGTTTCTCTCTGTCTCAATAACAAATAGACTTTAAAAAAAAAAAAAAGAACTAAGTAAGACAAAGCTCCTGCTATCCTGTGAAACTAATATTCCTTTAAAGAGGAGGAAGAAAATGAAGTAACACTTATTGAAGGTTTACTACATGGCAAGCACTGTTCTGAGGGTTTCACAGGTACCAACCCAAAGAAGTAAATCTGATTAGTATACTCACCACACAGTTCCGGAAACTGAGATATAAAGAAATATAAAGAGGCTAAGCGACTGGCCCAACATCACACAGCCAGTAACTGACATCACTCTGAGATTTGAAGGACTCAGAATTAATTACCTTAATGACCATGTTTCCTTTTTGGTTTTCACCATAGTTGTCTTCCAATGAAAAAAGTCAAGTTTTCCATTAACAAGCTTCCTGCATACATCTTTCCCTATTAGACCTTAGTTGATTTGTTTGCAATTCTTTTAATTAAGATGGCAGCAGCAGCATCTCCCTTCTCAGTAAGAAAGACTCGCTGTGCCCGTACATGATAAGAATGCTAGTCTTATGTACCAGGGAAAAAGAAAAAAGAAGTTATGCAAAACTCAATTTCCAGCTTTACTGCACTTCTATCTGGAAATTAAGTCTTTTTCGCTAATATGGATTTTATCTTACAAGCAACAAATGTTTGCTTAAGCATATATACCTGTTCTTTAAAATTGTGTATGTTTCAAAAATAAAATAAAATTTTGTATGTCTCAAATATTTCATAATAAAAAAGTGAATTAAATGACAACCCTTTGCAAATTACTCTAGTTTCAGCCTTCCTTATGAGCTTGCATTTAAGATCTATGTATATGGAATTTTAGGTACAGCCTTGCCTCAAATGAGCACTACCGAATCTTCATAATGAAATTATGTATTTATTTGGAGGAGAGCAGAAACAGGTATTAAGTCCATATTCAAGCTTTGCCTTAACTTGTGTAAGAGTGGGATGGCAAATATCAAAAGATTAATTGGATCCACCAGTTACGGACACCATAGAAGTTTGCCCACCAGAACCCATCTCTACATCTCTGTTCACACAACCCACTTCCTCTGGAAAAGGGCCCATGGTAAAAGGAGGCATATGGAAATGATTCACTTGGGGAAAGCTGTACCCAGAATATCAAAACAGTTTGCTTTCTGTCTTTATATCCTTGCCATCATTTTTCTACCCAAAGGAACCACCTGCTATTATGGCTGTGACACCTGAAAAGCTTTTTGTATATTGCAGGAGATTGCTCATGCGTGGGTGGATTTTCAGGCTGTTCAGTGGTATTTTAAAAAAAGAAAGAAAGAAAGGGTTTTCAGGAGAAATATTCTCAGAGACCGGAATATTGCCTTGTCTTATCGAAATTGCTCTGTAGCCTTGTTCACAAATACCTTAAAACATTGAGCTACAGATGGAATTCAGTAGAAGACACACTGAGCTAATTTCCTTTGCATGATGTTACCCAGAGAAATCAAGCTGTCAGTATCCTGAGGAACAGCCTTCAAAAAGAGACGGTGGCCAAAGCCAAGGGAAGCAGGAAAGATGGAAGAGCTTAGCCCTCAAGAACTTCTTCCCATCCTTCCAAAGTCATCTTTTTTTTAAATTAAAATTTATTACAAAACAGAGTGGGTCTAGTGTTTCTGATTCAAGATGATTATACGGAAACAGTAAAGGGGGCAAGTACTAGGCTGAAAAAAGTCTTGAATTCTACATCATTCTCAATATTCCAGGATGTAACCATAAGGAGGAATGACAGAGACAGGGTTTTAAAAATACAGAATATCATTCTCTGGGTTAACTAGAAACGAGCATCTCTAACTCATGCCTTTCCTTTATCAGACTTTAGTTTGATTTAGCAAATATTTCATAAGCGTTTCTTAGGTACAGATATTTGCAGTAGGTGCTGTAACAGAGAACAAAACAATTTTTAAAGATCCTTCCTTCTGTGCTTTTCAGCTGTGTCTTGGCTTAAAAGCTGCAAAGACATTTTCCAGGTCCTCTTGCGGCCCAAAGTTCAGACACGACTTACTTGTTGCCACTCATACACATGCACGCAAGTCTCAAATTCAGAACTAAAGAAAAACGTGGTAACCGCATGTTCACTATCCGTTCTACTAAAGTGAAATGGCTGTGGTGTGGCTCTGCAGCCACAGCTGATCTGCTGATTTCCTGATGCCCGGATCACAGCTGAGGGGTGTGCTCCTGGTGCTAGAAAGTGCTCGATGGCCACCTGACCCTTAACTTCTAGATGATGGCAGAAGTAGCTGCTCCTCTGGCAGGTCAGGTATGCAGGATCATTCTGGGAGTTATTCCAGGAGGCTGTGCTTCGAGTCTACATCTTTAGCCCTCCAAAGTTGGAAGCCCCAACTTTGCGGACATTTTAGTCATCTGTTGCTGTGTAACAAATATCCCCCAAAACTTAGCAAAGCTGGGCCGAATAGTCTGCTGGTCTCATCCAGGATCACATAGGTGGTTGCATTTAGGTGGTAGCTGTGCTAGACTGGAAGGTTCTAGATGACCCCCCTCACACCTCTGGGATCTTGTCATGGATGCCTGAAAGTCTGAGCCCTATCTCTTCATGTGGTCCAGCTGAGCTGCTCTATATGAAGGCTGCCTTCCAAGAGGGTAAAAATGGAAACTGCAAGAGCCTCTTATGGTTTAGTCTGGGGGTCACACAGCATCACCACTGCCTCATTCTATTGGTCAAAGTTAATCAGAAGGCTGGCCCAAATTCCAGGGAAGGGAAAATTAGACCTCATTTCTTTTGGGAAGTTGTGGCAAAGCCATGCCGCAAAAGGGCATGTGGATAGAAAGGACTGTAGCATCAGTACACTACAAATGTATTAAATCTCTTTCTGCTTCAAATAGCTAGCATGGCATCTGTTATCTGCCCTTGAACTCTGACTGCAATAGAAAGAAAGCAGACAGAGCTGCTGCAGTAGCCCAGGGAGTAGAGAAAGACCTGAGACGTAGTGTGACAGAGTTCATGGGACTCTGATGGGTGGGAGGTAAGTAGAAGGGAAAGTGAGGAAGATATCAAGCATCGAGTCAAGAATGACTCCAAGGTTTTGGCATGAGTCGTGGTGCTATTTACTGAGATGAGGAAGAACAAGTTCAGAGAGAAAATTAAAGTGTTTGTTTTTGAATGAGCCCATTAGACATCAATCTGGAGATTAGATATAGAATTCCGGAGCTTGGGGGAAGAGCTGTGGGCTGCAGATAAATTTGAGAGCTATTTGCATATAAAAACATTTAAAGCCATGAGACTTGATGTAATCAAGGGGATGAGTGAAGATAGAGGAGTTTGAGCCTTGGAGCACAGGCTGCTGAGACAGGGAAGATGAGTAGAATCCATTTCAGTATAAAAAGGAGTCCCTGAAGACACGTGTTAACCCTGTGGACTCCAGGGTCCTTCCTACTCCCACCAATTCTGATTTGAGCACATGAGGAGACCTGGAAATCTGCATTGTTGATGAGCTCTGTAGGTCATTCTGAAATGGGTAATTTGGAAAACACCGAAATAGATAATGACCGTCTTAGAAAACCTCTTATGGGTCCTTAAGTTCAAGGGTACTTCTTTTCTTTCTCCCCACTTCCTCTTATCAGTCATGCATAAAAGACTTGTGAAATGGCATACAGGGGAAGTTGGACCTTCTCTTTTCTTTAACCGCCTTTTATAGGATGGGTGAAAGCAAACTATAAACTCCTGCCAGGAAAAGAAGAGGGTAAGTCCTAAACATAGTGTCTACCCTCCAAGAGTGGCATATTCTCCTTTAAATACCCAGTTTGGTGCCCAATAGTAATATTTAACAAAGCAAAGAGCACCACCCGAGAGCAAAGTCAGTATTTCTTTGTCTACAATTACACATAGTATATGTCTCTTCAGATCTCAGGGAGGGAAGAGCAGCCCTATCCGTCCCATATTTCATGGCAGGTTTAGAGAAGATGAGACAAAAAGCAAATGCTTAACAGCCTGCTATAGCATTTCCTCTCCTATCTATCAAAATTAATGCTGATTAGGCCCCTCTAAGGGAAAAATAACCATTCCGACTTATACTGTCATTGATAGAAGACTGAATTCTTACTGACAGTGAACCTGTGTTTGTCAAATATAAAGGTATAAATGTATTTCCACTAGGACCTAGTCTGGGACTGTGAATCAAATGTTGTTAGTGGTAAGAATTTCACGGACATATTCTCCCTTCTGCAGTTCAGTGGTTGCAACGGGGCCTGAAGCTGTAGGAGCCATGTGTGTGATAATGATTGCATTGATTAAATGCCAATTATGCCTGGACACTTTTCAAAGGCCTCTGCTGGAGAGTCCAAACTGAGTTTTCTGTCTGACATTAGATCAGATCTCCATAATCCTAGGTGATAGCTGTTTGGGGATCTCTAGCAATTACTTGTGTCATGTGCTTTAATCAACAGCATGCTTACTATTATAACAAGTCTCCACACCCACTATGAAGCATTACTCAGGCTCAATTCCCTCAGACACCACCCCGCTCACATGAACCTGAACGTCTGACCCATAGATGATTAAGTCATTCTGGTGAATCATCCTCATTGGGGTGGGGATAGCCCGCCAGCCAGGGCCAGACCTTCACCACCACCAAGTGCCTGTCTAGAGGGATGATGGATTCTATCAGCCTAGCCAGAGGTCAAGTTACCTGTCTCACTGCTCCACTGGGTATCAATCTTCTGGATGGCATCCAACCAGCAATTAATTAATTTACTTAGCATATGCTTCCATTAGCCAACACACAGAAAGGACCAATGTTTGCATATTGTCCCCCAAGAAATTCTTTCCAACAAAGTTTTGTATCTAATCACCATCCTAGGCTGATTTTGCCACCATCCTTGAAATAGCCAGTAGGCTATGATAGAACATTATGAACTGAAGATTGAGCTAAAAGAGTCATGACGTCACCAGCTTGCTGTGTGACCTTAGGCATTTCATTTCAGAATGAGGGAGTCAAGCAATATATTTTAAGACATCCTTTCCAGTTCTAACATTTTATGGATTGTGTTTCTTGCAGAGAGCTTCTAATTCATTTGCCAGAGGCAATTGTATTAGTTTGCTAGGGTTGCCATAACAAGATACCACAAACTGTGTGGCTTAAGCAATAGAAATCTATTGTCTCATAGTTCTGGAAATGAGAAATTCAAAAGCAAGATGTTGAGAGCATTGATTCCTTCTAAGAGCTGGGAGGGAAGGATCTGTTCCGAAATTCTCTCCTTGGCTTGTAGATGGTCATCTTCATCCTATCATGGTGTCCTTCCTTTATGCATGTCTGTCTCCAAATTTCCCGTTTTTATAAGGACACCAGTCATGTTGGAATTGGGCCCACCCTCCTGGTCTCATTTGTAAAGACCTTATCTCCAAATAGGGTCACATTCAAATACTGGGGGTTAAGACTTCAACAAATGAATATTTGGGAGGCACAGTTGAACTCATAACAGCAATTAAATATCAACTATATGTAAGAAATAAAGAATAATGATTTGATTGATTAAGGCTGGTGATTGACACGGGCAGGGTAGGCTAGCAAATAAATTTAGACTGAATTTATTTGGTGTACTCTAATGACCTAAGTCTACACTGTACTCATCTTTGTCTCCACATACAGATTTCGTGCAAGAATCAGCTCTGAATCTCATTGTACCGGAAATACTTAGTTTTGCCATGCTTTGTAATGTCATCATCTGTTTTTATAATTGAATGTGAAACTTCTCAAAAATGTCTTATGACTATTTAACCAATTAATGCTCAAAGGAGCCCCATGAGGATTAACAAGCTGGTAGGCCATTATTTAACTAAATGACCCTGTAGAGGTTTGATTGAGTTTGGCCATTGGAGGATATAATTATGAATGGAATATGCTTTTCTGTGCTGATTTGAGCCTCCTGATCATATAATGCCAAACACACACACACACACACACACACACACACACACACACACACGAAAGGAATGCACTAGAGTCTGCTGACTCACAGCTTCACATTTGGCTTAAATGAAAATACTTGAAAGAACTCACTCAATATGAACTAGGACAGATTGCGGTGGAACAGGGTATTGTCTATCAAGAAACTGACAGAAATCCAGATTTATCAGCAAAAGTACATCCTTCACATCAGTGGTCTCTTTTCAGAGACTCTTTAGCCTGGGAACCCACTAGGGGGAGTGAAGGATCAGGAATTAGCTGACCAGGAGCACTTACAAGTAAATATGACCAGTGCTGCAGCCATTTCTTTTCCTCTAGGAAGGGTAGGGGAAAATTGAGTTTTGGAACTGCTTAAGATCAAATGTTCCCTGCTCATTAACATGGATAGTAGCCCAAAGAATAAAGAAACTCAAATTTGCTGAGTTGGACATGATTACTAAACACACAGGAGGCACACCCATCTTGGAGTCTTTCCTCATGGCTTGGCTCTCTCCACACATTTCCTTTCTGCTTTCATTGGTGGCAGATGGAATTTGGGGTAGATCTCTCACCCAGGCTCCTACAGTCAAAAGATCCTATGCTTGGAGAGTACAACTTCTTTTTCCTGCCTGCTATAACCATCCTAAAATTCTGCTATCAACCTGGTTTCTATTTAAACATGGTCTCTTTGATTCCAGGCCCATGGATTCTAACACTTCCTGCCTTGGATTCCTGTCTTGTCTTTTCTGCACTTCTGGGCTGGCTAGCTGAGCAGAGGCTGGGAACTTGCTTGACTTCTATTTGAGGACATTCAAGGTGTAAAGGGGGAATATCCTCATTTCAGGTTTTTGTCCCGTCCACGAAGTATACTCTATGTGCCTTTGCATTCAAACTATGAGTATTAACTGTCACAGGCTGCAGTCCAAATCTGCTACCAATGGAAGACATTGTTTTGTTCATTTATTACAATCATCATTCCGGAACAACACAAGTTCAAACACTTGAAGATGGAAATGACAAGGAAGATGAATTCCAAATCCAAAAATATTCTGTTTTTTATGACTATGACTTTGTGTCAGGATAATTTATTGAGATATGAATCTCTTGGTCTTCTTCTTATATTTCTCTCCTCCCCTTTTATCTAAGCAAGTTAGAGAGGCCCTAAGTAATTTCTCACCATAGAGATGTTTTGCAGAATGATCTTGCTGTCTTTAGATAAGACCTGAGCTCATTGAAAAGAGTATTCTCCATGCCCTTGAAGGCTGTGGGGAAAGGGAAGGAGCAAATTTTCAGAGAGCATAAAAATATTAGCAGCTCGGATGTGAGAGTGGGTGGGACTTCATTGTGTGGCTGGAGAGTGTTGAACTGGGTTGGTGGATGTCTCTGTGGTCATGACTGTGGGCTGACAACTGGCAGGGTCTCTGTCAGGTTAGACCCCAAGACCTTGCACAGCCCTTGTTGCGCGGGAACCCTAGAAATGACTGAGATTATATTTTCTGCCAGTAAAGCCGAATGGGGACTGAGAATTGGATGTGAGTTGATTCAAAGAAAATAAAGAAGTGAGATATTTCTTACACTTCTGAGTTTATCATCTAAGTTTTATACCGGCTGCGCTATAATTAAGAGTTCATTATGGAGGCCTGGGATTATACAGAAGCAGTATGGTATAGTGGCTAGGAGTGTGGTCCCTGGAGCCAGGCTGCCTGGGTTCAAATCTCAGCTCATCCGCTGACTAGATGTGAATCCTTGGGCAAGTTATTCAGTCTCTCTCTACCACACTTCCCCCCTCTGTGAGAAGAAATGGAGGTAGTAGTACCCACCTCACAAGGAAGTGGTTGAATCAAATCACATAACATATGCAAAGCATTTAGCAAATCAGTGCCTGACATCTAGCAAAATTCAATAAATGTCAGGTAGTATTCCTACAGAATTTTTGGGTCACAATTGCAGTTGTGGAACTTTTAATTATCCTTTAAAATATGTAACACACACAAATGCTACAAAATCCAAATGTTAAAAAAAAAAAGGTACAATGCAAGATAAGGGTATAAATGAAAAACTGTTTTCTAATCCCCCCCTCCCCCCACCCCAGATGCAAGCTGTGCCAAAAGTTTCTGTATATTAAACAAGCGTAGTTGCCTGTAAACGATTCCGTCCCTTTCCCCCCTCAGCAATACTTCGTGGAGGTCGTTCTTTAGTAAAATTGCATTGTATGGATGTGCTCTAGAGTACTCCTTCTTATCTAACCAACCTCTGCATGGACCCCAAGCGTGTTCTTTTTTAATGTTTGTTTATTGGCCTGTTTGTTTGTTTTTGCTCTCCCAAATAATACTGCAATAAATATCTTCATACCTACATCTTTGAGCATATCTGGAATACCCGTGGGATAAATTCCTAGAAGTAGAATCGTTGAAACCAAGGCTTTGTGCGCTGTAAAATTTGGTAGTAGATATTGTCAAATTGCCCTCCACACGGCAAACGATACTCCCACAATCTTTATGTGCACATGCTAACAGAGGAGGTTATTCACTTTTTTTTTTGCCAATCCACCAACCATCCCCTTATAACTTTTGTTTGCATTTAAGAGTAAGCTTGAGCATATATTTATATTTTTTTAAATCTCATTTCTATTTCTTTTTTTAACGTTTATTTATTTTGAGAGAGAGAGACAGAGTGTGAATAGGGGAGAGGTAGAGAGAGAGAGGGAGTCACAGAACCTGAAGCAGGGTCCAGGCTCTGAGCTGTCAGCACAGGGCCTGATGTGGGGCTCAAACCTGTGAGAGAGATCAGGACCTGAGCTGAAGTTGGACACTGAACCCACTGAGCCACCCAGGTGCCCCTCTATTTCCTTTCTGAGAAACAGACTATTAACAAATGGACTGTTCAGAAGTGAAAACAATACATCTGCTGGTTTTATGGAGATCCTTTTAGTCTCATCTCCAGAAAAAAAATTTTTTCTGTCATCACAAGCTACCTGGCAGGTCCGTTCCACAAAACAGGTTTGCCCCGCTCTCTGAAAGTAGAGCTTTCCTACAAAGCCTTCCGTAATCTGAAATCGTACAAAACAAAGAGGTAATTACCATGAATTTATATGGATTTTTTTTTAGTATTTCCAGACCCCCAAAATAATCTGTTTTAGGCTTTCCTGATACATTAGGACACATCTTGCTAACAAATGCACAAAATAAACAGATGTGGCACAGCTGCTCATGGACAGTTCACAGCTCCGGGGGCTGGACGCTGAGATGCCCAGTGTCGTTGCGGGGAAGAGCTGGGCGGGGCTGCTCTCCTTGCTCTGGGTGCGCGCGGCTTCTATAAAGGCTCACTTCTGCATTTTTCATAAAAGCAAAAATCCTCTTTGGATTTCTTTCATTTAGCCAAAACAAATACTAATGCAGGTCTTTCATAAAGGTGAAGTGGTGTAACAGTGAACTTTTCGAAAAGCAGGGGGTATCCGTATACTCTGACTTCTTGGCGCTGTCCCTCAATGCCACTCTACCAGAGACGACAGGGGAAGACTTTTGGGTTTTTTTTTTTTTTCAGTGTATTTGGTAGTGGAAGCTGCCCAGGGATCAAAGGATGGAAATGATAAGATGCCTCCTTGGGTATGTTCCTAGAGGCTGTCACCTGCTCAGAGAATTTGGATGACCCAAAAGCAAAAGAGCTTGAATAAATCTTTTGCATCCAAGACATGCCACTGAGAGTGTTTAGAGGTGAGACAAGAAGAAAAATCAAATTTTACAAAATGTCTGAATAATGTTTAAATGGTGTTCTTGTGTTCTTACACGGTTTACGGTTTTTCTGTGCAAGTAACAAGTGAAATAAGAACGGATCGATCAGATGTCAGCCATTTATCAAAAGAACCTCAGGGAAACCCTGAGCTCTGTTCTCTCGGAGGTTGTCTGGGAAGGAAGAGACTCCAGGAGAGGAAGAGACTCCAGGAGAATCGCAGCGTCGGAGCGCACAATAAGCCAAGGAAGAACGGGGAAAATGACCCAAAGGAGCTGTTCTGTCTGCCACATACTGACTACTTATTTTCCAGGAAGGAAAACATTGCTAACTAGGAAGCAAATCCAAATTTAGGTATTTAATTAGTCTTCCATTTGAAGAGTCCAATTGAAATAATCAGTGTCTACTCTAAGGGCACCCTAAGCATTGACATGCCTGTGTGTGCAATTTACCTAAAAGGTGAATTATTATTCCAACCATGCCATGGACAGAGCCAAACATTTCAAGGGTCATTTAGTTCATAAGTTTATGGATGTAGGAATCCAACATGACAATTATCAAGGGGTTTCTCCAGGGTGTCACCGTGGACAGCTGGTATCATTGTTAAAATGGGAATAGGGGCTCCTCATTGTAGTTTAGGATATGGTTTATGGTTTATTTCCATCAGCAAGACCAGTTACATACCTATGCAAAATTCCTACATCAGGTATATATTAATATAAAAATCTGTAATAGTCCACCCAGGCCGCTATAACAAAATAACATACTGGATGATTAAACAACAGATATTTCTTTCTCACAGCTCTGAAGGCTGGGAGTCCAAGATCAAGGTGCCAACAGATGTGGCTCCTGGTAAGAGCTCTCCTCCTGACTTGTGGATGGCCACCTTCTCGCTGTGTCCTCACATGATTGGAAAGAGCACCCTAGTTTTTCTTCCCTTTCTTTTTAAAAAAATTTTTTAATGTTTATTTATTTTTGAGAGAGAGAGACAGAGTGTGAACAAGGGAGGAGCAGAGAGAGAGGGAGACACAGAATCTGAAGCAGGCTCCAGGCTCTGAGCTGTCAACACAGGGCCCGACACGGGGCTCGAACCCACAAACTGTGAGATCATGACCTGAGCTGAAGTCAGACGCTTAACTGACTGAGCCACCCAGGTGCACCATCTTCCCTTTCTCAAAAGAAAAGAATCTTAACATGACAGCCCTATGCTCAGACCTCATCTAACCATAATTACCTCCCAGAGGCTCCACCTGTAAATACAATTGCCTTGAGCATTAAGGCTTCAACATATGAACTGGGGAAGAAGACACAATTCAGTTTATAGCAATATAGATATAATTTTTTTTGCCATTTGCCTCTTCCCACCAGGAAGTAAGTCCATGACAGCAGGGACCTAATCTGTTTTATTGACCTTAGATTCCCAACGTCTAAAAACGGTCACATACCAAATCACCACTATATTCATTAAAAATTTGTTAAATGAATGAACTTGTTGAGTGCCTACTGTGTGCCAAGCATTGTTCTAAGCACTCTACATTAACACACAGAAAGCCTTACAAAACAGATTCTATTATTCCCTCAACTGACCTGGTTTTTACAGGAGACAGAGCCAAGTTTTGAAATAAGGCGGGTTGGCCCTCAAGCCCAGTGTCTCATCCATTACGCCCTGAACGGTGTATAACTCCCCCCACACTCCATCAAAGCTGTGGGATGCCTATGGAGTGAAGAACTTGCCTGAATTTAAAGTACGGTGTTGACATCTTATCTTCCTATTCCATCATTTCTAGAACTACCTGTGATGATAACACAACTCTCCACTATGAAAACTGTGATTCTGGTGAGGGTGGTGTTTCCATTGCACTGTCGTTGGCCACATTTACGTTGCAGGCCTGCTTGGTGCTTCAGGTAGCCAGGTAGTGGGGGTCCCTCCTACTCAATATTATCATTGACCTAATTTCCCATTTTCAGGGTCTTGGATAGTTATTTGAGGCTTATTTTCACTTGAAGTATATTAGTGATGAAAGTATACTTCCACTTTCTCTTCTTTTATTAAGCAGTTCTTTTTTTTTTAAGTTTATTTTTGAGAAAGAGAGAGAGAGCAGGGAGGGGCGGAGAGCGAGGGAGACAGAGGAGCAGAAGCAGGCTCTTGTGCTGGAGCACCTGGGTGGCTCAGTAGGTTAAGCATGTGACTTCGGATCAGGTCATGAGCTCACAGCTCATGAGTTGGAGCCCCACATCGGGCTCTGTGATGACAGCTCAGAGCCTGGAGCCTGCTTCAGATTCTGTGTCTCCCTCACTCTCTGCCCCTGCCCCTGCTCATGCTCTGTCTCTGTCTCTCAAAAATAAATAAATGTTAAAAAAATTTTTAAGTGTAGAATTTGAGAGAATATTTAAAAAAAAATTTTTATAGTTTATTTATTTTTGAGAGAGAGAGACAGAGCACAAGTGGGGGAGGGGCAGAGAGAGAGAGAGGGAGACATAGAATCTGAGGCAGGCTCCAGGCTCTGAGCTGTCAGCACAGAGCCTGATGTGGGACTTGAACCCATGAACCGTGAGATAATGACCTGAGCCAAAGTTGGCCACTTAACTGACAGAGCCACCCAGGCGCCCCTGAGAGCATATTTATACAGTTATGTGATCATCACCATAATTTAATTTTGGAACACTTTCATCACCCCCAAAAGAAACCTTGTCCTCATTAGCATTCACCCCCCAACACCACCTCCCCAGCCCTAGACAGCCACCAATCTATTTTCTGTCTCTTGATTTGCCTATTCTGAACGTTTCCTATAAATGGCATCATGCATTATGTGGTCTTCTGCAACTGTCTTTTTCACTTAGTGCGATGTTTTTGAGCTTCATCCATGTTGTAGAATGCATCAGTACCTCATTTCTATTCGTTGCCCACAAAATTTCCTTTTAAAAAACCCTCCTTCACACACTTCTGAATTTGGGCTGCCCTTTCCGGTGAGTCTGACCCTGACCAGAGCCCATTTCCTGGTGAGCCAGCTTTGCCATGTGACCAGGGCATCATCCGGACAGGAACCCTGTCGAATAACTATTCGAGGAGAGATAGACCCCGAGTTCGTTTCCTGGCCACCGTCCATAGAAATCCCAGAATTCCTTGCGGGACAACGTGTGGCTCTGTGCCGGAAATGACATCTGCATCTGAAGCGACTAAAGCTGATTGTGGCAGTGCCTCGCTCGGTTTTGTTTCTGCTCTTGTGCTGAGTTTAGGTTTTTAGATGAAAGGTTTTCACTAAACGCTGCTTCTCCTCCTCGGAAAACCATTTGAAGCTCCAGAAGTTTCTGCCGCCAAAAAGCTTGATTTTGCTGCCACCTGCTGTCTTTAAGCCAGAAACAATTTTGGAAAAGAAGAGAAAAGAACCATGTTCGGAACATGGTTCAGTAGGCAAGAGTGCTGATTCTCACAAGGTTTTCCCTGATCCTCTGCTTATAGATTTAAGTCTCTTCTCAATGTCCAGTTTTATGTTTTCTATATAAAAGTCTGGTCTCTTGAAAATGCATTACAAGAAAGATCCTCTAAAGCTTTGTCAATAAGAAAAGGTTCATACAAACTTTTTGGTTTTGTTTTTGAGAGAGTGAGCATGAGTGGTAGAGGGAGAGAGAATCTTTTTTTAAATTTTTTAATGTTTATTTTTGAGAAAGAGAGAAAGAGAGAGAGAGTGTGTGTGTGAGTGGGGAGGGAAAGAGAGAGAAAGAGACACAGAATCCGAAGCAGGCTCCAGGCTCTGAGCTGTCAGCACAGAGCCTGACGCGGGGCTCGAACTCACATACCACAAGATCATGACCCGAGCCACAGTCAGATGCTTAGCTGACTGAGCCACTGGGGTGCCCTTGGGAAAGAATCTTTTTTTAAATTTTATTTAAATTCAAGTAATAACATATAAGGTAGTATTGGTTTCAGGGGTAGGATTTAGTAATTCATCACTTATATACAACACCCAGTGCTCATCCCAACAAATGTCCTCCTTAACGCCCATCATTCCTTTAGCCCATCCTCCCACCTCCCCCTCCTCCAGCATTCCTCAATTTGTTCTCTAGAGTTAAGTCTTGTATGGTTTGCCTCCCTCACTGTTTTTATATTTTATTTTTCCTTCCCTTCCGCTATGTTCATCTGTTTTGTTTCTTACATTCCACATATGAATGAAATCATATATTTGTCTTTCTCTGAATGGCTTATTTCACTTACCACGATGCACTCTAGTTCCACCCACATTGTTGCAAATGGTAAGATTTTATTATTTTTGATCCCCGAGAAATATTCCATTATATATATATATACCACCTCCTCTTTATCCATTCATCAGTTGATGGACATTAAGCTCTTTCTATAATCTGGCTATTGTCGATAGCACTGCTATAAACATTGGGGTGCATGTGTCCCTTCGAATCAGCATTTTTTAATCTGTTGGATAAATGCCTAGTAGTGAAATTTCTGGATCATAGGGTAGTTCTACTTTTAATTTTTTTTGAGGAGACTTCATACTGTTCTCCAGAGCGGTTTCACCAGTTTGCATTCCCACCAACAGTGCAAAAGTGTTCCCCTTTCTCCATATCCTCGCCAACATCTGTTGTCTCTTCTGCTGTTAATTTTAGCCATTTTGACAAGGGTGAGATGGTATCTCATTGTGGTTTTGATTTGTATTTCCCTGATGATGAATCATGTTGAGCATCTTTTCATGTGTCTGTTGGCCATCTGGATGTCTTCTTAGGAAACGTGTCTATTCATGTCTTCTGCCCATTTCTTCACTGGATTATTTGTTTTTCAGATGTTCTGTTTGATAAGTTCTTTACAGATTTTAGATACTGACCCTTTATCTGATATGTCATCTGCAAATATTTGAGAGAGAGAGAATCTTAAGTAGTTTCCCAGTGTGGAGCCCAACATGGGGCTCAATCCCATAATCCTCAGATTAGAAATCAAGCTGAAATCAAGAGTCAGATGATCTGAACTGACTGAAACACCCAGAAGCCCCAAACTTTTTGTTTTTTAAGTCAAACCTCAGGGCTGGCAGCAGTAATAGTGGCCAGGGGTCCTCCCCAAATAGCTTGTCAACAGAACATGAACATACGTGACAGACTTCCTCTAGACTCCAGAAATAACAGAGGAGATGCAAAGCATGGCCCTCAGACATCACTTATGCAACTGAAGCAAGATGTCAACACATTCTAGCACTGATGCTAATGTGGCCTCATTGGTACCCACAAGCTTCTTACGTCTGGGAACATTTACATGTACACGAGGACATTGAAGCCCAGAGGGTTTAGGTGACTTGCCCAAGGTCATCCAACAAACAAGTGCCAGAGGATTCAAATGTTCTCCACCTTTGTCATCTTTCAAATTTGGCTCCTAAATGGGATCCTGTTAAGTACAACCTGAAGAGGGGATTTCTGGAATTTGATGAAGCAGGACCTAAAGAGGAGGCAACATCGGCAGATTCTGTGTTGAAATCAGTTCTCCACAGCGGGATGTGCAAAGCCTCAGGAGGCCTAGGGGCAAGTGCCTGCTGGGTTTTTTACTGGCTTTCCCGTGAAAACGGCCTGCCCTGAACGCTGGCCAGTCAGGCTGGGAGCCCTGCCTCCCCAGGCCACAGGGGAACGAAACCCACCTGGACTTTCCTCTTGGTCTCATTTGGACAGATGTTATACAGATCCACACATTGCCTACCTCAGGTTCTGCTCAGAAACCTCATACGTCATTCATTTCATCTGCCAACCGACAAAATTATCATTGAGTTCCAGTTTGCAACCCCAGGCACTGTCTGAGGCTTGAGAAGGTACAACCCACTGGTTGTGCCTCTTGAAGCCCCCAGTCCAGTGAGGGGGCAGACAGGCAAATGAATATTTATAGCCCAAAGTGGTCAGAGCCATGTGAGGGAAGCTTAGGACAGGTGAGACTCCAGAGGACGAGCAGGTAATGAAACCTGAGATGTAATTGGACGTTTGCCTTGAAGAGGTGACATAATCTGTAGCTTGAAGAACACATAAGAATTTGTCCCAAGGAGGAGCAGCAGAGTGTCTCAGATGAGGTTCGAAGAGCTCGAGCCAATGACCTCTGTGTCATGGTTGGAGCTGCAGAAGATGACATTTGAAAGGTAGACAGAAGCCAGATCAGGCACAACCTACTAACGCTGATCAGAAAATTCCCGACTGACCCGGCTAAGACTACATTTCAGGGGTCAACGGTTCAAACTTGGCTTAAGGGCCACCGTTTTGGCCCTGTGGTTCTCTTTTTAATGAGTGCCCACCCAGTTACCAGTGCACAATCGACCAGCAATTTAATAGGACAATAATCAACATAATGCAGCACTGATACATTTCTCTCATAGAGAGGCAAGATAGAGACACGCAAAGCAACTCACAGGGCAAGGCACAGTATAAGCAAGTGGCAGAATGATTGGATGGTTGGTATGTAAATACTGAAAAAGAAGGTGAGAATAACGGGGGGCTGGAAGAGCCCGTAAGGCTTTATAAATCCCGAAGAAATGCTTGGAATGGGCTCAGAATGCCAGGCCCAGCGCATGCTTCCTAGGGACCAACTACCCTATCACAGGCCCTGGCTACTCTGGGCTGGGGACCTTTCCAGAAGTAGTCGATAAGGTGGCATCCTTCCTGACATGTGTCTTTCATGACCTCAAAGAAGTGTCTATTCAATAGTGAGATCCTCTGTCCTCACTCCTACAGGGCTGCTAAGGGATTAGGTCCCTGTTTTAGCATTTAATCTATTTCCTCATCTCCATTTTATGGGTTGGTTGAAAGCAAAAGCTGCTGTCACTTTTCTTTTAACTAAAAGGTCGCTGGTTACAACCGGAATACCATATGCATTAACTAAAGATAAGGTCCCAACTGTTTTGTGTCTAAATGAACAAATATGATAAAAGGTTACAGGCTGCTATTTATAAGCACTTTTCAGCAAATAACGTATTGTGGGTGTAAAAAGTCTTCATTCCCAGTAAATGAAAAGCCAAATGGGACAGGCTATTTATAAGGTCCACCTGAGACCCATTGCAGTTCAGGTAGCTAGGTTCCAGCTCCAGGCTGTGGGGGGCGCTCTAGAGCCGCTGTGGATTTCTTGATCTAGAGAGTCCTCCCGTTTTCTTGGTTTGGGCCATTTCATGTTGATTTGTGGGTGGGGGTTGGAAGGCAGCCACTCCAAATGGCCCTGGCCATCCGTTCATTGATCAGTTCAAGGTGGGGTGGAGGGGTAAAAGCTGGATCTCAGGCAGCAGGCTCAGTCTGGGGTTAACTGTCGCCATTCCAGCTGTGACTGTGTCACAAGCGGATTCAGTAAGCAACAGGCAGCTGAGATTCAAGTATCACCCAGAGAAGCGTAAAGCAGTTTTCCTAACCAATGGCTTGTGACCGGACAGGTTTATTACGTTGTCCCAGGGCCTTTCCATTCTTAAAATGGGATTGGTATCTACTTTTTTAAAAATATTTTTGTATAAGTTAGGTTTTTCAAGTGCAGAATGAGAGAATAAAACGTCAAGCCTTGAATTTCAATGCATATTTTAATATGCACACCCCAGACCAAACACTATAAAACATGTCTTTTTTAAAGATTTATTTGTTGACTAATCATTCCTTTTAATGCAAATTAAGGGGTGCCTGGTGGCTCAGTCAGTTAAGCATCCGACTTTACCTCAAGTCCTGATCTCACAGTTTGGGGGTTCAAGCCCCACGTGGGCTCTGTGTTGACAGCTCAGAGCCTGGAGCTGGCTTCAGATTCTGTGTTTCATTCTCTCTCTCCCCTCCCCTGCTCCTGCTCTGTCTCTCTGTCTCTCAATAATAAACATTAAAAAAATTTTTTTAAGTAAATTAAGAACCACGCATCATTTGTGGAATGAGGAAAAGAAAAAACTGTTACAATAAAGTATTATAGTAAAATGAGCATTATAATGCAACTTCAATCATGTGCTGATTTAAATAAAACGCATGTATTTAAAGTCATGTCATTATTGCATACTTTGCATAGTAACATTTGTCATTCTTTGTAGCCATCTAGATGCTTTGGGAACTTCAAATTTGGGAACTCTCCTACCTAGTGAGTCTGTTTTTTGAAAATAGAAGCCAGGGGCACCTGGGTGGCTCAGACGGTTAAGCGTCCAACTTCGGCTCAGTCATGATCTCACGGTTCCTGAGTTCGAGCTCTGAGTCGGGAGTCTGTTTCAGATTCTGTGTCTCCCTCTCTCTCTGCCCCTCCCCAACTCACGCTCTCTCTCTCTCTCTCTCTCTCTCTAAAATAAAATAAACATTAAAAAAAAAAGAAAGAATGAAGCCAAATGTAAAAAAAAAGAAAGAATGAAAATAGAAGCCAAATGTCCCCAGCTTCCCGTAAAGCTAGGGAGTAGTCCCACTGAAGCTCCTGCATGTGACTTCATTGAGGAAGACAAGGTCATGAGCAGGAGAGAGTGCAGAAGCAGCAGAGAGACATCCAGCTTCCAGACCACGTAGAGGCAGGGGGTTGGCTGAGCGTCCCTGCCTAGCGTTAGCCCTGGCCAGTGGTGGTGACAGCAGCAGGGGACTGGCTCTGGCTGCCCAGACTCCAAGCTTGGTTTCCTGTATCTCTCTCCTTGAGATTATGCAAATGACCTAACATCCTTTAAAACAATGGTCTTTAAACATTTTAATTTATGTACTTCCAAGATAACTTTAATGAAGCCGCTTTTCTAAAGTGTTCGGTTCAGGGCACCCAGGGGTGGTTCAGTCAGTTGAGCATTTGATTTTGGCTTAGGTCATGACCCTGGGGTCATAGAATCAAGCCCGTGTCAGACTCTGTGTTGAGCGTGGAGTCTGATTAAGATTCTCCCTCTCCCTCTGTCCCTCTTCCCTTCTCTTTCTCTCTGTCTCTCTCTCTCTCTCTCAGAAAAAAAAAGGCATAAAAAACTAAAGTGTTCAGTTCATTACACACCAGATGCATTTTAGGAACTTTTTTTTCTGCATAAGTAAATATTCTACTGTTAAGAGTGCAGTTTAATCTACCTCATGGAAATAAAGAGCAAAAGGAAAAGACGGTTTTGAGCCACTGATAAGTGTGGCGCTTGCAAAAGGTATAGTAATTATTATTTTAAGTGCATTATTTACAGTTGAATTCACAATATATCTCCATTAAGTTCATCTAAATATAATCCTTACATAATCCAAATGACCAGATCAGCAAAGCAGAGGCTGATAAGAAACACCGGGAGATTGCACCCAAGTAAAACCTGAATCTGGGTCTATGATATCAGTAATCTTTTGGCCAAAATAAATAAAAATGTCTTTCCTACACGTCTGAATGAGTGTTTAAGGAGACACAGAGTGCCTCTACTTACTTCCAATGTCTTTTCCCAACTTGAGGATCTAATGTTGACTTGTTGGAAGTAAATGTGAGTCTTCTCATCTTCTCCTCTTTGAGGTAATGCAAAATATTCAACTGAGTGGGTGAATGCAGGTGAAGTTTTGTAGCATACTGCTATTCTCCAAAAATACTTTTAATAAACTTGGATTTCTTAATTCTAAGTGGTATAGAATGACAGCTATAAAGAAGAGAAGGAAGGAAGGAAGGAAGGAAGGAAGGAAGGAAGGAAGGAAGGAAGGAAGGAAGGAAGGAAGGAAGGAAAGAAGGAAGGAAGGAAGGAAAGAAGGAAGGAAGGAAGGAAAGAAGGAAGGAAGGAAAGGTGAGAAGGAAGGAAGGAAGGAAGGAAAGAGGGAAGGAAGACAAGGTGAGAAAGAAGGAAGGAAAGGAGGCACAAAGAGTGGATTGCCTTGCCATGAGTTTGTCACCCGGGTAAATGGCCCTGCTAAATCCAATGCTAAATTCAATAGTTTGACCCTCTCTGCTTTGCCCTCACAGAACTCTCCCATAGTAGTAATTCATTCTTCTACAATAACCAGGGGATAAAAAAAGGCAAGATTAAATAAAACTTGCCCTCACTCCTACCACTTCATTCTGCAACATACCTGAATTCAGGACATCACAAACTATCTTGTTTCCACGCTATGCCCTTGTTACTTTCATCAGAAATGTGGATAAGAGAGAAAAAGACACACAACCCTGGTCAGGATGACAGTGTCTTGAATAAAGGAGGCTTCCCTAACTATAATATGTGGACTGTGTCCATCATCAGTCTGAAGGTTGTTTCATGCCAGTGCAATGCTCCAATTAAATTCAGGAAGGGCAGTAACCATTCATTCATTCATTCATTCATTCTGTTTTAATGAAATGGAGAACAGCAATTGTGAGTGTGGAGGTGAAAAAAAGTCAGTATAGCACCTTGACCTCAGATACACTGTAAGGCAGATTAAGTTTTAGAAGGACCACTTTTAAGAGTAAGAAAATTGGAAATTGATTATATTAAAAGTCCAAGACGTGGAACTCATTTTCTAAAGCAGAAAATGGAATCTCAATCTCCAAGAGTTGGGCATAGCCCTATGCACATGGAAACTGACACCCATGTATAAAATCTTTATCTCCAAGTATGGAACATGTCCTTACAAGTGTGGGCCATGTCACTTTGGTAAGAAACCTAGGATTTCAATAATAGAAATTTGCTTCTCAAGTTGAACCTTGCCCTATTAGCATGCAAATCTTAATCTTCAAGCTTGGAATCTGGCACTCTTTTTGTGGAAATCAATGTCTAATCATGAAAAATGGCCTAAAAAGTGTGGAACCTGGAACTCCAGACGTGGTATCTGGCTTTGAGTCATGGGAATAGGTTCTATATGAATGGAACCTGAACTCCTTTTATGAAATCTGAACTTTCAGGGGGATCTGGGTGGCTCACTTGGTTAAGTATCCAACTCTGGCTCAGGTCATGATCTTGCTGCTTGTGGTTTTGAGCCCTGTGTTGGGTTCTGTGCTGACAGCTCAGAGCCTGGAGCCTGCTTCAGATTCTGTGTCTCCTTCTCCCTCTTCCCCTCCCCTACTTGGGCTCTGTCTCTCTCTCTCTCTCTGAAAAATAAATAAACATTACCAAAAATTTTTTTCTAATCTGTTAAAGAAATCTGAACTTTGAGGCATTGATTTAGCTTTCCTAGGTGTGAATTCTGCCTTTTCATGCATATAATTTGGTCTTCCATACAAAACCTGACCCTGTAGACATAAAACTTGGCCCTCTAAGTATGGAATCTGACTTTCTAGGCATGGCAAGTTTCTCCAGATGTGAATTCTTGCCTGTTAGGCTTAGAATCATCTGGCTCTCTGTTTGTGGCATCTGGGCCTGTATGTGTAGAGGCCCTCTAGATATGGAATTAGATCTTCCAGGCATGACATGAGTATGAAATACTTTAGTCCAAACTACAAACTTGGCCTTTTAGGAGTAAAACCAGGACCTCATAGAATGTCATCTAGTCTATAAATGAGAAAATTCAGACTTAAGGTTAACAGTGACTTTCCCAACTTTTAACAGTTAGTTTCCTTGGGTCTGAATCTTGAACCTGTCTCCTGATATTCATCCAGTGCTCACTGGGCCAGACCACTGCTCTGCTTATCTTACTCTCTCTCCAGTGGTGTATAAAGGAAAAGAAAACTAGACAAGAGTCAGAACACCCCAAATCAGCTGACAGCTCTTCCCCATCTCTGTGTCCTTGTACAGATAGCTCAAACGTACTGAAATTTCCCACCCTCCATTTCAGGCAAAGGTGGCCACTGAGACTGGCTCCAGCCCTGGCATTCTGAGCTCTGCCTCTATTTTGTGCTTCTCTATTAAGCACCTCTTCCCCTTGTCTTCAAGCTGTGTGAGGCCCAATTAGTCTGGGGCAAACTGGGCCATCTGAGCAAGGAACAACCCAAAGATTAGCTTTGTTCCTACCCTGAGCCCTCCCACCTCCTGTGGCTTCCTCCATTATTTTGGCTGTTGCCCAAGGAAGATAGTTTTTATTTGGTTGAAGTTTCCCATTCAACCCAGAAAATCAAATACCATTTTAACTGATCTTGACTTTGGAAGTTAGCCTTGCAGCTGCCTGGGGCGCCTCACAATCTCTTCCTATTCAAAGGCCTGCCTTGTTCTCCATTTTACAGCTTTGGTCTTGCCTCTTCTTGCAGTAACGAGGGTTGGCTGCTGGGGAACTCAGATCTGGTTGCCGCCTGGTTCTGAGCAGAGGACAGGATTAGGGCCAGTAGACTAGCCGAGGACTGGAGGAAGCCTTTAGAGCATCTCCTATCCTTTTCCCCAAGTGCAGCCACTTTGAACCTTCTGTCCTTCATAGATCTGAAAAATAAACGTCTAATGCTTTGTGGTGGCTTTTTCAATTTTAGACATCTATTTTTTTTTAATTTTATTTTAATTCCAGTGTAGTGAGCATACAGTGTTATATTCATTTCAGGTATATAATATAGTGATTCAGCAGTTCCGTATATTACTCAGTGCTCTTCAAGGTTAATTGTATTCTTAATCTTCACCGATGTCACCCAGCACCCCCACCCCCCATACCTGCTTTCCTCTGATAAACATCTGTTTGTTCTCTATAGTTAACTGTCTGGTTTTTAGGTGGATTTGGGGGTTTTGATTTTTGGTTTTGGTTTGTCTTTCTTTTCTTGTCCCTTTGTTCATTTGTTTTGTTTTTTAAATTCCACATATGAGTAAAATCATGACTGGTATCTGTCTTTCTCTGACTGACTTACTTTGTTTAGCTTGAAACTCTCTAGTTCCATACATGTTATTGCAAATGGCAGGATTTCATTCTTTCTTATGGTTGAGTAATATTTTATTGTATGTATATATCACATCTTCTTTATCCATTCCATTGTAGATGGACACTTAGGCTGCTTCCATAATTTGGCTATTATAAATAAAGCTGCCATAAACATAAGGATGTATGTATTCTTTTGAATTAGTGTTTTCATATTCCTTGGGTAAATACCCAGTAGTATGATTACTGGATCATATGGTAATTCTATTTTTAATTTTTTAAGGAACCTCCATACTTAGACATGATCTATTTATTTCCTGCAGTTGTAGATAAGTCTTTCACACACTATGCATTCCCAGCTTCTCCCTGCCATCTGCCACAGCGTTAGGTTTTATGACCTTGAAATATTGTCCACCCCAGGACGTGGAATATACGCTGACTGCCTTTCTTCTCTAGTTTTTCTCTGTCCCAAGTTTCTACGTTTCTTTCTTTTTGGTCATTCCATTTGCTTTGACCTTCACCTCTCTTTTTTCTCTCCAAATCTTGCCATGTACATAAATTCTTTGTCATTCAAAAATAATTGCAGGATATATATATAAGCTGAAAGTAATGCTTTTTTAAAAAATTTGTTTAAATGTTTATTTTTGAGAGAGAAAGAAAGAGACAGAGTGTGAGCAAAGGAAGGGCAGAGAGAGAGGGAGATAAAATCTCAAGCAGGCTCCAGGCTCCGAGCTCTCAGCACAGAGCCTGACACAGGGCTTGACCCCACGAACCGTGAGATGATGACCTGAGCCAAAGTCAGACTCTTAACCTACTGAGCCCCCCACATGCACCTGAAAGTAATGCTTCTAAAAAGTAAATTAGTGGTGCCTGGGTGGCTCAGTCGATTTAGCATCCTACTTCAGTTCAGATCATGATCTCACAGTTCGTGGGTTCAAGCCCTGTGTCAGGCTCTGTGCTGACAACTCGGAGCCTGGAGCCTGTTTCAGATTCTATGTCTCCTTCTCTCTCTGCCCCTCCCCTGCTCATATGCTGTCTCTCTCTCTCTGTGTCTCTCAAAAATAAATAAAATGTAAAAAATTTGTTTAAAGAATAAATTAATATGCCTCATGCAGGCTTCCGTGGCAAAACACTCTCACCTTGTCCTAAGCTACATGCAGGGAAGGGGAGAAGGGCAGCCTGGCACCTTTCTTCCCAGAGATCTAGGCAGAGTCTCCTGTCAAGGAAATGCTCCGATGCATTTAGGAAACAGGCGTGGAGTGAGTACTGATACCCAGGGATGCTTCTGTGGACTCATTAAGTCCCTAAAGCATTTCTTTCAATGCCGCGTGTTGAGTGTCTACTATGTAACAGGCACTGATAATACAGAGATGAAGAAAATATGGCCCTTGGGCCCACGTGGTTCCTTCATCTCTTCCCCTTGCCTAGGGTCTCTCATTCCCAGCACCATCAGGAAATGTTTGTTGACTATGTAACTGAAACCCATCTTCACACATGTCACCCCTGTCCTGTCTCCCTCCGGCCCCAAGCAAAGTCTTCCACGCTGCACCCTCCGGCCCAAAGCCCTTCCTCCCAGAGCTATTCCCGAGGGAAGCAGTGGGCTGGGAAGAGGTCGGGCCTGGGAACCGCAGCCGGGACACCTGATCTCAGAGCCCCAGGCAGTGCCGCCCCCTCCAAGCCTCTGTTTCCCTGACTGTAAAGCAAGGCCTGTCCTTCCCTCCTTCCCTTGCATGTAGCATAGGACAAGGTGAAACGTTATGGCCACGGAAGGCTACATGAGACATCAATTTATTCTTTAGAAACGTTACTTTCAGCTTACATACACTCTGCAATTATTTTTGAGTGACAAAGACTTCATGTACGTGTCAAAAGACAGTTCCCTTCTCTTGCCCTGAGGGTGTCGGCAGCTTCTTACTCAGAACAGGCTATTCCACAGATGGTCCCTGTCCCCGCCCTCCCACCTCAAGTCTCTGGTTATCTGCCAAAACCGTCTCCTGCAAGCCTCCATCTGGGCAATAGATCACAAACAGCTCCACAGCGCAAAGGGCCGCTGCAGACGGCCACGCACCTGGGATTTTTGGATCCCCAGGCCACAGCCTGGCTTCGAACCTCCCTGCTGGGCTGGCAGCCGGGGAGGCTCCAGATCACCTAGCAGGGAGCTGTAAAGCCGGCCACTCATTAGGACAGCCGCCAGCCCAGGTCTGCACTGAGAAGAGGCCGAGGTGTTAAACTGATGTACGTAACCTGATATCTGGTAAATCAGCCCACGCAGGGCACACAGACATGGCAAGCCCAGAGACCTTGACTCCATGTGATGGGCGGTCACAGTCCTCACCTCTCCACGTAGCTGCAGCCCCACACTGCCCCTCACACAGCCCTCCCCGAGCCTCAGCTGCCTCTGGGGGAGGAGTTCTCTGGACATCTCAGTGCCTGAACCTCTCACCCTCCTGTGTCTCTGGTGAAGAAACTAAGCCAGAGTCTTCTAATCTCCATTCCACACAACAGCCATAAAAATATTTTATTTTAGGGGTGCCTGGGTGGCTCAGTTGGCTAAGCAGCCAACTTCGGTTCAGGTCATGATCTCACAGTTTGTGGGTTCAAGTCCCATGACGGGCTCTGTGCAGACAGCTCAGAGCCTGGAGCCTGCTTCAGATTCTGTGTCTCCCTCTCTCTCTCTGCCCCTCCTCTACTCATATTGTTTCTCAAAAAATGAATAAAAATGTTTAAAAAATATTTTATTTTATTTTTAAAGTTTATTTTCTTTATTTTGAGAAAGAGTGTGTGACTGCATGAGTGGAGGAGCAGAGAGAGAGGGAGAGAGAGAATCCCAAGCAGGCTCTGAGCTGTCAGCACGGGGCCCAGTGCAGGGCTTGATCCCACAATCCATGAGATCATGACCTGAGCCAAAATCAAGAGTTGGGCGCTTAACCAATTGAGTCACCCAGGCACCCTTAAAATATTTTACTTATTTATTTATTTATTTATTTTTCATTTATTTTAAGTTTATTTATTTATTGAGAGAGAGAGCATGCGAGAGAGCACATGAGTAAGCAGGGAAGGGGTGGAAAGAGAAAGAAGAGGGAGAGAGACTTCCAAGCAGGCTCCACACTGTCAGAGCAGAGCCCGATGTGGGGTTCGAACTCACAAACCTCGAGATCATGACCTGAGCAGAAATCAACTGTCAGAAGTTTAACTGATTGAGCCACCCAGGCACCCCCAAAATATTTTTTTAAAACTACACAAAAACAGTAATGTTACTTTCTCGATGGTTTGCTGATGCACTTAGAATGCGACCCTCGCTCGTCCCCACGGCCTGGGAGGCCCTGCCCTGGCACTGTGCCTCCATGAGCGCTCCCGTTCTGACGGTTGTCAGAATATGCCAAGTCCTTTTCCAACCTGGGGCCTTCACACAAGCTGTTTCTCTTCCCAGGGGTGCTTTTCTCCCCACACTTGGCATCAGCAGTTCCTAGTATTTCACGTTTCACCTGAAACATCATCTTTGAAACATCCTCAGCGGCTTCTCCACCCAGGGCGGCTGGCCACGCCTGCCCTCATTCTCTCTCCCACCTGCTCCCTGCTCTTTCTCTCCAGGGCTCCCTCTGGTCACAATTTTGCATTGCAAAGTAGTTTTTGTTTACTTGTTTTTCCTCAAATAGCAAGCTCCTTGAGGGAGGGATCAAGTCTATTTTAGCCATCTAGCCTCTGGCACAGTACGTGAAGCACAGTAGTTACTCAGCAACTACATGATAAATGTCAAATAAGGGTCAGGAACCGAATTCAGGTCAGAGCACTTCATGGGCCACAGAGCGTTTTATAGAGCAGTGGTCTCCGACATTGTGCATTAGCATCACCTGGGGAGGCTTCAAAATCCCCACTGCAGTTACCTCAGAGCAATACGACTAGAACCTGATGCCGAATGTCACGTGATCCCTACCAAGCCAATGGTTCTTAAAATTCACTTGGATACGCAAGTGCTTTGGATTACAAGCATATTTCCAGATTGAATCATGCTTGCAAACCGAGGTTTTACTGTATCTATATCTATATACATTATACATATATCTGTGTATTTATCTATACAGTGTACACATATAGTCTGTTAAAGCAGACTCTGAGAACTTGTTAGAAAAACAAGTTTTCGGGTCTGACTCAGACTACTGAATAGGAAACTCTGGCAATGGGACCCAGAAACTCGCTTTAATGGGCCCTCCTGTTGTTTCCAATTTCGGCAGGTGTTTGACAGTTACTGATTGAAGGAGTTGTGCTGTGTCTCCTCTTGCCATCTGGTCTCCTATTGTTGGTACCAACAGCAGGAAAGGGGGTGCTCTTTAGTAGGCTGGCCATCACCTCAGTTTGTGGGGCAGTGTCCTGTCCTTTTTTTTTTTTAGGTTATTTACTTATTTGGGGGGGAGGGGCAGAGAGAGAGGGAGAGAGAGAGTCCCACTGTCAGCACAGAGCCAGATGTGGGGCTCAAACTCACAAACCTCAAAACCATGACCCAAACTCAGCCCCAGCGATAGGGCAGCTCTATACTCAATTCCCAGACCCACCAGACAAGTTGGATACTCTGTGGAGAGTGCATGAGCAGCCCTTAAAATGTGAATTTGCTCCAGTGTCCATGTGGTGGCTCCCCTAAGTCCTGGGGACTAGATATGCCACCAGCAGGTACGCCTAGTCACCATGGCTCCCACTTCAGATGTCCGCAGAAAGCAAACACGGCGGGGCCTCGCTCAGAGCCACCAACCTGAGTGCTCTCCTGGGATAATGTGGCCTTGTTTTCCAAAGGAGGGCACCTGGGCAGTTAAGGGACAGTTATTAGATGCCCACTACCACCTTCCTGGACACACAAATGCTTCAGAAGAAAGTGAAAACAGATCTTGACATCCAGTTCTCGGGCACCAAAATGATGACGTCATTCGCAGGTTGCAAAGGTCTCATCTGAGAGCAGCAGGAACTTATGTCTTTTTTTTTTCTCTTCAAAATGTATTTACTTTCCAATTTTCCAGCTAGCTGGGTATGCTACAAGAAAGCCTAGAAATTTGGTTTCAGGTCAAAATCACAAACCTGGATCATTATCTACTCCAGGCTTTCCCCCAAACCAATGTTTAAAAATGAGTTTAAAATCTAAATGTCCAAGGAAGTCAAAGAACAAATCTCAAAGTTTTTTTAATCCAAAGTTTGGCTTCCAGAGTGAGTTTAAGCTTTCTAGTGGTCACAGCCAGCATTGTTTAAAGGTGGTTTATGACCAAGGGGGAAAATGGCTCACCCTGGCCTTGTCCGTCTGACTCCAGAGGTTGAGCTCTAAAATGACTGCCACACAGTGCCCTTCTCTTCAGTCAAAATCCCTGGGTCCTCCCCACTACTTGTCCCTGAAAATTGAATTGCTGCCTGGGTTATTTATATGGTAATAAAGTTCCTGGAATCAAGGTCCTGAGTTATTCCTCCTGCTCCTTCTGGACACTGTCTTGTCTCTGACTCTCTCTCCTGAAATGAGATCTCTGCCCCCAGATCATCACCTCCCCTCTCCTGAGGGCCTGTCAGCCAGACCTCACCCCCTCCAGTGCCTTCCTTCTCAGATAAAACTCTTCCCTGGCCCTTACTAGAAGATTCTTTCGAAATGCCACCCCGTTTTCCTGACAGCCAGTATTACCTACTACTACCATTTTCCTTATTTTTGGAATGCTAAGTGACCACAGCCCTGAGTGTCCTCATTTCCCTCAGGGGGGTGAACCCAACCTCCAAATCTACAGCCTCTGATTAGACATTTCTTTCTCACAAAGGCCAGAACTGTTTCTTCTTCGCCTTTGCCTTCGCCTTCTCCTTCTCCTTCTCCTTGTCCTTCTTCTCCTTGTCCTTGTCCTTGTCCTT
>NC_043702.1:151412652-151430879 GCF_006229205.1 Suricata suricatta | reverse complement strand
GGGGGAACTTGGTAAACTAATAATTATAGTTACTGTGCTCAATTTTATCTGTAGGGGTCTTTGCCAAGTAGTATAGACTCAGAAAGAAGATAGGGACTAAATCGCTTGAGTAAGTGCAGGAAGGCATCATGGAGGTGGTGACTTGTGTGTTTTGAAGAGTGGGCAGGAGTTCTCAGTGTTTCGAAGCTTCTCTGTGTTATGATTTTGTTATCAACATATAGCTTTTCATGTTTACTGAAAATTCTACTCAACTCAGCCTTTCAAACTTTATTAAGTTCTATGACCAAATTCTAAGTGGTGAGGGAATGCCAAAGAATGTTAAATATGGTCACCACCTTTTAGGAGCTTACTATTTTGATAGTAAGGAGCATGTCTGCGTTCAGGAACTGGCATAGGAAACATGGCTATATCTTTCATTGCTCTACTTCTGGTCCCAGTACTGCTCTTGACACTCAGTAGGTCCTCAGTAGAGGCTGGTTGACTATAAGAATGCTTAGCATGAGGGGGGGATTGAATATGGACACTGAAAACAGGGCCAGGTTGAATAGGCAGAGGGAGAGTGTATACTGGCCCGCATGCCTTCATCTTTCTCACGGATACGTTTGTGTTCCCAACTAAATCACAAACATCCTAGGGAAGGGGCTGCAGTTTATGCATCTTTTATATCCAAAGGGAACTAGGTATTTAGTAGATAGTCATACATATTAGTTGGATTCAAAAGCAAGCTAGAATTTCATCAGCCTTTAACTGAAAAATAATAAAAATATTAGTTGGGGGAAAGGATGACTCCTTTCAAATGTTCCCAAGTTTTTCTCTACCCAAACTACATGTTTATTAGTGTGTAATCCACATATTAGTAGAGGAAAATGTATTCACTGATATATGTGTATACATACGCAATGGACATTGTCACCATCCTGTACAGAACTTACTATTCAGTGGTTGAACAGGACGGACAAGATAGAAAATATTGTCATTTGAAATATAACCTCAAGAATTCAAAGGCACATTAAGGCAGGTTAATCTGGGCTCACGTCCTGGAGGAGGAGGAAGATCTTGAGGTGTTATGGGAAGCTGTGATTATTAAGGTGCCCTGAAAATGTCAGAATGTCCTAGAATTTCTCACTGCTCTACCTCTTTGGGCTTGTGTCCTTCAGGTTGGTGCAACATTCGTTGCATATGATGCTGGACTGGATGGCTTGTGTATTACATCTGGGACAGTATATCTCTTGATTTGCCCCGGATAGGTCTGTGTCACTGATACTCTGCATTAATCTTGTTTTGGTAATACCGAACTGCAATGATTACAATTCTGGAAGACCATTCCTCTGAGGTCAGGTTCTCTGGAGTGTACTAGAAAACCTCAGAAGTATAAACCGAACCGGAGAGGCTGAAGAGTTCACCGCCTCAGAATGTGCCGATTGCCCTATGAATAAGCAAGAACGCAGTGGGCTTCACAGAGCAGGATCCAGGTACCTAGAGAAGAGGGA
The DNA here is from genome assembly GCF_006229205.1 of Suricata suricatta. Taxonomy (NCBI): domain Eukaryota; kingdom Metazoa; phylum Chordata; class Mammalia; order Carnivora; family Herpestidae; genus Suricata; species Suricata suricatta. The sequence goes on along the minus strand of NC_043702.1, from coordinate 151,429,389 downwards.
GTTAGATGTGTTAGTACGGAGGGAGGAAATTGCCCGGTGGACACAGTATACTCCAGGTTCTGGAACGGTCTGCTTTGTGAATCCAGGCTCATGTCCAGTGGGAATAAAATCTCTCCTTCTACAACTATTCAACTCTGCCAGGTCCCTGCCCCTACTGGTGCGTTCCCACTAGCGCACCCCTGGGGCATCCACTATAAACCCCTCTGGTTTGAGGCAGTTAGAGCACTGGCCATTCTCTTTGAAAATATGAGAGAAGTAACTCCTCATGGAAATGATTTTCAAAACTTTTTTTCTTAACAGAAAAAGCGTATTATTATTATTATTGTTCCTAATAATAAAAACCTGCTCTGGCTGAAGCAGAGGAAGGGCTTGGGCCTCCCCCCTCAGCCTCACCCTTGCCGGGCTGGTGTCCGAGACATTTGTGCAGAAGCCCGAGGCTGCTAGGAAACCCTGAAACAGTGTTTTTAAACACTTTAAGCTTTTTAAACAGAAGCTTTGCTGTCAACTAACCAACCATACATACTCATTCTTGGGACAATCGGGGAAACTGGAATATGGAGGGGTCAGACGATACAGTGGACTTACTGCTCGTTTTTTAAGGTATGATATGGTATTACGTTTTTGAGGAAATGTCTTTATTTTGTTTGAAGATTCCTATTCCATGATGTCTGGGATTTGCATAAAAAGAAGTAAATGAGGAAACATGAAATAACATTACGCCTGGGTGGTATTATCATAATATTCTTTCTGAAAAAATGCAAAAGCGATGCTTCAGGCTATGGTAGTCATGGACATCTCTAGGAAGGAACATGTTACTGCCCAGTTTTCCTGGGGACCTCAGGTGGCAGGTGCAGACCAGGGCACAGAGACAGTGGTCGGCGGGGGTTGGGGGGCTCTCCTGCACCTCTCCAGCTGCTCACCACCCAGGAGTGCTGGCGGGACACCAGATTGTATCCTGAAACTCTCCTTACATAAAGAATGCAGAACATTTGTTAACATCACGCACATCCCCCCTGGCTGTTGGGCTCCTCCTCCTGTCTCCTCTGAGCAGGCAGGAGCCCTCTGTGCCCCCCCGCTCTAACGTGGCACCTGCAGCCTTGGAGGAAAACTGAGCTGATCAACACAGGCCTTTTCTCCCTCTCTCAGGTATCCAGGGATCCTAGGAGAGTGACTCTCGTTACCAAGGAAGCCGGCAGAGGCCTTCTGGAGCAGTACTGCCCTTGCCCTTTGGAGACCCGCTGTAGACTGCCCGCTGGCCAAAGCCAGCACTGTCCTCGCTCCCTCTTGCTCTGCCCGCTTCCATCGTCAGTCTCCAGCCGAGGTGGAGAATCTGAAGGAGAAGGACTTCTGAAATCAAGAAGTACCGTGACCCAGGCAGAGCAAGAATCCCCTCAGAACATCAATGATGTGGGGGTGGGGGGTGGGCATCTGGTTTCTGCAGAAGTTTCTGTTTGAAATCCTCCCCACAAGCATTTACAGAATGCTCCTCCGAGTCAGACACAGCACGAGTGCTCATCAGGGCCGGACACCAGTAGTACCTCCCAGGAACAGTGAGAACTCAGCAAATGACCAAGAGACTGCCTGCAGCCCAGGACACTCAGACGCCCTGGCCTCTGGCTGGACACCCAGGTCTGGACACTCCGGAGGGCCCATCTCCCTGCAGGAGTGAAGAGGTGGCTGTCTGTTGATGAGGGTGCCACACCTCAATATTCTGCTCCTTAGCTTTTCGAGGTCAGGAACTCGGGTCCTGGGGCATACGGGCAGTGCCAATCACACCTCGCTGGAAGCCTGTATGCCAGAAAACCAATTTTCAAACGGACAATGAGTGGGCGTGGCTGTCCGGTGACCAGGATATTCACATCTGCCTTCCAAGACACCCATTTCCCAGAATGGAATTTATAACCAGGAGGTTGCTTGGTGAGAGTGGAATCAGCACAAAGGAAGGGGGATGGCTGTGAAGAAGGCTTTCTGCTCAGCTGTGAAGAGACAGAGCAAGAGCCCCACTCACACCTTTTTACGCCCAGAGTACCTTACGTGGACTCTTCACGACACTCCTCTTTGTAAACACCTATTTGTTAGCCACATAACGCCATCTGGAAAGATTACAACTTTGTTCATCTCAATCGTGCTTTCAGAAGTTGTCTTGAGATTCTGGGGGAGGGTAGGTGACTTAATGGCCATCTGGTTAGCCCCTTGACCCAAGGCTCTCTAATGGCTCCTTAATTTAAAAAATTAATTGAGGTGTAAGTGACATATGTTAGTTTCAGGGTGTACAACATAGTATATACATTGTGAAATGCTGACCACATAAGTGTCTCCATCTGTCACCAAACAAAGTTATTGCAACATCATTACTATATTCCCTATGCTGGACTTTTCATCCCCTTGAAGTTCTGGCGTTTCCATACCAATATATGGAGGGAGTAGTGGGGAATGCAGCTTGGTTATATTCATAGATGTCAGAACAGGGGTTCCCAACTTAAAAAAATTTTTTTAAAGTTTAAGAGAGAGAGGGAGTGAGCGCAAACAGGGGAGGGCCAGAGAGAGAGAGAGAGAGAGAGAGAGAGAGAGAGAGAGAGGGAGAGAATCCTAAGCAGGCTAGGTGCATGCTATCAGCACAGAGCCTGACGCAGGGCTCACACTCATGAACTGTGAGATCATGACCTGAGCCGAAACCAAGAGAGTTGGACACTTAACCGACTGAGCCACCCAGGCGCCCAGGGGCTCTCAATATGAATGCAACAAGGGCCAGGTATATATAAGGGAGCAAAGCAGGCTGGATAAAAGAACAATTGCAATAGGAACTTTGGTATAAATACACTTCTTGAGGTTTTTACTAAAAAGAAAAATAGCACAGGTGTGAAAATAAGTGGCAACTGATACTCAGTGTGGGGGTGGGGGGACACAGTTGCAAGTTCTGGGGACTCTGGCAAACTGAAGAGGGCGTGTCCCTCCTCAAAATGACCACTGCTCAGCTCCAGCAGAGAGTGGCTGCATGGGAATGAAGTCCTGAACTTACCAGATCAGATTTTTAAAAAATAGTTTATTGTCAAATTGGTTTCCATACAACACCCAGTGCTCTTCCCCACAAGTGCCCTCCTCCATCACCACTGCCTCCCTTCCCTCTCCCCCTCCCCCTTCAACCCCCAGGTTTCTTTTCAGTATTCAATAGTCTCAGGTTTTGCCTCCAACTTCCCCTCCCCCTGGTCCTCCATTAGGTTTCTCTTGTTCTCCTGTTAGACCTATGAGTGCAAACATATGGTATCTGTCCTTCTCTGCCTGACCAGATTTTTTTTTTCCAAAAGAAGTTGGTAATCTGTTTTTTTGGTGAAATAACCTGATTAATGTTGACAACCAGTTCAAACATTTTTGCAAATGCTGCACTAAACAAAACATGCCAAGGACAGATTCGGTCAATTAGTTTAAAACTTCGGCCGTGTATTTTTAAAGGATCCCATGATTGAATATTTTAGAAAATGCTAGTTTAACAAAATAAAATAAGCAGAAAAAAACAGGCAGACTTTTGTTGTTGTTGTTGTTGTTGTTGTTTACCATTGAACTTAACAAAGACTTTTAGACACTGATAGATAGATACGGATAGAGAGTGACGTGTGTTTGATGTCCAGCTCCGTTTATCAGCCCACAGACCAAGAATGCCCTAAGATCAGTGCCCTAAAGGTGGCCAAGTGTGTCCATTTTCAGTTGCTCATTTGGCTTCGTTTTAGCTTGTGACTTTTTCTGGTCTTTCCCCTAAGTTGAGGAGTACATTTTTCTGAGGTCTCAGAGCCCAGGCACCCATGCTGATGGCCACGGAATGCAAGATCAGAGACAGCCGTCCCCACTCGGGAGGGACATTCACATTTCTAAACAACTCTATAATTGTTTAGCTGTTCTTTTTTTTTTTAATGTTTGTTTATTTTTGAGAGAGAGAGAGAGAGAGCATGTGCAAGCAGGGGAGGGGCAGAGAGAGAGGGAGACAGGATTTGGAGCGGGTCTGACGACAGCAGAGTTCAACAAGGGGCTCGACCTCATGAACAGCAAGATTATGAACTGAGCCAAAGCTGGACGCTTAACTGACTGAGCTACACAGGTGCCCCTAGAACAGTTTAGCTCCATCTAGAAGCTGTAGTTCCTCTTCCCCAGTCAGTCTTACTTCCTATAATCACTGCCTTCATTCTTGCTTTATCCCATGTCCATCATCCGATGTGAAACCTGCCTCAAAACTCACCACCACCATTGCCTCCCAAAGTACCTCCTGACTTCCTTCCATCCCCACCCTCCTGTCTCCCTTGCTGGTTCAGATAATCTCATAGAAAGACTAAGCCCATATTTAGGGCCCAGCAAAGCAGAAACCAAAAAGATAAGAGAAGCACAGCTGTAATGAAGATATCCAGAATGTCGCAACCAGAGAATCTAGAAAGAAGTTTTTAATGTCAGCATCCGTCTGAGCCTTCAGTGCTGTTTTACTTTGAATTAAACTCAGCCAAGGCTGGCCAGCATCTTTTCAGGGTTTGGGGTCTCTGCTGGCATCAATGGAATCAGTTTTTTCAGACTATTTTTATTTGTTTGTCATCTGTAGCCTTCTAACGTCCAGAAGGAATGGGAGGCTGCCTGCTATACAGACCACATCCATGACGGGTTGGCCTGTGACTTCCGTCTCTCTTTTGCAGCAGCCCAGCCCTTACCTCACGCTAGGCTTACTGCCAACACCTCTGAACAGACCTCCTGTGCCCGGTAGCCCTCACAGGGCCATCCTGTGCCCGGCTGCCAGCATAATCTTTCTGGAACATACAGTGATGATATTACCGTCCTGCTATTTTATCATCTCCAGACATCTATACTGCAAGCTCCCCAAAGGCATAAACTATGCTTCTCTATATTTCCTATGTCGTGGTGAATTGCACACTTCGGTGGGGAACTTACTTAAAATGGAGCTGCCTGTTCTGATCTCCAAAGACTCTCATTCGGGAGGAGTAGGGTGAAGTTGGGAATCCACCTTTTATTTCCAGGTAAGTACTCACAGAGTATTGTGTTACTGGAGGTTGGTAGACTACAAACTGAGAAGCATTATTTAAAAAAAATTTTTTAACGTTTATTCATTTTTGAGAGAGAGAGAGAGAGAGAGTGAGTGGGAGAGCAACAGAGAAAAAGGGAGACACAGAATCTGAAGCAGGCTGCAGACTCTGAACTGTCAGCACAGAGCTTGATGCGGGGCTAGAACCCATGAACTGCAAACTACGAGATCATGACCTGAGAGAAGTTGGACATTTAAGTGACTAAGATAGATAGAAGTTGAGTCGTTCTGGAATTAATTCACCTGCACTTTACCTTCCCTGAAAAGGTTTGAGTTCCCCGTTTCCTTCACTCCAGCATCTGGTAGAGTGTTGATTAGTTTCATGCTGAAGTGATTTTTTTAACTGCTCTGAGAAGAAAAGAGAGGGGAGGGGCTTCTCAGTGGCTTTCCCTGCACACCTGGGGGTGAGGGTGGTTAGCAAGGTGACACTTTGGGGACAAATGGTATTGTCAGTGATATCTGGCTGTCCATCCCTCCCATAGCGGACTGCCCACACCATCGTTTGCCCTTCCATTCCACAATGCCAGAAGTAGCTATTAATTAATGAATATTTTAGGTCCTAATTCCCACCTGAAAGTTCACTTTCTAAAAATAAAAACAGAAAGCCACAGCTAGGCGGAGTAGCAGAGAAGAGCAGCATCATTAAAAAATAATATGGTGTGCATTTCATTGAGCACTTACTGTGTACTAAGCTCCGGTAGGCACCAGGCACGCGTAATCTCTCATCCTCAAAATAGCCTACAAGTAGGTATTAAGTGTCTCCAGTCCATAGATAAGGAAACTGCCTGCCTACTTTCCATGACATCACAATGACTCACGCAAGGGCAGCTGGGAAAAAAAAACAGGGCATGAAAACATAGCCACATATTCTAGAGTTAATCTTTAGGCACATTTGTAATGAAGCTCCAGAAGGGGAAAAGGGATAAAGAGGGAAGAAAAGCTCAATAAAGGCTCTTCTGAAAGAGGTAGGAAATGACCTTTCTGTTCCCAAGTGCTCACAGGCTGACTTGTCCTTACATAGGTACCAATACTCCCAAACAAACCTTCACGTGCCTTGGGGCTCTGTAATCTATTCAGTTCATTACCAGCTGAAGATGAGTCATTATTTTAAATAATTTTTTTGACATTTTTGTTTATTTTTGAGAGACAGAGACAGATCATGAGCAGGGGAGGGGCAGAGAGAGAGGGATACACAGAATCTGAAGCAGGCTCCAGGCTCTGAACTGTCAGCACAGAGCCCAACACAGGGCTTGAACCCACGAACTGTGAGATCATGACCTGAGCCAAAGTCAGATGCTCAACCGACTGAGCCACCCAGGTTCCCCAAAGATGAGTCATTAAAGGTAACTGACACTTTTTTGGACACTGATTCCATTTAATTGATCAATGTTACATATCTCAAGAATAAAAACAACTCTCTGGCTCAGACCACCCAACCACCAAACTGCTGTGATTCCAGGCTTGAAATCTCTGTTCATCTTGGAGTGTCCTCCTCACCTGTACTTCTGAACGATTGTCCTTCGGGCCACCTGGTGAGGTTCTTTCTCTGGGGTTCCCCATGCTCACAAGTGGCTCCTAGACCCTGGTTGGTATCTCCCCCTCCTCCACCCACTCCTTTTACCCTCCACTTCTCACCCCCACTCTGGTTCTCCTGTCACAGGACCGACATGCTCGGTAACATGATAAGGATATCACTCCTGGATTCAAAGGGACATGCTCCCTTCTCTGTGTTTCGTCCAAAGTCACCCCTCTGAATGTGAGGACGTGTTATAAGGTACCCAGCCAGAGTGGCCTCAGCTCTATGCTCTCTAGAGCATCTGGTGACAGGGATCTTTCATTTAACTTGCTCTTCTAGTTCTACGTGTATATTCCTTTTCTGAGGATCCCAGCCCAGCTGGCTTCTGGGCCCACCATGATATGCTGCTTTGAGAGGTTCACAGACATACACTGTCACTCTTTCCTCCTTTGATGAGTTCCCTTTCCATGTGGGACAATGTCTGGGATCTTGGGAGAAGGCTATCGATCCCTAGCATCTCAAGGTCTGAGCCTTATAAATAGCCATTAGCCCCAATAGGTCTAGCCATTAATCCTCCATGAAGGCCTTAAACAAATACAGCCTCCAGCCTCCCATTCCTTACTCAGTCCACTTGGCCCAAATTTGTAATGGGTATACAGATGAATCCCTTGCTTCATATATTTATTGAGTCACACAGTCTATGTTCTCTGAACCCCAAATGAGGACGCACGATCTAAGATAAGTTTTGCAAGAAGCAGGCCACTTGAAATCAAGTATGTCTCAGAAAGCTTAGGACATGTGGTCATCAGTTATTTAAGACACACAGACCTCTATCAGCAGCTGTCTGCACCAAGTGATAACATTTACTGCTTTGGTGAGGAGGCATGGAAAATTGAGCATAACCAAATTCCCAGTAAGACCAGTTAACCAGCCCTGGGAGGTTGGGAAGGAGAGACTTCCTTGCAGTTCAGGGCTATGGAGGAGGGGAGCCTTGGAAGCTGGTAGGATTTGAATAAGTCAACAGAGGGAAAATAGAGTTTTCAGTTGAGGAGAATGTCAAAGCGAAGGTGTGGGGACAAAGGCAGCAACGTGGACAGGAGATGCCATGCAAGACCAGACTGAGAAAAGCAGAAAGTTTGTGAACAGTGGAGTAAGAGACCGGACTTAAATCATGTAGTGTGATTTAATAAGCAGGAAACCACGTGCACAGGGAAAGGTTGTGATGGGAATGATGTTTCAGGACAAATCATCAGGCAGCAGAAAAAGTGGGATCGTGTGAGGGGCACTCAGAGGCCAGGAGATCAGTGAGGGGCTAATGTCCTTGTTTTGGTAGCAGCTGAGCCACCTGCTGCTGCTCTGGTTGTGGAGAAGATCGCCTGAACCCTGACCCCCATACCACGTGACATCCATACATCCTTGCTCAGTCCTGGACCCTGGCTCCCATGTCAACCTCTGCTAAATGTTCGCTCTGTGTCTTGCAGTTTTTCCTTCAGCTCTTACCTCAACAGTGACCAAAATGAAATCTGTTAAATCCTGGTGTGAATTTAGGTCCAAGCCTGGGAAGGGGACCTGGGAGGCATCTTATGGAGTGGCATGGCCTCTCAGAATAAATTCTGTCATCTCACGTTCCCACAACCCCCTGCAGCCTGGCAGTGCCATATGACATGCAGATACCCGCTGCGGGGCAGTTTCTGAGACCAGCTGCTGGTTGGGACTCAGGCTCAGGAACTGTCCCCCCCAAATTAATTTGGCTCATGACTTTGAATTTCCTGGCCCCTTTAGCTCTGAATTTTTGGAATCAGAGCTCCCTCTTGGATTAGGTATTGTTTTGCAGATTGTCTGTCTTAAACTTAAGTTCTCTCCTGAGAAGGATAATATTTGGCTTAAACAGCTCACCAAAGGTCAGGATAGGGTGGAATTGTTCCACAGAGAGTCACAAATGAGGCACTTCAGGTACCTCAGAGCTCAAGCAATCCAGCAACCTCAGCTTACATGAGGAAATTGAGGCCAGAGTGAAGAAGTGACCTCATCACAGACACATCAAACTGCTGACAGTAACAAGGGAAGAGTTGGGTTTCCCAGCTTTAGACCCAATGATCTTTCCCATTTTTCCATCCACCTTTCCAGCAAGTGTTTATTGATCACCCACTGTGTGCCGAGAACCATGGTAAAAGCTGGAGGTACTGTCATAGAGGATGAATAATAGACCCCTTGGTCATTTCACACTGTCTATCTGTACACATTAGCAGTATGAACAAGCTCCCCCCACCGCCCACAAGCAGTGGTGCACGAAGTAGGGAAGGGTTGATGAGAACATAAACAAAGAGGAAGGTCTCTAATGTGGGCTGCCATTGACCCATCCACCCGCCCAACCTGGGCAATAAAACTTGCCGTGGGGGACCCTAATGTAGGTTAGGCTGTTGGGCATGGCATAAATATACTGGAAACATGGAAGGAGGGTGGGGCAAGAGGAAAAAGGAAAAAGAGGTGAAGATCTCTGAAAACAGACATGTGAGGACACTGAGAGCCAACCACCCTCTGCCCGCTGAAGTGGGTAGTCAGGTAGCCACATGGGCTTCTTAATGATGCACCTGGAGACTCTATTTCTCTGGAACGGGACACTGGAGTACTGAAGGTGCAGATGACACTTGGCAGCTGTCCCCCACCCTCCCCAACCCTTGGGCTCAGTAGCTGTACCCCTCCTCACTTGGGCCCTCAACCCCAGGGCCTGTGTCCAGGGCTCCTAGCCTCCAACAATCAAGCCTAAAAAGTCAGTTGGGGACTGTGCATCTGATTCTCTGGCTACACTGCCATCATTTTATTAAATACCAAGAAAACTGAATGGAGATCTGATAGCTACAATGAGCTTAAAAGAAAAACTAAAACTTTCTCATGAACTGATGATAACTAATGGGAAAAGTTTCAATCACTCTGCAAAGGGAGTCTAGGGCGCTGCTAGGTGAGCACAGCAGAATCACGCCCTGTTCTAAGAAACCATGCCAGAGAGCTAAGCAGCCCTGGGAGACTCGGTGCCAGCACCAGGGACACTGTTCAGCACTAACTGGGCCTCTCCTCCCTGGGAACTGAGGTCTGCCCTGGGCCAGGCAGAGGGAGCGCCGTATTGTATAAAGGGCCACTCATCTTTAGCTGCCTGCTCTGTTTCTGAGCACAGGATGCCTGAGCCCTGGATCCTCTCATCTGAGAGGTTCCCAAAGACACCAAGCCCTGAGTTGGCCTCATTAGATTCAGTACTGAAACTTTTGTCTCACGGCAGTGGGTGATCTACGTGGGTGAGGCCTGGGCATTTTACACTTTGTTCGGGATATTCTCATGTGCAGCCAGAGTGGAGAATCACTGCCCTGAGAGGAAAAGAGCACATGGGTGGACTTGGGTCCTGGCCCTCACCTCCAATCGCCATGTGATTTTGAGAACCTCACTTGTGTCTTTGGTTTTCAGGCTGGATTTTCTTCTGGAAAATGAGAGAATGGAACTTAACAGTCTTTGAGGCCCTTTCCATCACTCCTCAGCCCCGTGGTCTGAACTAAAAAAAAATAAGTCCCTTTCAACTCCAACATTCTGTGACTATACAAGCTATTTTATGGTGAGAGGATCAAAGTGGAGACTTTCTAGGAGTTCCCGGAATCAACACTGATTAGGCTTTCCTCCCTTTCTCTACATCCACTCTTTTTTTCGTTGGATCTCCACAATCTCAGAATTAAACTGACTTAACAGAAGACAGTGGCAACACCAAGGCCTGCTCCCGGCTGTAAAAGATGCATTAGTCCCAGTAATGGCCCATCATCCCCAGACCACTTCCTCCATCTAGACATTTATGGGACTGTGAATCAAGGGTTACCCTGGCAGACAGAAAGACCGGTGCCTGCTGGAGGATGAGTCTGTTGAGAAGGGACCAGGTCACTCTGGGAAATGCCAGCTCTGGTAATTAACTCAATGTGCTATGAGTCCCAACCAAGAAGAGATCTCTGCAGACCAGGCACCCAGAGGTTACAGCGGGAAAATGTACTTATCCACTTTCTTCTGCCCAGGTCATTGTGTGGCATAAGAGAGGTACATATTCCATTCTTCACCGGCCAGTAATAATGTGGGAAGAATTTTTATTCCACCCATCTGGCCAAAATGGAAGATTATTAAAGAAAGAGTTGTTGTTAAATATATATTCTAAGAAACAAACTTCATTTTTCATGATAGCCTATTCTTGAAGACATAATGTTCAAGTAGAATATATGGAGATAGAATATTCCTTTCTTCTTTAATTGAAGTGATGCCTACCAATTCTCATTTTGATTTCTCTGCATCTTAGTCTACTAGTTAGTAATGTACAAACCAACATTCAATCCAAGGAAGTAAATCTTTTTATAAATGATTAGATTATTTGAGGATAAATCACGTCTTAAGAATTTTTTTTGGTGGAAGGCTTTACAAATCTTTATTCTTACTTAAAGACTCAACTTTCAATTATATGAGGTCAGTTTCCAATGGGGATCCACAGTCACTGTTCCCGTTCACCACCTTGGGAAGACAGGGACAGAGGAAGTGTGTGAGTGGCGGGTCTGTGTTGAAAGGGTTTTATGTGCTCATCTACCAAAGGGAAGTCTAATAGTGACATGAAGAAGTAGCAGTGTATGTTTATTATTTAGAAACATAGAGGCTGATATCAAATAAATCTAATAATGAGTTTAAAAGGGCGATATCTGTCAAGAAATAGCATAAATCAAGTAAAACGATCAATACTAAAATGGGGAAAACTGTAATTTAAGTGTTAGACAAGGGCTCATTACCAATAAATATAAATTTTTCAAAAAATAATAAAAAAATGGCCAATAATCACAGAAAAGTTCACTACAGATATCAATAATCATTAGAAAAAGAAATAAAAATGGCTCTTGACATTAAGATGCTCAACCTCACTCATCTTAACAAGCATGCAAATTAAAACTACACTGAGATATTATTTTTATCTTATCAGTTTGGCAAAAATCCACAATTTAGGAACACACTGCTGGCAAGATGGGGAAAGAGGCACCAAACCCTCGCACATTCCTAGTGGGAATGCAAGTTGATCCAATCCCTAGAGAGGAGAACTCTGCAATGTATAGCAAAACTGTTTATGCAAATACCTTTTAACCCATCAATCTCATTTCTAGAAACCTACCACAAAGATTTATTGGCAAAATATGGAAATAAATATATACAAGGCAATTTATTGAACCAAGACTGTAATAGCAAGACTGGATTCAACCAAAATCCCCATCAAAGAGATTGAATAAAGTATGACACATGTACAAATTGGAGTGACAAGCAACTGAAAAAAGGGAAGAGAAACAACTATGTTCTCCTATGAAACGCTATCCTCTCTACTTTTATATATGGTTAACATGATTTTAATAAAAACCTTTAAAAAAAGAAGAAGCTAATTACCTCTAGGGAGTTAAAAATAGAGTAACTGAGGGGAGGAGATTGCTTTTTTTCGTAACAACCACTGTAGAATCATTTGATTTTTTATACTATGTACATGCAAAATGAAGCATATTTTTAAAAATTAAAAGTGAAGATAACTGTATAAATATGATACTTAGTGGTGAAACTTTAGAAGCATTCCCATTAAAGTCAGAAACTCAATGGTGCCTGTTCTTCAACTTTGTAGTGGAGACTTAGCCATTACAATAAGACAAGAAAAAGAAATAAAAACAAATGGATTGGGAATAAAAGACAAAGAATGATTGTTGTTTGTAGACAATATTAAATGCACAGATAATCCAAAATAATTTACTAGTAATAAGAGTGTGTGGCAAAATTGTTGAATATAAGAACAAGATACAAAAATCAATATTGTTCCTATATGCTGGCCATAACTAATTAGAAAAGGTGATAAAACAAAATTCTGTATATAATGGCAACAGAAATTGTTAGGCTTAGAAAAAGAAATCTATCAAAAGATGGAAAAACACTTATGAAGAAAATTAGAAAATGTTATTAAAGGACATAAAAAATAGATCTCATTAAAATCATAAATGTGAATTTTCCCCAAATTATTCTTTAAACTCAATGATTCCAATAAAAAGTTAAAGAGAATTTTCTGTGGAAGTAAACTATCAATTTCATAATTTTTTTAAAGCTTATTCATTTTTTACTTCTGAGAGAGAGAGAGAGCGTGCATGCACACAAGTGGGGGAGAGGCAGAGGGAGAGGGAGACACAGAATCTGAAACAGGCTCCAGGCTCCAAGCTGTCAGCACAGAGCCTGACATGGGGCTGGAACTCATGAGCTCTGAGATCATGACCTGAGCTGAAGTTGAACACTCAACTGACTGAGCCACCCAGGCTCCTCCACAATTTAAAAATTGTGAAAAATATTTTGAAAATAAGAAAAAAAAGGAAACCTTGTTTTCACCATATTTAGGGTTTATTATTAAGTCTCAGTACAGGGGCGCCTTGGTGGCTCAATCAGTGGAGCATCTTACTTTGGCTCAGGTCATGATTTCACAGTTTGTGGGTTCAAGTCCCATGTCGGGCTCTCTGCTGACAGCTTGGAGCCTGGAACCTGCTTCAGATTCTGTGTCTCCCTCTCTCTCTGTCCCTCCCCTGCTCACACTCTGTCTCTCTGTCTCTCATTCTCAAAACTAAATAGACACAAAAAAAATTAATTAAAAAAATAAAGCCTCAGTACCTAAAATAGTGAAATATTAGAGCAGGGATATAAAATAAACCAATGGAACAGAAAAGAGATCCCAGAAATAGGCTCATACATATTTTGAACTTGAGATATTATACAGGTGACAGAAAATGGTGGACTGCTCAATAAATGAAGAACGACTGGGGACACCTGGGGGGCACGTGGGGGACTCGGTCAGTTAAGTGTCTGACTTCAGCTCAGGTTGTGATCTTATAGTTCATGGGTTGGAACCCCACATCTGACTCTGTGCTGATAGCTCAGAGTCTGGAGCCTGCTTTGGATTCTGTGTCTCCTCCTCTCTTTGCCCCTTTCCTGCTTGCATTTTGTCTCTCTCTCAAAAATAAGTAAAACATTAAAGAATAATAATAATAAGTAAATGAAATTGGTTCACCATGTAGGGGGGAAATGAAGTTAGATTCTTACTTGAACATACACAGAAATAAATTCTGGGTGGGTTAAAGACCTAAATATGAAAAGCAAATGTTAAACATGTTAAAAAGAAATATAGTGGGATTATCTATGTTCTCAAGAGAGGGAACACAGACAGAGAAGTAGAATGATAAAAGAAAGTATTAATGACATTGAAATTTAAATTACCTGTGTCATAAATGACTCCATAAACAAAGTTAAAAGGTAAGTGGCAGGTTAGAGAATGAAATCTGTGACATACCAGAATGCATAGAAGTTCATACCAGAATGTGTAAAGAAACCCTATAAATCAGTAAGAAAAATAACCTAATCAAAATTGTGCAGAGGATATGAATAATTCACAAAAGAGGAAACCCAAACAACAAATAAATATATGAAAGATACCCAAAATAACTAGAGGTCAGAGAAATAAAAAATAAAAGCAAACTGAGATGCTGTTGCGTACCAGTTGGATGGGTGAAAACAAAAACATCTGAAACATCTGACTGTGAGGATGTCAAGAAATTCAAGTGCAGTTGATGGGAGAATAAATCAGTACAACAAATTTAGAGATAAAAGTTAGGATATGGTCCTGTCTAACTGAAAATTCATACATTGTGTGACCCAAGAATATGAATACCCAGCATATACTTCTGGATGTACACCCCAGAAAATTCTCACACGTGAACGCCAGGAGGCATTCATAAGAATATTCATTGTAGCATTTTAAAAAATAGGAAAAAAAGTGCTGGAAATCAACTGTAAAAATAAGGTTTGGGATAAATGTGTTATGTTCTCATACTTAAATACTATGTGGCATTTAAACTGAATGAACTAGATCTAGCCTACATTCCATGGACAGGTCAAAAATAAAGCAGAATTTAAAATGTAAGTTCTAAAGTGGTATTTTGAGTATGATGTCATTTATGTAATATGTAACATTTTAAAAACATGTTTAAGTATATATAATTTTTAATGTTTTTTGGGGGGGCGAGAAAGAGAGAGAGACAGAGGGCAAGTGGTGAGGGGCAGAGAAAGGGAGACACAGAATCTGACAGGCTCCAGGCTCTGAGCCATCAGCACAGAGCCCGACACAGGGCTGGAACTCATGAGCTCCGAGATCATGATCTGAGCTAAAGTCAGACACTCAACCAACTGAGTGTCTCTAAATATATATATTTAGACTCCTATAATTATAATTTTAATGACTATGTCAAGAAATAAATGAGAGCAAGAAAATGAAGACCAGCTAGACAGCCCCTTAGAGAAATGTTGTCATGAAGGATAAGAGATTGCCATAGCTAGAGTGTCTGAGGAGGGTTATGTTTGTTTTTTCTTTTTTATGGACAACACTAGAGTTTGCCTGCAGATGGAAATGGACCAGCAGAGACACTTAAACTTATCATTCATAGAGCGCAAAATCCTTGAGACAGTGGAGCCTGGGCTAAGGTGCACAAGATGATGCTACAGTATTTGGGGGCAGAAATAGTATGAATGGTGGCAGTGGGATGGAGTGGAGACGAAGTCTAGGTGTTTAGGAGGTAATCTCTTCAAAAGGCCATGGTAACTGCGTGGGTGGGTGGGTGACACCATAAAGTGTCATCTGGTTTGATTAAATGGCCTTGGAGCAATCATGGACCCCAAGACAAGGGGTCCTTCTTTTTTTGTTATTTGTTTATTTTGAGAGAGAGAGCAGCATGAGCGGGGGAGGAGCAGAGAGAGAGAGAGACAGAGAGACAGAGAGACAGAGACAGGGAGAGCAGACTGCATTGATAGCTCCAGAGTTCCATGGGGGCTTAAACTCCTGAGATCATGACCTGAGCCCGTATCAAGCGTAGGAGGCTAACCCACTGAGCTACTCAGGCGCCCCTGCTCAGGAGACTGTCCCAATAATCCATCTCATGTAGGTATCTGTCCCCGGGGCACCAGTGCCTGTCACATACTGGGTGTTAGTCAAGTCTGCTCTTAGAAGGGCACACTGAGCCGGTCTAGTCTGGCCTCTCTTGTATGCTGGTTCTGTGACCTTCCAGAGCAGCTCCTGTCACTTTTCTGGACCCGATTTCTAGCTCACAGCCTGGTTAACTGCGTTTGTGATTTTGCCAATGGAACACTGCGCTGAGGCGTCCGGTTAAGATCTCTCCTGGCGGGATTCGCTCCCACCCAGCGCCCTGGGGCGCTCAGGTCGGACCTCCACCACCGCTCCCCCTGCCAGCCTTAGGAGCCTTAGGGACCCCGAGTGTGTGTGTCGGGGTAGGGGGTCTCTGTGCGCGCCTGTCTGGGAGACGGTTCAGGGGTGAGAGGGCAGAGGAGGTTGTTTGGCCAGCGGATGAGCGCTTGCTTGTGTCTTCTGCTTCTCTGGATCCCTGTTCCTGGTCCGCTGCCCTCCGCTATCCCCCAACCCCTCCTCGACACACCCCGCCCCCTGCCCCTCGACCCTCCTGTGGGCTGCGTGGGGGGTGGGGGAGGGGGGAGAGCCTCACTCCGCCCTCCTCTGCGGGAACCAACCGGCGCGCGCTGGGCCGCAGGGCTCCGGCTTCCAGCCCATAAATGCGCTGGGCTCCAGGTGCTGCGCTCCGCTGCCTCCGGTCGCCGCTGCCTCGCGGCACGGGCTTGGCAGGGTCATCCAGACCCGGACGCTGCTGGCACGGACCTCGCCTCCAAGCAGGCTTAAGGACATCCGCTTTCCACTTGCAGGAAAGTTAGGAGAAAGTGACTTTGGGGTGGGTTGGGAATGGTAGCAGCTCTCCAGGCTTCTTTCCGTTCCAGAACCTCAGCCCGCATAGCCTCATCCATTCTTCTTTTCCTGACATCCTGTCTCCCTGAGCCCTTCTTTCCCTTCTCCTAGGTCTGCCCTCCGCATAGTGCTATCAGCCTCTTCTCCATCCTTATCTTTTTCTCTCACCTCCTCTCTGTTCGATCCTCTTAGCTATTTCTATTTTCCCCATCTTCCTGCCAACCCCCTTCTCCTTCCCCCCCCACCCCCCCGTCTGAAACCTTTCCCTTTCCCCACTCCATTTCAGCCATCAAACCTCTCCACTAGGCTCCA